>NW_028244014.1:0-475000 GCF_964263255.1 Lissotriton vulgaris
ATGTTGAACTGAATTCCGCCCTCAACTGCCTTGGTCGAGATGTTCATTGGTCACATTTTTTTAATCAGAAACATTTATGCTATGTAGTGCTTTGAAAATGATAGGAACTCGACGAAATACAATCTCCTATGTGCCGCATTCTGCCCAACACCTCAACTGTCCATGATTATTTGCCATATGTTAGTATTGTCAACTGCTAATTCTTTGACGGCACCTGTTTATATGTACCATCATCGATTACGAAAATGAACGCTGTAATGTAAAAAGGGGCGACTGTGGAAATTGAAGAACTTGATGTACATAAACAGCATTCATTTCCCTTTTTCCCACTCCTCTCCCTGCGCGTACCATGAATACCGTAAAGCATTAACTACATCCCACTGCCAGCGAAGGCCTGTACTCCTGTGTACATGACAGCCATTTTAGGCACCCTGGCCTTTTGCCCGCCTAAGATTAAGACCCACCGGCTTCCCTTCTGCGCGTATTCGAACTCTCTCTCTCGTGCATAAACCATGAAACCCTCTCCCTTTTGCGCGACCCTGCCCCGAAAGGCAGCCCTTCTGCTTGACCCACGCAAAACCCCCCCCATTTCCCTCTTGAAAAAGCATCCTTCGCCTCAGCTGACATAACCCCCACCCCAGCTGTATCTGACTGTCCCCGTTCTCTCATGTACGGGTCATAAGACCTCTCTCTCTCTCTGTGCGACTCTGTCCCTGCGCGCACCCTGACCCCCTCCTTCTCCCTCACATGGACAAGTCATAAACCTTCTTCTACAAGACCCTGTCCTTGGGAGTCACGGCCGCGCCTGACCAACACCTCCTTTCCCTCCATGAATGCCCCTCTGTTGACCAGCACTCCCTCCGTGCTCGATTGTCCACGCGGCATGAATGCCACTCCTTTGATGACCCCTTCCCCCGAGTCCGACTGACCACACATGTCCGAGGCCATCGCCTGAGCCAGAGGATACCATTCACTGCACTTTATTGTATGAAGTCACTCCCCTTCAAAGGACTCACTATTGATCCTGGTCTCCCCACCCCCTGGGCTACGATCAGGCGCACACATCCTAATAATCAGCGGAACATTCAGCTGCGTCATTACCCCCTCTCCTATCAGCAGGTCAAGGGTCCCTATTGTGAACACATGTGGGGTAGGATTGACACGAGGATTATGGGGTTATCTTTTCTTTTGTTACACAATGTCCTGCTTGTAATGCCAAGTATTTTGCAAGGTATAAAAGACGGAGTCTCAGCTCACTTGTTAGAGCACCTCCCGATGACACCTTGTTTCGTGTCTGAAATGACTGGCTCTCCTCATGAGGATTAAACTCTGTTCTTGATTCCTGCATCCAGCGCCCGTCTCTTTATTTGGTAACTATTCAGAATGGGAACTAAGAGGCGTCTTGCGCCAGCAGCCTGGGCATCGATAGCAATGCGGGCTCATTTTCCACATGGATGAACGCCTCCTCCGCCCCAGACATCACCATTGCCATCCCAGAAGATTATAAGATCATACGCAAGGACCGTACCGGCCACACAGGAGGAGGAATCGCTATCGTCCATAAGAAATCCATCCACATCTCAACCAGCTCTGACGTCAATCTCGCCAACTCTGAACACCTTCACTTCCAGATCCACATCGACCCCAAGACCACACTCAGAGGCACCCTCCTTTACAGACCCCCAGGACCCCGCGCACAATTTAGTGAGGACATCACGGGCTTCATCACCCCACATGCCCTCCCCTCCAAAGATTACATCCTTTTGGGAGACCTCAATTTTCACCTTGAAAAGAACAACGACCGCAACTCCACCACCCTTCTGGACAACCTCGCCAACCTCGGACTTAAACAACTGGTCACTTCCCCCACCCACATCGCAGGTCACACTCTCTACCCTATCTTCACCTCCAGCAATCATGTCTCCTTCAGCCACACTACGGCTCTCCTCTGGACTGACCACAGCTGCGTTCACTTTACCTACAACAAGCCTAAACCCAACAACCACCCCCAACCAACTCTGCAAAGAAACTGGAACAAAATCACCACCGACCAGATCTCCTCATCGCTTCTTCTAAACCCCCCAGCCCACTCCTCAAACCCCGACCAAGCCGCCACCAACCTCACCCTATGGCTATCCAACAGCGCCGACATCCTAGCACCACTGAAAAAGCGACAAAGCAAACTTGGCATCAAGAAGGCATCATGGTTCAACGATGATCTTAAGAAATCCAAGAAACTATGCCGCTCCCTTGAGAAGGCCTGGAAAAAAGACCCAACCACCAGCACCAAGGACGCCTTCAAAAACGCCACCCGCATACACCACCAACTGATCCGAAAAGCCAAGAAAACCGCCTTCAAGGAACGACTAGATAACAACGCCCACAACAGCAAGGAACTTTTCAACATCGTCAAGGAATTTACCAATCCCTCGGCCAACTCTAACGACATCACCCCCTCTCAAGCACTCTGCGACTCCCTAGCCTCATTCTTCCACAACAAAATTGCAGACATCCACAACAGCTTCGACAACCAACCCGAAGACCAACCCACCCAACCATCTGCTGAACCTCCACCCCCCTCGAACATCCTTAATGACTGGAACCCAATCTCCACTGAGGACACCATCCGCCTGATGAACTCCATCCACTCAGGATCCCCCACAGACCCATGCCCTCACCACATCTTCAACAAAGCAGACTCCATCATAGCACCGCACCTCCGAGACGTCATCAACTGCTCCTTCAAATCCGCCACCTTCCCGGAAAGCTGGAAACACGCTGAACTCAGCGCCCTTCTGAAAAAACCCACAGCGGACCCCACCGAACTCAAAAATTACCGCCCCATCTCGCTCCTTCCATTCCCGGCCAAAGTCATCGAGAAAGCTGTCAACAACCAGCTCGCCGCCTTCCTCGAAGCCAACAAATCCCTCGACTCCTCACAGTCCGGCTTCCGAGCAAAACACAGCACTGAGACCGCCCTCATCGCAGCAACAGACGACATTCGAACTCTACTGGACAATGGAGACACAGTCGCCCTCATCCTCCTCGACCTCTCCGCAGCCTTCGACACAGTCTGCCATAGCACCCTTCTACAGCACCTCAGAAACGTTGGAATCCAAGGAAAAGCTCTGGAATGGATCACCTCGTTCCTCACCGGAAGAACCCAGAGAGTCCGCCTTCCACCATTCAAGTCAGTGGCCACTGAAGTCATCTGCGGCGTACCACAAGGATCCTCTCTCAGTCCCACCCTTTTCAACCTATACATGAGCCCCCTCGCGGCCATCGCCCGCCAACACAACCTCAACATCATCTCCTACGCGGATGACACTCAACTGATCCTATCACTCACCAATGACCCTAGCACCGACAAAACGAACCTACACGAAGGAATGAAAGAAGTAGCCGAATGGATGAAACACAGCCGTCTGAAACTGAACTCAGATAAAACAGAAGTCCTCATCTTAGGTACCTCCCCCTCCGCATGGGACGACTCTTGGTGGCCAGAAGCCCTTGGAAAAGCACCCATCCCGACAGACCACGCACGGAACCTAGGCGTCATCCTGGACTCCTCACTTTCAATGAACAGACAAGTCAACGCCGTCTCCTCATCCTGCTTCAACATTCTTCGCATGCTCAAAAAAACATTTCGTTGAATCCCCACCGAAACTAGGAAAACGGTCACCCACGCTCTGGTCACGAGCCGACTGGACTATGGAAACACCCTCTACGCCGGGACTACCGCCAAACTCCAGAAAAAACTCCAACGAATCCAAAACACCTCAGCCAGGCTCATATTAGACATCCCGCGTAAAGAACATATCTCTGGTCACCTGAAAAACCTCCACTGGCTTCCCGTCAATAAGAGGATCACTTTCCGGCTCCTTACCCACGCACACAAAGCACTATACGAAATCGGACCAGAATGCCTCAACACACGACTGTCCTTCTACGCCCCCTCCCGCCAGCTTCGATCTTCCAACCAAGCCCTTGCCACTGTACCTCGCATCAACAAGACCACCATGGGAGGTAGATCCTTCTCCTACCTGGCAGCTAAAACCTGGAACTCACTTCCCACCTACCTTCGCCTTACCCAGAACCACCTAGCATTCAGAAAGCAACTTAAAACATGGATATTTGACAAGTGATTCCCCACCCCTCCTTAAGCGCCTTGAGACCCTCTGGGTATGTAGTGCGCTATATAAATTCTATGACTTGACTTGACAGACTTAAAAAAGAACAGGGAGGACTGAACTCACAAACTACAAGGCATGCCTGGCCAAACAGGGATTACACCGGGTTACCCCCACACCAGAGTACATGCCGGTATGGATGGACCTGGAAAGGGGCATTCTAGGTGGAGCAGACCCGATCATGGCACATACGGCAAACAGACACCTGGAAGTCAAAAATGCGATACTCCAGAACACAAAAACAGCGCTACTGAGAGTAGATAAGGAACTGGAAGTAAGCATCAGAGGTACCATATGGGAGTCAATATGGCACAACCCCACAATCGCATACGAAGGGAGGGCACTAGATAGCAAAGAGTGGTATAGCAGAGGAATTACGATGCCGGCACAACTAGAAGTAGGAAACAATCCACTCACCTACAAGGCACTGCAGCAGATGACCAGACTACCAAACAACGAATTCTATAAATTCCTAAGAATCAAAGCAGCCATGACCAGGGCAAACCTCTCCAAACACAAACCCACCATCATACAGTATCCACAGAATCTCAACAGGACAGGCCACCAAACAGCGCAGATCTACAAACTAATCACACCACGCACCACAGCTCTAAACAACAAAACAATAGCCTTCTGGGAGGAGATTATACAGAGACCGCTAAACGAAGAGGAGAGGGCTAGAGTATGGACATCGGCGTCCAAAACAAAGTAACTCCGCAGTTGGCACAAACAAAATACTGGATACTACACAGACTACACTTGACACCAGCGAAACTAGAAACAGTGGGGGCAAGCGGAAGTAGCACCTGCTGGAACTGCCATAAAGCCAGGTGAGACCTAGCCCACATGGTATACGAATGTCCCAAAGTTAGAACATTCTGGAACAAAGTATACAACCTCATAGACACAATCACAGGAAGCCAGACACAACGAGGCCTAGCGGGTATTGCCACTGCCTTCCTAGCACCACAACTTCAGTCCAAAGAGGGACGTGAACTAATCGACGTTCTGCTGACGGCAGCGGTGAAAACTATCCTGGGGAACTGGAAGGACACTAGCAAAGCCACCTTCAAACGCTGGTTCAACTGGGTGACATTCCTTTGGGGGCAGACAACATTACCGCCCAACACAAGGCGGCAAACCATACAGCCAAAGAGGACATGTGGGAACCCCTCGATGCTCACCTGAGGCAGTAAACCGTAACCCCCCCCCCCAACCCCCCACTCTCTCTCTTCTCTCTCCTTCTCTCTCTTTAGCTCCACTGTGCCAAAGTACACATTGTAAGAGCTGCCCAAAGTAAGACAACTGTTTTGTTTTTGTATATGTAAAATAATTTGAAATAAAAAAAGAAAATGGACCTAGAAAATGACAGCGCTCGTGTGTGCATTTTCTATGGTCCATTTTCATTGGGTTTTGCGTGCGTGTAGTTTTTTAACCACATGCGTGCTAGTGGAATTCTGCACCCATGCTGATATTTTGTAAAACCCATTGTTCATGACGAGCTGGGCTCGTCATCAGTGTTTGAGGAGGCTACACCATGACGAGCCCAGCTCGTCATGGGCCTGGAAGGGGTTAACACAACACCAATAGGCCATGGACGGTCGCGTAGCTCCTCCCATGGCCTATTGGTGTCTGTTGTGCGCACCAAAGGCCATATGTCTAAATTATCGCGGCCAGACACAGCGCGATAATTGAAGACATACACCTCGCAGTGGCTCGTGTTTTTTTTTTTTTTTTTACAATTGCAATCGCTTTAGTGCCTGCCTTCGGGTGATGCTTGTTTATCCGGCTGAGGACAAGAGACGCGAACAAGAGATATGTAACATTAACACAATATGTATACTGTAAAATAGCTAATTGGGGAGGTGGGGTGAAAATCAACCACAGGCTTTTGCCTTTTGTTTATTGTATCGTTGATGTAATAAGTGGTGCATTATTAAAATGTACCATGGTGTAAAAACAAATAAAAAGGTTTACAGAATAAAGGGCTCATTAGCGAATACAAACTGCACACAAAAAGGAAATGTCAGTGTACAATGAGGTCATACGTGTGCATTGTAAACCCCCAAGACACACACACACACGCACACTGAACTGTGCCTATCGTAGCAGGATTGGTGAGCTCTGGGAAGGCTCAGCTCAGCTGGCACCGCAAATGCTTTACCTCACACGTGAACACCGCGCACCGAGAAGCGCCTCAAAGCTCAGAAAGGATACCCTGCCCCAGGCGCACTTCTTCTTGCAGCGCATGGACGTGATGCTATATAGGTCTTCCTACAACGGCAGGCGCCGAGGGGAGAAGATGATTGGTTAGGTATTGCTAGGCAGCACTATAAATTAGCCTGATTCTCCAGTGGAAAAGGTGATTTCTCTAAGCCAAACCAGAGAACGGCTTCCGCTCCCTCAGTGCCGCGCGCTGTCACCGGAACCCAGCTGGTGGTGACACTACGCAGACGCGGTGCCAAAATTCACACACTCGATGCAAACATCAATTAATCAATAATCTATTGCGTGATTAATTGAAATCGTTACAATACTACGCATTTTTATAAATAACCAAGTAAAGTATAAGTTTGGCAACATATATTTTAGGAATATGTTGTATGTTAGTTAAAATCATTGCAACAATCGTTTATGCTTCTGAATGCTAAAACAAAAAGAATTCAGTAGTCCACCTACACCCAGTAAGCAAGCACACACCGCCTCTCTCTAAGCGCCAGTGAATTTCTGCGGTAAAGATTCTGGGCCTTAGATGGGCCCTTTTCCTGTTAATCGCTGTGTCTGCGCGGTCTGCCACGCTCTCTCCCGGATCGCAGAAAACTGCAGTTTAAACTAGGCGCTTTGGTGGTCGGATTTCTGATTCCATAAAACACTGCTGCTGCCAGATATGCCATTGCCAATACAGCGTCTTCTTAAAATTTCTGACTTGAGAACTCCTCCTCAGAAAATAAAGAGCATTTTAGAGGCGTTTCATGTTTGGAAGCTGCGCTGATAAAAACTTAATAGTGCATAGCTTTTATCCATGCAACAGATTTACATAAGGACGGGAAAATAATTGATAGGATATGCAATCAGGTTTGTTATATGCCCTACGTGAATATAGATTTCACTTAAGATGCCTTACTTTCTGAGTCAAGCCAGGCCAACTAGGAGCGTACCTGGGCGCTTTGGGTGACACAGACAGGGGGCAGCGCACTATGTAAATCTATATATTTTGCGAAACGCATGATTTAACTAAATAACCTATTTCACAACCTGAGCTCCATGTCGGTGTGATATTTAGTTAGGATGTGCCAGTTCGCGCTGTTCAGTGTGAGTGTAGTAAATTAAAAAATTCCTTGTCCTGCAGCGCCCTCCAGCGCAAGTCGTGGTAACGACTTGCGTTGAAAAAACCGCGTTGTAACAGCACGCGGTGTAACAGCCGCGTCGTAAAGGCTGTCCCCCCCCACCCCCCTGTGTGTTTTTCTGCTTGGAAGCGTCCCAGCTACTTCTGCCATAGGCCTTCCTCTCAAGGTGGTTCCAGTGGTGCAGTAAATGTACAGTCATAAATCAATACATAACATAATAGCAATCACAATTTGAGGGATTATAGGAGGGATGTAAGAGAGAGAAACAAAAGCTCATAATACGATATTTTGTCGTCATTGACTTTGTATTAATTCAAAAAGAGATTAATCAATTGTATACAACATACACATAGTATTTGTGAAAAAGTGCAGAGTGTCCCAAGTGCATTTGTGAGAACCAAAAGACAGTTGAGTGACATCAAGTGAGTTATATACACGGTTTCTACTGGGGGTATTTTAGAAGGAAAAGGGAAAGCGACCATGAGAACAATGATTTTACACAACAGTATTACAATGGCTATCTTCAATCATAGACACTGTATTGGATGGTTCTTTTCCATAGGGCGTCGACGGCGTTTCGACCCAGAAGGAGAATGACGGGTCTCGTCAGGACCAAGGGGATGTGGGACATCTATGGGAGTGAGAACAATTGGTGAGGGCATGGACTCTATGTGTAGGTGATTAAAAATTGAAGGACCACGACGAATTCTTAATTACCTGGGTAAGGTGAGCTTGGATAATTGGGTGGTAAGTGCCAACCATGCGTGAGATAGATGGATAAATTACTTACAGTGGACCCAGCCGGGTACTGTGGCATGGCAGAGAAGTGGGAGAGAGAAGAGGGGGTGAATGAGGGAAGGTACAGATAGCAATTGCCATATAAGTACTGCCTGCGTAGTGTATGTACTTACCACTGTGGTTGGTAATGTTCAGGAACGATGTTCAACTGCCCGTCCAAGGATCCGGTGCAGAGTATGTGCCCACTAGGGGTCACAGTTAATTGAAGCGACCGAGGCCGCCGGTGATGCGTTGCTTGTGCCGGGAAGGGTGCACCAGGACAATGCCTAGGGATGCAAAGGCGTGTGCCGATTAAGCAAGGGTAAATCGGGTGACAGGGTGGGGAAGAACAAGGAGGGGGCTGCGTGGGGCGTCATACCTGGAAAATAAAGCACGATTGCTTATGACAGTCTGCTGGGTCCGACAGAGAAGGCCCGGGGTGGCGCGTAAGTAAGAGTCCACGAGAATATACCGTAAACCGTCTGACGCGTGCGCAGGGAGAACGAAGAGAGCAGATTGCTCGATCTTTGTCAGTGTTTGGGACAGAAGGGAAGCAAAGTTGGCACAGAATTATCGATGTGCTCATGAACGCAGATTCATATGTAACACGTGACAGAATAATAGGTATGTGTCATGGATGAGGGACGGCAAGGAGAGCAGGTGGTCAAGGGCCATATGAGGATGGTTTCATATGGGTACAGCAAGTTGCATTGTCTTATCCATGCAAGTTAGAGTGAACAGTTGCCAACTGATGTCTGTCTAACAGAGAGGCAAATTACACAGTATAACATCTTGTGAATAAATTAAATACAATAGAGGGCCGAGATCGGTGATGCAATCAGCGGAAAACATGTTATAATTATTATGCACATCTACAAACATAAACATGACCATGAGCGGATTGTACGACATTTCATATCTCGGATGGAACTGGTGCCGACAGCCACAATCCTATTGGGAGAAAACAATCATAGTACACATTTAGAAACATGCTAGGTTGTGTTGTTTACTCGATGAGTTCTGTTTAGTGACCCACCATTATGTGCCTGATTAAAATATGGTGGAAGGCGTGTAGTCTGGCCAATTAGCTTTTATACATGTAAATGGTTGCTACAGTTGAGAGTCAAAACGGCATGAGCAATGCATGTCATTAAGGTGTGGAATGCCAGCATGGTCAGTTGGTATATCAGGCAGGGTCATTAAGGTGTAGGAGCTTACTTGCATGTCAGTTGACTGTGCGCCTGCGACTAGAGCATGTTCTTACTGGGCGAGGGTGGCAGCAAAGCCTCTCCATTCCTCAGCGGAGTTGAGACCCTCACTAATCGAGTTGATTCTGTCAATCCAATGACAGTCACGACGTTGTAGAATCTTTACAATGTCGCCACCTCTCTCTGGTAATTTGGCAAAGTCAATGATTTGCCATTTGATCTCATTGGCTGTGTGTCTCTGTGCATACCCAGAGGAGCACACTGCATCAGTGCACGCACCTCTCCTTTTATTTAAAAGCATTCCCAGCTCGAGGCGCACATGCACGCCTGTGTTGTGAGTGCCTCCGGGTGTACATGCGCTCTAACACTATGGAGTCGCAAGGCGAGAGCGGCATGTCCTGTGCCCTGCCCCAGCACAGTCTCTGTGTGTGTTTGTGTGTATGTGATGTGAGAGTGTATTCGTATTGGTGTGTGTATGGGCGTGAGAGAGAGCGCGGGAGAGTATGTGTCTGTGTGCATACCCAGAGTCGCACAATGCACCAGTGCACGTGCCTCTCCTTTTATTTACAAGGATTCCCAGCTCGAGGCGCACAACCATACACCCACACACACACACACACACACCCACACGCACACACCACCACACACACCCACAGCCACACACACAGCCAAACACACAGCCACACACACAACCACACACACAGCCACACACACGCAACCACAACTACACACACAACCACAACCACACACACAACCACACACACAACCACACACAACTACACACAACCACACACACAACTACACACAAAACCACACATATAACCACACATACAACCACACACACAGCCACACACACAACCACACCGTCAGTGTACAGTTTCACTAGGCACATACACTATCAGTGCACGCTTTCACCGGGCACAAACACCACCAGCCGTTAGTGCATGTTTTTACCGGGCCCAAATACCACCAGCCGTCAGTGCACGCTTCCACCAGGCACACACCACCAGACGTCAGTGCGTGCTTTCACCATGCACACACACCACCAGCCGTCAGTGCATGGTTCCACAAGGCACACTGTGGTGGACAGGATGAAAATGCAGGGACACTAGATGGGGTTAAAGAGGGTTTTATTGGTCTGAGGGTTCTTTTCTTTCTGATAGCCAGCCTATAGTATGGTAAGGGTGTCTCGGAATCTTTCTCCGGTAATAGACGACATCTGGGGGAGTTCCATCCATGTCTTGTTCACTCCAGGATGACGTCGTCGTAGGAGGGGGTCTCACAGCGGTCCGACGTGAGTGGAGAAAACAAAAAGGTAGACTTGATTCAGTCTGGTGCCCAAAACGTGTAATGCGTGAGGGAAGGGTAGTTAGGAGACACACGGTGCAGTTTTCTAAATTCTAAGTGACACTGGTGCTCAGGAAAGGGTATTGGGAGTTTTCGTAGCAAGGCAATTACGGTTTTGCAAACCCCTTCCTGCCCGCCCAACCCGAGATACGCGATTGTACCGGTGTGAGCCACGCTTCTTCAGAAGCGTGGTTGGGCGAATCGCCGTGTCGTTGGCCTCCTGGCTCCAGTAGGTTGCGGGTTGGTCCTCTCATCGAGCTTCCGTCGGTCACCTCTTTTTCGCTCTGCTTCCCGGCTCTCTCTCGTCTCGCTGTCTCTTCCCCTCCGGTGATAGAACACACAGGACTTCCTCTATTTCCGGGATTTGTGCTTCTTGCATCCTCTGCATCATCGGAGTGGGCGTGGCTTGGTGAAAACTCAGCCCAGTTTAAGAAACACGGGCCAGTGTTGTCTTCCTCGGAATACGGTTGCGACTCAGCAACCTGCCCGGCTTCCGGCTGCTGGAGAAAGAGAGGGAGGCGTCCATACACTCCTGGGTAACAGGTAAGTTCGTATAGTCATCGGTCCGACCCTCCTCGTCACACACACACACACACCACCAGCTGGCAGTGCACACTTCAACAAGGCACACAAACCACCAGCCATCAGTGCACAATTTCTACAGGCACACACACCACCAGCCATCAGTGCACACATCAATTATTAACGCATCCACAATTAACTATTGTAGCAATCGCAGTATGGCGCACTTTACTTTCTAACATATTCATCTAAAGCGCAGCATGCCACCATTGCTCCAAAAATAAATACACATTTTTTTGGCCTACAATTTATAAACTTTTGTTGCAGTTGGTGTTGCAATATTTAGCAATGCCAATAGCTCAAACTTAATTATCCCGAGACCTATTGCATTGTAAATGCTTGTATCCCTTTGACCATGCAACACAGTATCTTGCCAATGCTATTCAGCATCGTCCAAAGGGATTGGCAAATCCAATGAAGGTGAGACCTATTGGCTTTGCCAAAGTTGGTGTTTTTTCCACACTCGTTCATCTCTAGACTGTTGGTGTGCTGGCTGTGGGTGTGTCTAGACCTACTATAGGTGGTGAATTTGTCAGCTTAGCATAGTGCAGGTCCTGAAAGCTTTGCAGCAGATGCATCTGGTTTTGAAAATGGTGTGGGTCAGCAAAAAGAGCCAGCCGAGTTTCATTGGGGTAGCGGTTATGTGGTCATATTTTTTCAGGCCCTTTTGGATGTGTGTTACAAAATGCAGATTGTCCTACAAGGGACCAGTGTGGAGACAAGAAGGCAGACAAGCAGGGCACCAAAATCATCCCGATGCAAGAGTACAAGGGCTTCAATGGCAGACAGCAGAAGAAAAGACTGCTCTTAGTCACCACAGGAAAACAGCATGAGATCACCCTCCCTGCCGAAGAACTGCTGGGAAGCACCATCCCAACTAGACTAAAGCTGGGTGCTTCATCTGGGACAACAACTGGGAGCATCATCTCTAGCAGTGAACACCTCAAGCACATTCGTCTGGACAATGCTTACTTAAACAAACACAGGGGCTCAAAGTTTTTCTAAGAAGCCCACCTATAGCACTGCGGATGCTTGCTGTACCGCATTCCAAGGCGGGTCTAGTCTCGACTCCACCTCATGCTTCTTTCTTCCCCCTTTCTACACTCCATGTATCTTTATCTCGCTCTTAAGGGTTCTTTTTCATCTCTGCTTTCTCCTTTTTTCCAGTCCCCCAATCTTTCTCAAGCTTCTCCTTTGTACCCTTTCTGCCCCTCGCCCCTCCTTTTATGAAGCAAATTCGGATGATAAAATAAAAGCCCCAGTCCCCAAATTTGAATGACTGTGCCCACCAACGACACATACTGGGAACTGCTCCCCTTCTTACCTGTCTGCCTCTTTAACTTGTGTCCTCATGTAACGCAACTGGTGCTATGTAAAGCGCTCTGATAGCCGATACCTTCGGGTCAAATTTGCGCTATATAAAACTCCATAAAAAAACATTTAAAAAAACCTCATCTGTATTCTCCATCACCTGCTCCTTTAGATCCCCCTTCCTCTCACCTTCCTTCCCACTCTCTTGTCCCTCCAGGCCACGAATGTTCGATAGGTTTCCAGGAGTGCCACATTCCTAACATAGTTTCAGGCTATCCACGTAAAGTAAATCTGCACACATTGAACTTAAATTTAAATGAGACAGTATTTACTTAATCAGTAAGTATTGTCAGTGGGTAGGCTCAGCAATACTACTGCGCCTACATTGAGGCCAACTTCTCACCCTGACTGTCAGCCCTCTTAATCCTCACCTCATTCCACACAAGCAAACTGAACTGCTGTGAACTCTGCCCCCGTTGACCCAACGCTGCCGGATCTGAAACCTGCGCTTAAATTGGCAATTTCAAGCTTGGTGCTTCCCCGGAGACGCATCGCTTGAGCACAAAGGCCAGTGGTTTGGCCCTAGAATGAACCAGTGACGGTGCCGCATGGCCCACGCCTTTTAAGTGCGAGTGTGTTGTGTTGGAATCATTACCACTCCCCTCATAGGGAGGAGTAGGTTTCAATTTTCATGTAAAAAATCCCATCAAGCTGCTCTCGCTGGCAGGATCTACCAACTAAAGGAAACCAGGCCCGCCTTTAGCAGCAGTAATACTAATACAAATAATACAAATGTCATTATTTAACTGTTTTTTAAGGTGCTCATAAGACCAAAAAGAAGCGATAACGAGTGAGTGATTAGGGCTGAGGAGGTGGAAGTCGCCCCATAGAATGCTATTAGAACGCAAACGATGAGCTGGAGAGAGGGAAGTTGATGCTTGAGGAAAAATAAGATATTGGAGCCGTGGCGCCCTCAAGAATGGAAAGAATTCTAAAGGGTTCAACATTGGCGACCAAGGAACCTAACCCAAGCAGTTTTAATTTTGAAGCAGATATTGAGATATGGTGTTGGGATGCTGGCCATAGGCTTCCTGTCAGCAGCCTGGTGTAAAACTTTGGTGAGGTACACTGAACCTGAGCCGTGTGGGGCTTTATGGACCAGGCAGAGCTCTTTCAAGGCGATTCCGTCCTTAACAGGTAGTCAATTGGGTGATATCAGGGCATCGATGACGTGATCTGAACTCCTCAGGTTAATGAGGAGGCAAGCAGCATAATTTTGAACTCAGTCCTGTCTGTTCAAGTTTTTGTTTGGGGAGGGTAACATAACCTCCACAGCGCTGGAGAGGGAACTGGTTATTTTAAGGGAGATTACATCTCGAGTTTGCAGAACAGGGATATTCTCTCGTAGGCGTTGAAAGTAGACAAACATCTTTTTGACTAATTAATTGATGGCAGAAGAAAAGTAGAGCCCCTTATAAAAAATAACTCCTCATGATACACAAAAGAGGCGAGGGGATAACTGAGGGAGACTCAGCCCTCACAAAGACAAATGGGAGCTTCGCAATGGGTCAGTTTAAATGACTATATTTTGTTGACTTCACAATTCAAACTGAATCGCCTCTTGGCACATCCAACATTTTGACAAATCGAGCTTTTTTTCACATTTTACCCAGGATCACACAATTTGCAAAGGTGGGAAAGCTGGGATTTAAATATATCTCTCTGGGTTACAAAATATGTAACAGTAAGCTACATTTTTTCCCATTAACCCAGAACTTTCACCAGTCAATGTCCCTCTAAAACACATGGCAAATTCAAAGTGGAAAATGTTCAATACTTCTCCAAGATGCCTCCCTATTTCAGAAGCAAATGTTGAAGCAAGTTGTTTCTATTGCATATCTGGTTATTAAAGTGGCGCTACCAAACCAGCGACCTTTGGCTGGAAACCCTGTAATGAGAATTCTACGATGACTGTATGTTTTATGTTTTACGTGTATGTAAAAACAATAAAAAACATGTTGAATTTTTTTTTAAAGTCGTAATTACGAGCAGCCTGTAATTGGTGTGAAATGTATTGCACCTGATAAAAACGACTCCTCGAAGTCAGAAATGGTGGAATACCAGCCAATATTTTTTTGAGGGGGGAGTAACATGGATTTCGAGGCTTACCATACCATGCTACACATGTTCCAGTATATAGCAGGCATTTCTCCTGCTATAAATATTGGCAGGCTTCAACTGATGGCACTTATCTAAAAACTCGTAATGGTGTTCATCAAGGCTGTCCCTCTGCCTATACACACCTCCCCTCTGCCCCTCAGTGGTTCACAGCTCGTCTCCAGTGGGCCGTCCTGGGGCATGTACTGTGGCCCTGCCAGTGATGAAAAGGTTAAATGACCTGCAGTCAGCACAGAGATTCTCTGTGGCAGTAGAAGCTGCACACCGAGGGGAGGAGAAATGGAAAATGTAGGGAGCAGGGGTTAAGAAAAAGGGCATTTCATGACTTAGCACTGTACACGTCCCCCACAAAAGGAGAGCGGACATTCAGTTACTGCCAAAAGGTGTTAAGGCTTTCAAGATCAGTCTTGCCCTCTTCTCCAATAAGAAATAATATTTGAAGTGCAAACCAAAATGATCATGTGACTAGTATTTTCCAAGTGTTCTCTATATGCCTAAAGGGTTCTGGTTACTTTCTTCCAGTCAGCAGCACCATTATACACAACCCCGATATACGTATAGTGAAGGACCAAAATGGTTAACATTTCAAATTCTGCTGTAAGCAGCTGGAGGCTATTTGTGATCCTAGGCCCAGAGGCTGTTGTCTATCTATCCTCAAAACATCTGTTTTTGAAATGGAAATGACCCCTTCAGGGTGTACAGTTGTGCTCCCCTAAAGTCAGTGCCAGACAAAATCTGGTGTCCTTGTTTTGGAGTGTGGCCCTAGCCCGAGATTTTCATGGTGTGGTCTGCCGGACCTTTACATGTGCCTCCCTGGCCAATAGCAACCCTGAGATGCTGCTTACCAGACCGATCATGGACAATGAGAAAGATGTCAACCGAACTGGCAAACATATATTCACTCGTTAATGGATTAAAAAGGAAAACAATCACAGGTGTCCAGCACCACTTATCTTTTTTTTTTTAAACTTTATTTTTCAGTTTTATATTGTACAAACATACAAAACTCCCCTCCAATGGCATAAAAACAGCACGTATTCACATCGTCTGACTCACTAATGCACGTTTTTTGGCTAGAGGCTCCACTGTACCACACGATCTCTCCGAAGGCATAGCAGAATAACATTCAAGAGTTGCATTTCCGTGAGTACATAACCAGTCCACACACTACGCAGTATCCTAGCTTCCCTCTAGGGGATACCCTCGGCCTCCTCCTCAGAACCCGATCCCCGCGGCGAGAATAGCGCGTCACTCGCCCCTTCAGAATCGCTGTGTGAAGTGAGTCCCCGTACCCAAGCACATAACCCGCCAGGCCAGTGGGTCCTCTTGTAATTTTTCATCCCTCCTGCTGCTCTGCATATGTGTTTCCTCAGCTAGGGACCATTCCCTCACATCCCTGAGCAACGTGTGTATTTCCGGGGTCCTCTGACCCATCCAGGTGATAGCCACCCTGCGTCTAGCTAGGACCATCATCAATTGCATTAATCTATAGGACAGCTTTCGTTTCTTTGGCCTAGGGACCAGCACCAACAGGCAGTGCAAAGGCGTCAGTGTGATACGTAATCCCGTCGTGGCCACTATATGTTCTACTACGCTGGCCCAAAAACTCTGAATTAGCGGGCAGTTCCAAGCCAAGCGCAGAAACCCTGCCCCTCCCGCGCCACATCTGGGACAAGCATCATCCCTTTCCGGGGAATAGCGCTTCAATAAAATTGGAGTGAGGTAGGTGCGGTGCATGAAATTAAAATGTATTAATTTAAAGTGTGCTTTATAAGATACCTGCGAGGGAGAGCACCTATTCGCTTACGTTGCCCCTGGTCGAGTGGTGTATCTAAGTCCGCCTCCAAGGCCACCCACTTCGGTGGCACCTGTGGGGCTGAGTCCAGACGCATAGCATCATATAGTAGGGGAAATAAGTCTACGGCCCCTAACACAAGACAGCAGGATATTTAAGGTGTAAGTCATAGGAGGCACCTCTGGATATTGAGTCCAAAGCGACCGCACTACATCACGTAGCCCCTGATAATGCAGATACTGCCCTCTTCAAAGACCAAAGGCCTCCTCCGCTTGTTCGTAGGTCAGAAAGGTCTCGGTGGGGTACAGGTCAGCCAAACTTTCACATCCCTCCTCCCGCCAGGCCCGGAATGACATATGTTGTTCCATTGTCACCATGGGCACCAGGATCCAAATCGGTAAGTGCCTGTGGAAGGGTGCTGTCCTCAACGCCCTCTCTAAGAATCGGTGCCAGATGCTCGCCGTGTGCCTCACTACATAGGGCAAAGTCTCACTTGCCCCCTTGCCCCGCATCAAAGCCTCCCGTAGCTCCAGTACCGTTGCTCTACCTGCCAACAGTTGCGTCTCCCAGACGTCTGTTTCCGCAAACCATCTAGCAGCCGGTAGCAGCTGCACAGCATAATAATACAAATCAAAGCCCGGGCCTCTAGGCCTCCTTCCTCGTATAAGCGCACCATTGTATGAAGGGCTACTCTACTACGCCTGTCCACCCAGAGTAGAGACATAAGGAGCATATTCAGAGTCCGGAAGACTCTAGGGGGAAGAGGGCACAGTGTGTTCTGAAGTATGTAAAGTGTCCCAGGCAACTTCACCATCTTAGCGACGGCCAACCGACCCATGAGTGATAACAGCAGGGTGTTCCAGATGGACACAGAGCGCTGCAGGGACCTAATCACCCTATCAATATTGCAGGCCAGTGATTGCGCCTCCGTCGAGGCCACATGAATACCCCAATAGCGAAAGCTATCTCTTTCCCATCGCAGCCCGAGCTCCGGCAAATCCTCCCGTGGCACCAAATCCAGCCCAGACAACGGATAAATCAGGGACTTATGTCTATTGAATCTTCGTCCCGATGCTTCGCCAAACCTATCCAGCTGATGAAGCAACACTGGGAGCGCCTCTCTCGGGGCCCTTAGGTAAAACAAAGCATCATCTGCATACAGGGAAATAATATAACATGTGTCTCCCACTCGTATGCCCCATTGCGTCATCTCCGAGTGGATCCGAACGGCCAAAGGCTCTATAGCCAGGGTGAAGAGTAGCGGCGAGAGGGGACAGCCCTGTCGCGCGCCCCGTCCCAATTGCCACTCCTACGAACATGCAGTTCCCAGTCGCTCCCTAGCCCGGGGGGACTGATACAGGATTTGGATCCATCGGCAAAAATTGGGGCCCAGACCCATCACTTGAAGGACCTCTTGCAGCTAACCCCAGTCCACCGTATCGAACGCCTTGGCGAGGTCAACGGACACGAGTACCATCTGCTCTTCTGACCCCCGGACCTCGTGTGTGATGTTGCAGATTTTATATAGCGCAAACTCGACCCAAAGGTATTGGAGCGCTTTATATGAGCACCGTATTTACATTACACATTCAGGGACGGGGAGATGAGGTGATTTGCCCAGAATCACAGGATGTGGACACGACCCGAGGCTCAAACCCCGGTTTCCAGCACCAAAGTCGGCTGTCTAGCCGATGGACCACATCTTTTAAGCGCCGTAGGTTCATGGCGGTATTACGTCCCGGAAAAAAGCCGCATTGGTCCAGGTGGACCAAATGCGCCATATGAGGTGCCAGACGGGTGGCCAATAATTTAGTCAAGATTTTTACATCCGTATTGATCATGGTGATCGGGCGATACGCGGAAAGGCCTAGTTTGTCCCCCCCCAGCTTAAGGATCATACAAATCTCCCCAGTGGACATGCTCCGTGGGAGAGAACCGTTCTCAAAGGCCTCCGCAAAGACCTGAACAAGGAGCTGTGACAATGTGTCTCCGAACTCATGATAAAACTCTGGTGAGAATCCATCACTCCCCAGTGGCTTTGCGTGCGGCAGGCGAGCCAACGCTGTCTGCACCTCACTCAAAGTCAGTGCCAAATCCAGGTCCTCCTGGTCCTCTGTGGAGAGGGATGGCAGGGCCAGGTCCTGCAGGTAAGGCGAATAAGAAGCTGCAGAGACGCCTGGGTCCGCAGTGTACACCTGCTGGAGATGAGATCAGAGGGCCTCAAGGATGGCACCCTCCGAATGTACCACGACCCCACCGGAGTCCCGGAGAGCCACAATACATTCCAGGGTCTGCTCTTTTCGAAGGATCCAGGCCAGGAGCCACCCCGACTTGTCCCCTTCCCCATGGAGACGCTGTCTATACTGGCCCAGAGTATACTTATCAAGGCGGTCCAGAATATCACGGACCTTACCAAGGGTTGTGTGCTCCTCCTCCCTCTGCAGGTCGTCAGGAGACGCCGCGGCATGGAGAGATAATAGTGTTTCTTCCACCGCCTGCAGCTCCTGTAGAAGCTGCTTCCGGACCCCATACGTGAGTCCCATGCAGGCTCCCCTCACCACCGCCTTTAGGGACTTCCACTTGGTGGCCAGCGATATGCCCCCTTCCTCCCAGTTAAGATATACATAGTCACCGAGGGCTGTCTCCACATGTGCTCTCCCCACCTGATCACGGAGGATATCCACCGGAAACCTCCAAGTGCGTGGGCGGGAAACAGGATCCCCCCCACCGCACCAGGCATGTCACCGGGGAGTGATCGGATAAAAAGCGCGCCTGATGTGTCACTTCTATGGACATGTTAATCTCCGGGTTAACAACTAACACCCTATTGAGGCGACTGTATGCATTGTGCATGGGGGAGAAACAGGTGTAAATTTGCAGTGTCGGGTTTGCCTGACGCCAAACATCCACGGCCCCTACATTCTCCATGACCTCTTGAAGCTGCGCTGTCATTCGAGGTTTTGTGCCCTCTTGCGGCGGGGACCTATCCAGGACAGGGTCCAAAACACAGTCTAAGTCCCCCATCCAAAGTATTGGAGCCCCCAAATCGTAAATCAGGACGTCCTGGAGAGTCCGTAAGAAGCCCGGATCGTCTACGTTAGGTGCGTACGTATTCAAAATGACAATGGTCCTACCATCTAATTTTGCCCTGAGAAGCAGGTATCTGCCTTGAACGTCTGCTTCTGCATACTGAACTGCGAATGGGATCCCAGGTGCCACCCAAATCAACACCCCCCTAGCATACGTAGAATAAGAGGAGTAGAATAACTGGCCCATCACTTTTTACTCAACTTCTGTGCCCCTCGTCAGTAAGATGGGTCTCCTGGAGACACGCAATGGAGACCCTGCGCTGCCGAAGCAACGAAAAGACTCTATCTTTTAGCGCATGTGCCTAGTCCTTTCACATTCCAACTCATAAATTTGTACCCCATTGTCAACTAAGTGTCCCGCCCTGCCCCACAGACCGCTACTCTCAGTGTCCCTCCAGTCCCGTGCCCGAAGTGTCATAAATGCGATGCCTACAACAATCCCTTTCAACAACCCCCACCCACCCACCCCCGCCCACAAGCAATATACTAGGAACAACAGAATCAGCCGATATGCCCTTCCCATGCTGGTGCCAGGACGTGCACAGCCACCCCATCTGCCTAACTGGCATAACCTGTCAACAACAAAGGGGGAAAGAGAGAGAGAGATAAATCAATGTGGATTTGTTCTCCCTAAGCAAATGTAAATAAACAAACAGAATCCACTCCTCGTGTTAGGGGTGTATCCTCCACAGTTTGGGGAACACCCTTCTTGTTTTTAGGTCACCTCACACACCAACAGGCCCCTTGGTGTCATGCTTCATCATCGGGGTCATCGTACCCCTCTACGTGGTACGGCGTGCTGCGACCTACGAATACGCGGGAGCACTTGGTAGACTATGTGTGGTGCGGGTGAGGGGTTGTTTTTATGTGAGTGTATGATGGGGTTTAGAACTAAGTGAAGGTTAAAAAGGACCTGGCTCGTGAGGTGACTAAAAATTATTTAATGAGCCCCCGGGCTGGTGCTGTTAAAATAGAGTGTGGGAGGTTATCATGCAGACAATGTGCGTTACCTCCTCTTTGTGTGCGTTGACATGTGCGGTGTAAAGACACCTTCTTCAGGACGGGGTACACAAATCCCCACCTTACTCACGTTTCTCTAACTAGTATCGGAATCTCCAATAAAAAGTGAGAATTAAAGTGCAGGTTAAACAACGTACCTAGCAAAAACGTTGTTTTTTAGTCAACCTGTAAAAGAAAAGAAGATACAACTTTTTTTCTGGTAGTCTACTTCTCCACATCCACAGGCAAAATGACCAGTGGTTACAGGTGACAAACTTGTGGTCAGGATTTACTACTATAGGTGCCAATTGTGCCTATAGTGGAATAAAATAAGGACAAACTAGACTCACTGACAAAAAACATAAAACACACACTTGTATAGTAGTTATGGTGTTTAGCATGGTTTCAGAGCGTTACAACATTTGTGGAAAAATTGTCTGAGCTAAGTTGTACTGTGCCCCTGTAAAAAAGAGGAGAGATACTTCATGCTATTAAATATACACACCATGCTGTTTTGAAGTTGATGGACAAGCCTCATGAGCCAAACGTCAGGATCTGGTGTGCTATTTAGCACCTGTGTGGGAAAAAGGGGGGGACATTCAAATCCCTGTTTTACTTACATTAACGTCGTGGAGACACTAGCCGCTCTTTACCCCCATCTACTCACGATTTCAGCAAGGAAATGCCTCCCGAATGACCCCTCCGTGGCTCCGCTGATTATGCCAGAAGGAGTCTCGTGCACAGGTTTTTATATACTTCCCCGAGATTGAGTTAATTGGGCGATAGGTTAATTGGTATTTCCTTATGCTCATATAAGGATTTTTGCCGGTTCTACTCGCGACTCGCTAAGTAAGCGTGTCTGGTTCGCGCATGCGCACACGCACCCAATTGTTTCCGTTGTGAGCGCATGCGTTTTATTCGTGATAGGATCGTTCTCTCGCTTGCTGCTGGGAAATGCAGTGTTGTAACAAGGCGCATGCGTGTCAGACGTGTCCATGACATTCCTGCTACTATTATATTCGCTGTGTCTGTTAGATGTTAATCACACAATTGAACACTTGTTTCATCTTGGTAAGAAGTAGTTGCTCTTTTAAAGAGGAAATGTGGCGATATTTCTGAGAAAAAGTGGCCAGACAGGGTTTAGATAATGTATCTGTGAATATACCCGAGTACACTCTGCTGGTGTCCACTGTTGTCCAGAAAAAAATTCCGTGGGGGCAGTGGTTAATCTCAGGGAGGTTGTCTATGCTAACTGACCCCATGGAATATTGTCATTTAGGCCAACACTACCTGTCCCAAGTCTAAAAACTCATCTTTGTTCTTTCTCAAAGAGTCCTTGATCAGACGGTAGCTGTTCAACTACTGTCCATTTGATATCGTTGACACAGTGTTCTTTTTCCAAGAAGTGAGTAGCCATTTTTGTTGTTGTCTTTTTGCACCGTATGTTGCTCTTGTGCTCACCAATGCGCACTTTCACTGGTCTTTTGGTCATGCCGATGTATTCCAATTTACAAGGGCAGGTAATCATGTAAACAACATTCTTGCTGTTACAGTTAGTTAGCTTTCGTTGCTCTCATTTGGTTCCATTGGCAAAGGTTAAGTGTTTACTCATCTGAGTGAGGTGGCAGCTCGTACAATTACCACATGGATAGTGACCTCCTAGACCATGTTGTGAGAGTTGTAGTTGTTTTTGTTTCGGGCGTGTATGCACCAGCATGTCTTTGAGATTCTTGCCTCGTTTGTGGGCAAAAAGAGGTTTTTCAATGTCTAGAGTGCCACTCGTAAGAATGCGCCAATGTTTGTTGAGGAGTTTAGACACTTCATTAGTTTGGGAGCTGTAGGTAGTCACACAGATCGGTCTGGTAGCTACTTGATTGGCCTGGGTTTTGTCTTCTAACAAAGCTTCACGGTGGTTGTTTCTCTCCCTTTTCATGGCATTGTTGATGATCCTGTCAGGATACTGTCTTTTCTGTAGTTTGGTTTTCAAGTCCTGTGCTTGGGCCTTGTAGTCTTGGATCTGAGTTCAGTTTCGTCTTAACCGCAGGAATTGTCCATACGGTAAATTGGTTCGTAAATGCCGTGGATGGAAGCTGTCATAGCGGAAGAGACAATTCCTTGCGGTTGGTTTGAAGTGGGTGTTGGTATGTAGTTTGCTATCCCTGGGAAAAATATTCAGGTCAAGGAATACCAATGTCTCCCTTGAAACTGTGTGGGTGAACTTCAGGAAACGGTTCTGCAGATTCAGCCAATCCATGAACTCTGAGACAGATTCTTGGTTGCCCTTCCATATCACAAGCACATCGTCGATGTACCTCCTCCAAGTGTTGATGTGATGTCTGTATGGGTTGTTGGCGTGGAGGATTTTTGTGCTTTCTAAATGGTGCACGTACAAACCCGCCAGGCTCAGCGCTAATGTATTGCCCATGCTGGTACCATGGCGTTGGAGATAGAGGGTCCCCTCATACTCGAAAAAGTTTTTAGTTAGTGCCAGCGTGAGGGCCCATGTCGCAGTTTTTGACCCACAGCTGCCCAGCAAGTAGTGGGCAGCTGCACCGTTTAGGTTTCTTTTTAGGGGATTTGTTCTCTGGACTTAGGAGTGCGTCGCACTCCTTTATCCCTACCGTGGCCTTCTCCAGCTGTGCAGCACTTAGTGCCAGCTGCAGCGTTTAGGCCCTGTTCTGTCCCTGCCCTCAGCTGCCCAGCTAGTGGGCAGCTGCTACGTTTAGGTATTGGCGCAGTGGCGCAACCTGGACTTTGATGTCAGTTATGTGCTACATGTGATTTCTGCGCTAAATATGATTTATGTGATATGATTTATGCACTAATGCTTGGGTGTTAGGAAATGTACTCTGTGTAGTATGTTTTGTGCACCCTGTGTTCTGACACCTCTGAATGTGTTCTTATGCATCATGTGCAAAGTTTCTGGCCTATACCCCTAAATGTAGTTTTATGCTTAGGTGGTTGTTTTTCCTAGTATAGTTATGCTAGTGAGTTCATGGTTCCCTGCGTGATATCTTCCTAAGGTGGTTAGGGTTGTGTAGGTGGTACTTACCTTTTACCAGTGGGTATTGGTTGTGTGCTACATTTGCTATTTTGTGCTTAACACTATCTCCAAGGGCTCAATACTGAGCTCGCCCCCTGACCAGAGTCCCATGACCAGTGGACACTATTGTGCCTTCCCTGCCAAGTTGCTGGGACTTGTCTGACCTCCAGGTGCCGCTGGAGCCCCGCCTGAAGTGTGCCTCGCTCGCCCCCCTTTTGCAGCCCGTGCCTGGCCGCCCTAAATGCCTCGAGCCGCGCCGCTCTCCTCTGAGCTGCGCCCGCTTCGCTGGGCCGCCCGCACCCTGCCCCGTGCCTGGCCGCTCTAAATGCCTCGAGCTGCGCCGCTCTCCTCTGAGCCATGCCCGCTTTGCTGGGGCGCCCGCACCCTGTCCCCCTCCTCCTCTGAGGCGCACACTTTGGTCGCCCCAGCCTCAGAAAAAGCCCAGAGCCCCCTTTGGGAGGCGAGAAACGCCCGCACGCTTGTAGCATACCGGCCGCCTCCCGCCCGCTCCGGTCTGCCGAGGAGGTCACCCGCATTGTCCCATGCCACCAGAACGGAAGTCACGGTCCGTACCCGCCGCCAGTTATTATATGTTCTATGTTCTAAAAGTGTTACTTCTACAAAGAGCTATTTCTAACAGGTGCTAGTTCTAAAAGTGTCTAAAAGTGCTTATTCCCGACAGTGGCCCATTTGGCCCTGTCCCATGTATATAATCCCCTGTAAATTCTGCCCGTGCCGATGGCACATTGTAAAGTGTATGTTCATTAGCTAATGTGTTTGGTATAATACAAAGGCTATTTTTATATAACCTTGTGTGTAGTGCCTTTTGTGGGGGGGGGGCTTGGATGTTGTTGCTGGTGGGTGCGTGCGCAAATACTTAACTTGAATTGCCCCGGGGATCAGCCTTACTGCTTGTGTCACGTTGCCAAGGGGGTGAGCAGGGGTTATCTTTGGAGTGTAACTTCCTTGCCCTAACTAGAACTTCCATTTCTAACACATTACATGAATAGTAATTCTACCCCATCTATGCTGATGATGTTCGAAGCTGGCAGAGCAAACAAGATGCATTATGAATAACATAATATATTAATAAATAGAGGACAGAGAACTAGCGCAAGAACCTTGGGGTTAGTGTTGCAGTTTATAACTGAGCCAGGGAAAGATAATCAAGAGCAATATAAGCAATGACAGTGGAAAAACATAAATACATTTCAGCTCAACTGTATGCTTCATAAATTGGGCGGGAGGAGGGGTGTGGAGTGTTGGGGGGAGACTTGAGTGACAATAGTGACTTCAATCTTAGACAAGATGGCATTTGTATTAATTGAGACCAGATTAACAGACCAGAAAAAAAACATTTCCACACATCATAGAGAATGTGTTTCAAGAGCAACGATATAATGTCATTGTGTACGTGTGTGATAGGGTGTGAAAATACAGTTTGCACATTATTAATGCTGCTCAAAATGATGAAAGCCTAAAAAAGTTTAACTTTTCTACCAGTGTTTAGTTGGGTTTAATCTCTTCCTGTCACTGTAAAATAGGAAGCAGAGAACTATGTTCCAAAAGTGATTGCCCACGAGCACACAATTTGTCAAAAGGGGAGACTGACATAAAACAAAAAAACACGTCTTCTGGGTCTATAGTTTCCATTATGCTCATTACACACCAACTGGGGTGGCAGTGGTTCCGATGGTGAGATTCAGAAAATCCTCTCACCAAATGAGTGCCACTGAGATGTGGAGTGTGCCCAGACTTTCAATACAAAGTTCACCATCAGCATATTTTGGCCAAGTGGTAAGGCCAGGATTAAACATCAAGGGGCCCATTAGGATCACGGGCGGATTGCCACCGCCCACATGGAGGTGGCGATCCGCCCGTGATCCAACCCCGCCCGCCACCCATTTCCCGCCCGCCATATTACTATGGCGGGGGGACCGCGGCGGACGGTCTTTCGAGTTGACCGGGCGGAAAAGGGTTTAATATGGTGGCGGTGTCTGTTAGACACTGCCAGGTGCCTCCCCATGTTGTGCATGGAAGTGCACAACATGCCTTCCTGGCATTGTGGCGGGTGGTACCGAGTGCACCGCCCGCCACAATCCCAAGAATGCAGGATTCATCCGCCACTGTGTGAGCACATCCTAATTGCCCCCACGGCACCCCCTCCCTTATGGCGGGCAGTCCCTTTTACCGTGAGGATGACCGTGAGGATATCCTAATGATGCCCCAAGTCTCCTGATGCCATGGCTAGAACATTCCCAGTGTACCACATCAAGCGGTGGAAGTTGGGTGTTTGAATCTGCTCACCTCACTGAACTGCACACCTTGCTTTGGGGCGTTGGGGTTAGAGGTGGCGTCTTTGTTAAGGATTTTTATAACTCCCATTACCTTCACTGAGCCTGTTTATAAGCACTCATAATATTTACAGATAGGAGAATAAAGGCATAAGGAGATTGTGAGGCCTAATTTGAAACTTTATTTCAATTCAATAATCAGTATACTTGAATTGTACAGTTGATTTGGCAAAGGTAGTGAGAGCAAGCAGAGAAGGTTTAATGCAGGATACAGGAGAGGGATTGCAACTCCGGTACTGCGTAAAACAGTATTATCAAATCTATCTGAGATTTTTAGAGACTAGGGCTTAATTTAAAGAGCAGCATTGAATTCAACCTTCAAAATAAATCCACAACTCACAGTCTGCATCAAGTATATGCTTCACTCCCTTTAGGCCTACCTTATGAACTGCTCCTCACCCCCACACACACTCATACTGCTGGTATCAATACAGTCCTTGGTCACACCACAAACCATACACTGTAAATGTAAATGTACAGGAATTTATATAGCACAAATCACCGAGCGGTTTCTAAGCGTTTGCTTAGGGAACCCGTCCTGGTATTCCCCTGTGAGATAACCCCGGCAGGGTATCCGCAAGGTGAAAGCCAGGCATCCTGCCGCGAGGGGCCGTTGTGGAGATTAAGTAAGCTATTGCCCAGAGTCGCAGAGTGTGAACCCATGAATCGAGTAGGCACCGGAGCGAGAATTGTCGAGTCAATGGACATTTTAGGACTCAAGACCCCGCCGAGCCGGGAATTGAACCCAGGTCCCGGGCTGACCTCTGCTTCCAGATCTGCATCCTCTAACCAGTGAGCCACACTTCTCCACTAGGCCTCTGGGAAAATGTTTGTGAGTAATCATGCCATAGCCTCACACTAATCTAGTTTGTGAATAGAGACATAGACCTGTCCCTTGGTAGGAGAGAGGCCCTGGCCCTTCTCTGTGACCTGGAGGGCCACTCTAAGCGTGAGCTCATTTTACTGTTAGTGGACTACTATGTTGCACCTCAGCACCAGGTGCCAGCAAGGTGTAGACTTCTGGTTCCTCTTTACTTCCTGGGAGGGAGATGCATGGCGCGGTCGGTGACAGCTGCCATTTCCATCACGCTGCTGCTCTCTTACCTGCTGTTTGGTGGGTCCAATTCAGACAGGTTGATTAACCTAAGGTTGGTGAGCATGGCGGCTCTTCCCTCCTCTGTACGCAAAAGAAGTCATAATGCATTTATGATAAGATGAGAGATATTGCAAAGAAGTTGAATCAAAGAAAAAGTACTAAAGTAGTCCCCAGACCCCTCCAGCTGTTTAATCTTGAAAGAAACAAATTCATTAGAGAACAGTACTTGAACTATTCCTCTGAAAGATATTATAGAATATTACTATTAAAGAGGAGGAGGACTAGGGTAAAGGTTAAGCTAAGAAAAGAGAGGGAAGATAACATCCGGATTAAACTGAGAGAAGCAGTGTTTAAAGGCCAAGTAAGAACATGTTGGTCTCTTATCGGGGAGGGATGTGGAGCTAGACCAGGGCCACTCCCAGTTGCCATTGAGGAGCATAAATGGGTCAGCTTTATTCATGACTTACATGCAGGTAATGCAACCACAATTGACTGTATCACATTAAAGGAAGACCCCTCATCGTATGGCTCACCATCTGAAAAAGATATTGAAATGGCGATCAAGGGGATGCGATCCTCTGGGTCGATGGGCCCGGATGAGTTACCAGTTACAGTTTTGAAACAAAATAGTACAGTGTGGAGCAAAATCCTTAATCCGGTGTTTAATTATTGCTATGCAAATAAAATGGTCCACCCTTCTTTGAAGGGGAGCATATTAGTCCCTCTGTTCAAGAAGGGAGACCGAGATGTCCCACACAAATACCGTCAAATTGCACTTCTAGACGCAGTGGGTAAAGTTTTTGCTAAATACCTCTTGATCCATATTAATGACTGGGTGGATGCAGGTAACATTTTACCATTTGAACAAACCGGGTTTAAGACAAAGCATGGAACTATCAATAACCTAACAGCACTACAGGTAATAAACAAAAAATATGTTAAAGTTAGAGGAGGAAGAGTGTACACAGCGTTCATAGACTTCTCAACAGCATTCGCTAAAGTAGATTGTCTTCTGCTGTGGAGAAAACTGTCGGTCCTGGGTATGACACCCATCCTCTTGGAATTAGTCTGTGCTCTCCATACAGACACTTGGTATAGAGTCTTAATGGAAGGGGAAAGAGGTCTCTCCCAAACTACCCCTACTGTAAATGGCCTAAAACAAGGATGTTCATTGGCTCCTCTACTATTCTCCCTATATTTATCTGACCTCCCTCATACTTTGTCTCAAAGTGAGGACATCGCCCCTTGACTGGGGGGGAAACCGGTTGCTTGCTTACTTTATGCTGACCACATATTAATATTGGATCTGACGCCGAGGGGATTAAACAGTCGACTGCAGGTACAAGAATATGCAGAGGCCCACTGTTTAAAGATTAACGTATCTAAAAGTAAAATAATGTGCATGCACAGAAGAAAAAAGTTGAAGTATGGGAACTTTGTTTGGTCTGTGGGTGGCCAAAAACTCGAACTGGTAAAATCATATGTTTTCTTGGGATAAACTGTGTACTGCAACCTAAGTGATAAAGCCCATGTAGAAAATAACATTTATAAAGCTATTACATAGGGGAAAAGCTTGGGCTCCCTCCACAGATCTACTGGAAAAAGACACTTTGCACTTTTGTTAGAGGTATTTCGTGCAAAAATCCCTGCTTCCCTGTTGTATGGTATTGAATTACTTGATATAGGAAAATGGGGCTTTTTAAATACAACAGAGGGCAAAATCAGTCAACTCTGCTTGCCCCGTGGCTGCACTAAAGTTAGAATTCGGTTTAAGAAGTAGCTGGGTACAGGGTCTCGCAGGGATAGTGCGATGGGTTACAAGCCTGTTAAAGGGTGATCATGGTACACTAAGATTTTTTATCCGGAAAGAAATATTAGAAAGCTTAAATGAGCAGTCATTAATTGTTAAAAATGTTAGACCTGCGGTTGACTTGCTACAATTGGATGAATCCATACTTTTCACCCTATCGCCATGTCAATTAAACGCCACTTTGAAGCAGGCCACCTGGAAATTAAGTTTCACCAGGGATAGGGAAGCCCGTATTTTAAAGAGGTGCCCACCCGGCCATTGACTCTTGTGTGCTAAACAAAAAATACAGGCTTATATCTCTTGGAACCTGCCCCATGGAGTGCACCGCTTTTGGTTGTTTTTGAGGCAGGGTTTACTCCTTTTAAATAACGTACTCTCTAAATGGTATGGTTCTTCTCCGGTTTGTAATCTGTGCAATAATTCTATTCAGAATGTTAACCCCTTCGATGCTTGTGACAAGGTCAACTCGTCATGGGTGTTACCTGCACTGTGCGTTTGACGAGTTGACCTTGTCACATAACAAGGGATTTTTAAAATTGCAGCACAGCACGGGAATTTGCTGTAGCAATGATGCGGTTAATCATGTGCTATTTATCTGCCCGCCCTATTACTGTATCGGCGCAAATGGTGAGGCCAATCTGTTTACAATTATCTATCTTTTCAGCCTCTGCACTAATAGATTCCATTTATGACCCACCAAATGAAATGTTTTGTCATAGGATTATTAACTTTTTAAAGTGTTTTTTTTTTAATATGTACTTAAACATTGATATGAAGGCTAGAATTACTAAATTTGGTTTTATTTGATGTTTTATAGCATTTAGGGTATTGTATATCATATTTTAATGCTTTGTAATTGTACATTTTATTTTTATGTGGATCTCTTTGGAGTTCTAAGATCTTAAAAAATAAAACATGAAACAAAAACTTGAAACTTGAAGTCATAAGGTGCTACAAAATAATCTAAAGGGACATTTACAAACTTGTGATGTCACATCCTGTTTATTAGTAGAAGAATATCCTTTATTATTTACCCAATTGGAGAACCTAAGATGGTGCCTTTTTCCAGTTTCACACTAACTGTTTCAGCATATAAAAATAAGCAATTTGAGACCATCACGGAGGGCGATGCAGTCAGTGTTCTTTCAATGGTTTATTGCATCTTGAAGTTTCTTGTAGTTCTCTCACCTGTATTAATCTTCCTGTTAATATAAATTGTCTAGTCAGCTACTACTCTGGCCTTTATCCTAAATCTGGACTGGAGTTCTTTACACATCGCTTCTCATTGGTAGTGGTTTATGTTAATACAGCTTTTTACTCCAACTTTTGTTACCTTTTCCTACAGGCACTTGCTTTTTACATGTACTTCTCATTATATGAGGGTAAAGTGGTGACTGGATCTATGTGCTTTGGTTCACAGGACAACTATTCTGCACCACAAAGGGCCATTGGCAAACCTTCACTGTGAACGCTGTAGTGCCAAGTATAACCAAAAAAAAGATTAAGGCCCTTGTTACGGTCAATTGAAAATGTTTCAATGTTTTAACTAATTTAGCATCTCTACACAGTAGGTCAAATGCTGCATGGAAATCAACAGAGCAACACCTTTGACTTCTCACTTGTTCCATTGACTTCCGTGTTATGGCTCAAAGTGCAAAACAATGATCACCAGTTAAGTGCCCCTCCCCCCCCCCACAAAGCAATTGTGCTCTATCAGAATTTCACTCTTTTCATCTGCCCAGCTGTTTAAACATCTAAGAATTATTTTCAAATGGATTCTAGCCACAACACCTAAAAGGCATCACGTCTATAAATCTGGGGCAGATTTACAATAAGTGGCGCATCCCTGCATATCAGCAAGGATGCGCCACTTATTGTGCGCCATGCCTCCGCCACCATGCATGCGCCGCATTTACAATCGGCGCACCATGTGGCAAAAACGGCACAGATGCGTGACGCATCTGTGCCGTAAAAGTGGTGCATTGCTGGAGTTGCATCGCAATGGGGGGCCTATTCTTACAATGCTGCGTCAATCCTTACGCCTGCTTCAAGCAGGCGCAGGGTTTTGACGCAGCATGGGCCCCAAAGTGACCGAGTGAAATATTGTACATTTCACTCAGTAACTTTTAGGAGGCGTTCCTGCGCCGGAACGCCCCCCCCTCCCCCCCCCCCCTGCACCAGAACGCCTCCTTCTGACGCAGGGCTTTACAACGTGACGCATCTCCCAAATGCGTCACGTTGTAAATGTCCCGCACCATGGCGCATCTTTTGTGCCGCCGCTGCGTCACAAAAGTGACACAACAGCGGCGTAAAAGAGGCACAAGGGGCTTGTAAATCTGCCCCCTGGAATGTTGTCATTACCTTTATTAAATCTTAGAGAAGGAACCTGTTGCTGAAACCCAATTAAAAAATGTGTTTTTCTACCCACCTTCCCATCTTTGATTTTTAAATCATGGCTAGGAGTTTATCAGGACCTGTTACTCAACTTAAATTAATTTAAATTATTACTGCAATTATGGTATTGAAGGTAAATAACTCGATTATCTCACATTCTGCCCGAAAAAGAAAAAAAAACGAGTCAGTGATACGATCCCCATGTCTTCCATAAAGACATACCCGGTGAAAAATCTGGGATTTTTCAGGTAGAGCACAAGGCAGTGAGAATATTGGTTCTCAAGAGGCTTTCTTAACTAAGTGACAAAATGTCTTGGGCACGCCTGCATTTATTACACTAATATGGGTCCAATTAAGGTTGCTGTTTCCTCATTTACTTTCACTATTGAGCTGTCACTTTTTGCTCAAGACTGAAGCTTTCTTAACTCACTCTTTATCCTGAGACAGCTGCTTTCAAACCATGTTTGGTGGTTGGATGAAGGAAGGTCTCAATTAACCCTGGGCAAAGCACTAAGCTACGCTTGCGTAGTTTGCGAAGTTTGCTCAACTTCGCAATATGCGAACTGCACGTAGCACAGTGCAAACATGCGTAGCGTAGCGTAGTGCAGCGGTCATTTTTTGCTTGCTCGCGGTCCTCAACATCAAGTTGGCGACCGCCAGCAAGCAAAATGACATCCTTGCGAGACTTTTTCCTTGTTCGCGATCGGCAACTTGATGTGAAACCCTACTCAAGCAGAAACCACAATTCATGTCAGGGTGATTCACAAGCAAACCCTAAATTAACCCGTGCTTAACCCTCTGGAGTATGGCAGAAAGCAGTCAGCATTATCGTGATAACACAACACCAGAAAAATCCTACACCAATCCAGAAAAATAGAGTAAAATGTATTAAATTATTTGAGACCAAAGCAACAAAAATCCAATCAGAAGAACTGGAGATGAGCAATTATAAAGATTTAAATGTAAATAGTGCTTAAAAGCATAAAGAGCCAACTGGGGTTACCTGGGCACACCGGACCGGGACAAAGTGCCAAGTTCAGGCTGACCACATTGAAGCATGGGACAGATAGAGGGACCAAGTTAGGCCAGTTGAACAAAGTACCTTAAATACTGGTTCCAATGAGCTGTAGGGCTGTGATGCAAGGTCCTGCATCGGGGATGCATTGTGCAGTGGAAATTCCAAGAAGGTGCGAGGTCCCACATTGGGGATGGAAGTGCAGCAGCGGTTCCTTTGCGAGGGAATGACTCATGCTGCATCGGTTCGCTTGGGCCACAGCAGGACTGGCAGAGCACATTCAGGCCCACTTCCAGTGGTGCAGTACTGGGGTGAAACACCAGGGGGGGAGGGGAAGACTCACAGCAGGCAGAGTCCAGGTGCTGGCCTTAAAGTGGTTGGAACCTTTTCTGTCCCAGACGCTCGGATCAGGAGGTCAACCAACAAGCCATTGGAGTCACTCTAGTGGTCTTGGGTTCAAGATGCTGGCTGGATCCTTTCCACTCATGCAACAGGGCAGCAGAGTAACAGTCCTTTTAGCAGCAGAGCAGCACAGCAGTTCTCCAGAGTCTTCCACAGGTACATAGGTGTGTACATGGAAAGTTGGGTCTGAGGGTCTAATATTTATGCTTGGTGCCAGCTCTGAAATAGGAGAAAGTTCTGAAGGTTTCCACCCCCATGGTGTTTGGAATTTCCTGCCTTCCTGACCTGGATCAGCATGACTGGGTGGCACAAAAGACTAGTGTTAAATAATTTCAGAGTGTGCTGAGGCAGAGCCTTTGTGATCTGCAAGAGTGGTAGGTAATACCTCCTCTTCCCTATCAAATCAGAGATGGGCGCCCTGTCAACACCTATTCCCCCTTTGTCTCACTGTCTGGGAGTGATACACAAAGACCAACTGCAGCCACACCTAGTCATGTAACCCAGGATACAGGCCCCAAATGTTTAGGATAAGAACATTCTAAAAAGTGGCATTTTTAGAACTGTGAATTAAAATCCAACTTTACCATTAAAGATGCCTTTAAATAATAATTATTTGGAGACCAAACTTGACTTTCCTACCTGCTCCCATTTGAAAGTTATCGCTTATTAAATGTAATAAGGTAAACCAATGCTATCCTAGGGGTGACGCCGGCCTTGCAATAGTGAAAAAAAATGTAAGAATTTTTTACTACCAGGACATGTAAAACCTAAAAGTACATGTCCAACATTTTAAATACACTGCACCCTGCCCAATGGGCAGGGTGCAGTATATTTAAAATACAGAGTTCTGACTGAAATTTGATGTTTCCCGTATTGGTTGACTCTTACTCATTTGAATTAGTGCCCCGAAGAAGCCCTTGTGTATGTGCGAAACGCATTGGCTGCATCTGTATATTTGAAGGATTTTGAACTTCGAAGAAAAGAAAAAAAGAAAAAAGAATAAAGATTTATCTGGTTCAAACTAAAAATGATGGATTTAAATTGCTGAAATACATTCCTTTCATTTTATTCTAAGGGTTGTGATAATGTTGCCTCTCATCATTTTTCTATGAGCTACTTGAGTGTGTAGCACAGTTGTATTGTAAGCCCACTAGTAGCATTTAATTCACAGGCCCTGGGTACACGTAGTACTACTTCACTAGTGACATACAAGTAAATTAAATGTGCCAATTGGGTGTAAGTCAATTTCACTATGTTTAAAGAAGCAAACACAAGCACTTTACCGCTTGTTAGCAGTGGTAAAGTGCACAGACTCCAAAGAATAACAAAAGAGAGATCAGCAAAAGAATGGAGCAGTAAGGAAAAAGGTTTGGGGGAAGATCATGTTAATATGGATATTGATAAGTTTGATGACAAAAATGAACGATCGTCCTTATAATCACCCGTTCCGATCACCACAGCTAACTCGACACACACGTTTGTGGTCAGGCAAGCTTTGCCACTCAGGCCCGGGAATACTGAATAATGTGTCACAGGTGGGAGGGTGCATAGTTGGCAGGCAAACACTTGGGCAGGAAACTCTTAATCATTCCACAGATAGGAGCAGTGACATTACAATGGTCAGGGGAAATAGCCCCAATAAGGCATACATGGCCAGTGGGGGTATGCGGCTCCTAAAAACATCATAAAGTCAGATACCACATGAGTTAGCAACACATAGACAATCAGGGCTTAGCACATGCAGAGATCACATGCTCTCCATGCTGGACATCTCGACACATTCAGCACTGGCCTCACTGTGTCAGCGCACGTCAGGACCCACCTGTAGTAACCATTGACCATTAATTTATGAAATTAAATTCAGCAACCAACATTCCTTACCATATATAGTACAACGGAAAAGCTTTGTTACTGTTGTAATACTGTATTTAAAAGAGCCTCAAACTCGATGCAAATTGAGACAGTCCTAAGACCTTGCAAGTGTAACTGTTCTCTCAGCCGCTATGTGTAATTAAACAAACTGTTCCTGTTTTGCCAAATGCCTCTCGTCTTCTGTTTTATATGAAAATCTGATTCCAGAAACAACCACCTTAAGGCTGGCAGGACCAACACTTTCCTTTTACACTCTCACTGTGCCCCAGCAAGATTATCAGATTGTTCACTTTAAAAAATCCTCTAACTTTGCAGTCAGAGAAAGAAAAGTAAACATCAATTTACATAATAAAAGAAGTAGCCGCAATTTGTCAGAAGACATAGGGCCTGATATTGATGTCGGTCGGAAAGCCTCCAATGTTGGAGGCTTATGTTGGAGGCTTTCCAACCGCCATCGTACGTTTAAACTGCGACCGCCATATTACAATGGCGACAGTTGGAGTTCAAACTGACCGGGGAAACAGACTCGGTTTTGACAGTCAAGGAGCCCGTCTGTCAGTCGGAAGTGCCTCATAATCCCTAACAGACACACATTTCCTCTGCTGGGATTATGATAGGACTTTCCAACAGCAGTTCCATGTCGGCCTTCCTGACATGGAACTGCTTTTGGAAAGTGTCTTTGGGGGCCCCCTAACAGGGCTCCATTCCTCCTTGGCCCTTCGGTGTGGCCCTGGGGGGGGCACCTATAGTGCCCGCTGGAAAATCCCAACACCGTGTGGCATATGGTGCCTGTTACACAGCGCAACGATTTATACAAACTACCTTTTCTCAATGGGAGCTTGTGCTGCCGGCAGTTTCTTTTTTTAAATGGGAGCTTGCAACCGCATCCTGTGCAGTCGCATCATAACCGCCAACCTGTGGACAGATTCCCACACTGAAAAGTTGTAGGTCAGAGGCGACTTCAACCAACATCAAAATCAGGCTCATAGTCTGACAATTGACCTCTGTCTATGAACACACAACAAATGTGACAAGTTAAAACGAAACATTAAAAGCATTGTTATGGCTCATTCACCTTTTGAACTCCAGCATGTTTATTTTGGGAGTGCTGCCGCACCATCCACACCTATGTGTGCAACTGGCAAATACAGATGCATCCATCCCTTCCTGTGCATCTAAATACGTAGACATATATTAGCGTTCTGCTGGTAATTGGGTGATTACTCCCTTAGCTGCCACAACTTCTAAGTTCCATTGCTAAAGTTAATTTCAAAATACCTGGGTGTGAGCATTTGGGTGTACTATATGATAGGGCTGGAGGGCCATTATTGTGCAGTACACCCTCAAATACCGTTGTGGGTCCAGTCAAGCTCATTTACTTAACCTCAAGCTCAATCCTGGGTAGCTGTGGCTCCTAGCAGTAAGGCTTAGCAAAGGAAATATCTGTAAAGCATTAAACATCACAACACAACAAAATAAGAAAGTCATAACACACGAAAGAAAAAGGACACTCATTTATAAAAATAGATTATATTTTTATGAATTTTTGGAGACCTTGAAGAGCAAAATCCACCAGAGATTTCGGAAATTCAGATTTTAAACGATATTAAAACATTTAAATGCAACCGCAAACAATCATTGGTCAACAACAACTTTACAGACTTTTGAAAAGCTTGGAAAAGTTATTTTGACTACTCTGGCCTGGGGTTGGGTGACCAAATCCGGTAGGACAGGTGTCTGAGGGGGGTTTTAAAGCAAGATCCAAACAAACAAGACGACCACTATGGTCTTTAATGGAGTGGTCCCGATTGTGATGGATGCAAGCGAAAAGATGCTCAAAAGGATGCTCCGGAAGTGATGCAGTCGACTGGGGGTTTCTTTCTGGTGGTTCCTCGGTCCACGGGTGATGGGATCAAACTTGGCCACAGAGATTGGGGTCCCACAAAGTCCTCTACGTTGCAGTAGAAGGCCAGCCGATGCTGGGCTACTAGCTAGTCTGTACCGCGGTTGGAGCCAAATCCTTAGGTGGGGGATAGTGTCCCTTAGGTGCAACCAATCCGGTCTTGGAAGGCACTCCCGGGACAGGCAGACTCTGGTGCAACTTTTAACTATCTCAGATTTGTCAGCCTTGAGGCCCAGCAACTGATAGCGGCAGAACTTCAGAGATGGCTACCAACTTGCCAGGAGCCACAGTCCGAACTTCGCTAGCCCAAAGTGCAGCAGGTGCAGTCCTTCTGGCAGAGCAGACTCGTATTGTGCAAATCCAGGGACAGCTGGGTAGTCCTTCGGCCCTCTCTCTGTTTCCAGTAAACTGAGGGTCAGAGTGCCAGGTTTGCCATATTTATTCCTGGAAAGTGCACTAGCCAAAGGGCTTCTGGGTCCCCTCCTACCTAGTGTACACTCTGCCTTACCTGCCCTGGATACCACATACCCAGGATTTACACTGCCCACTTATAAGTCAGTCCTTCCTAACTGGGAGTGTCCAATTCGACATGTAATTTGTATAAGGTCGAGCACTGGCACTGAGGTCTGGTTAGCAGGTCTCAGTGCACTCTCAGAGTCGAAACACCAGCAACACCAGTCCAAAAAGTGAGGGGTGAATATGCAAAAAGGGGCATTTCCTTACACTGGGGCAGGCATGCACGATGTAAGGGGAAAAGATGCAGGCATTGTTCAATGCCCCAGAATACATTTATTTTAACATATGTGTGTGCTACAGATAAAAGGTATGTAATATCAACAGACTTGGGGCAGGGAGGGACATCTGGCCGAGAGGCCAAAATAAGGAAAGAGATCTCTGTCTGTGGAAGGACAAGAGCAAGATTGGCTCAAAAGTAGTGAAGAGACCGCTGCTTGCTTGGGACCAAGAGCAAGGAGTTTATTGTAAAATGATAAACTAAAAACCTCTATAAATAAACACGCAAAAATAGCAGATACCCATATAAGCATGGTCCTGGCTAGTCTTCCTTTACTTGTATTCATAGCAAATGATGCAAGGCTAATGCGGTCCTTTTTATGTGCGAAGAAGTCTTCTGGGTTCTGACAAGGCAGATTTCACACCTTCCATTTAATTCGGCCTTATTCAAGTCTCCTACCCTGTTTCTGGATAATAGCTTCATTTCCACATGACTGGTAGGATTTCAGGTTTTGTCAGATATGAGGGAGGAAGGTAGCTTTGAGATTGTAACTACGGTACAATAATTAGCGCTGTCATCTTCCAGCCCGTGGAGAAAAGACAGCCATTGTCACCGCCCAGGCCTAATCACGGCCTTTTACACAAGAACTTTAAGCTCCCTCTGTGAAGAGGCAACTATCAAGTTTGTCTTCGCTCTCAAACAGGGGACACAAAGAAAATTCTGACATTTTTTCATAAGAAAACAAAGAGTTATGCCTCGTTTGATGAGGAAGAGAATATGATATCAGTTAATGAAGGAGCGAGCTGATCTTTGAGAATGAGCCAGGACGTCGAACACTTTTCTAGTATTGTGTTAGTGTGACATGACCAAAAGTGGACAATTAATCTTTGCTCTCTCCTATAATTATGAAATGCACATACAAAGCATTCGAAAGTGTTACAAAGTTCTGTGCAAAATACATTTACACAAACCTAGTCTACACAGAACTCATTTACAAAGTCAGAGACTATCATGAAACTCTGACATGGATCGTTGTCCCCTGGCTCTACTTTGGTATCCCTGCTGTAAACTATGCCAAATGTAGCTTAATGCACAAGGAGTTCAACAACAGGGGTGGTGAGGGCTGGGAAGGCTGTTTGCCTGTGGAGGAGCCTGGGGTCTGGGGAATCAAGTTACTGCTGCTCCAGGTGGGACACTGAGAGACCAACACAGGGGTACACCCTATGTGCAGAGGACGAAAAACCAGTAATAAATACTCACTGCCCAGCAGGAAATAGGAACCAGTAAGAACCAGCAGCAGGAAGTTTCGAGCCAAGGAGCTGACCAGACCACAGATTGCACCAAACACCTGGAGGATAAGACTGAGTGGAAGCAAAACCACAAAGGCCCTATGCATACCTAGAAGGAGAGAGAGGAAAACAAACTTTAGAAAATGACAGAAGCTGCCATAAAACACCGTGTAAACCCTTACACCTACATGTCAGTAATATAGCATATATGGTAAATAGGATCCGAGGAAGAAACATTGAGCCAGATGTACACAGACATCCGTTTGCAATTTTCTAAAAGCAAATTTATGCAATTCGCTATTAGAAAAAGGCAAACAGCTATGTGCAAAAGCGTGTTTTACACTGTTTGTGAGTCCCAATGGGTCTTAAGGGACCGGCCTCCTTAATATTCATGAGGTAGGTCACAATTTGCGATCCATTGGGAATGGCTAGCACTCACAGAGAATGTGGCCTGCAGGGGTCAGCAGACCACCATCCCTGTGACTCTTTTTTAAATAAAGCATTTTTAGGTCTCGCGACCTATCGATGCGCGCAAGCGCATCGAGTGGAGCGAGAATTCAAGTGGCAAAAATCATCGTCAAACCAAGGGCTTTCAGCCCCGCGGTTTTCATGCAGTTCGCGTGAATCACGTGATTAAACATGCACGCGCATCGGCAGCATTTCTCCTGCAGGCTCGCAAAAGGCTCTCCTCCCTCCCCACATCAAAGTCATCAATCACCCTCCCACAGGCTTCCCCAGCGCTGCCCCGCCCCCTGCTTCACGGCCAGGCCATCTGTTCCCTGCCAGACCTCTCACACCTCCGTCACAGAATGCCTGTGTACTTCAAAGGCTTTCAGTTTCGTCTCCTTTTAAAACTTGTTTAACTTGTTCCCTGCTTGCCTCTCCCCCGCCCCACCCCTCCCCCACCACATCAATGCCGAGGGCTGGTTTCACTTTCAGCACGGAAGACTTGCCTGCTTTGCCAACGCTTGTTTTTATTTTTTCGATGGTAAGTAAAACACTTCTCAGCTTCTTTGCAACCGAGGCATGCCGGAAATTGTAGTTTCTTAATTTTGATACGCCCCGTTACACAACACTGCTTGAGCATGCATCAGCACTCTAGGTATTGTAGACTAACCACGAGCAGCACCGTAACATAAGATGGCGTGTAACCTCACTATACTCTAAGCGATGTATGCCATACGTTATCTCTGAAGAGAGACTCGCTACACAATGGCATACATCAATTGTGGCAAATGAATAGACAGTTTCTTCTCTAGCGGTGAACCTACCGCTTCGCAAGCCCCTCTGGGAAATGTATGCCGGACATTGGACATCGCCTCCAATCTGAAGGTGAACCTTTTTGAACACGAAATGTGATCGCTATGCCCTCTGTGGTAACTTGTTCCCTGCTTGCCTCTCCCCCGCCCCCCCTCGCCCACCACAGCAATGCCGAGGGCTGGTTTCACTTTCAGCACGGAAGACTTGCCTGCTTTGCCAACGCTTGTTTTTATTTTTTCGATGGTAAGTAAAACACTTCTCAGCTTCTTTGCAACAGAGGCATGCCGGAAATTGTAGTTTCTTAATTTTGATACGCCCCGTTACACAACACTGCTGGAGCATGCATCAGCACTCTAGGTATTGTAGACTAACCACGAGCAGCACCGTAACATAAGACGGCGTGTAACCTCACTATACTCTAAGCGATGTATGCCATACGTTATCTCTGAAGAGAGACTCGCTACACAATGGCATACATCTATTGTGGTAAATGAATAGACAGTTTCTTCTCTAGCGGTGAACCTACCGCTTCGCAAGGCCCTCTGGGAAATGTATGCTGAACATTGGACATCGCCTCCAATCTGAAGGTGAACCTTTTTTAACACGAAATGTGATCGCTATGCCCTCTGTGGTCTGGAGGCATAAGTGTTCCTAGACACTCTCTTCGACGAGGTCTAAAGTGCCCGCTCTGTGGAAAAGTAACTCAGAAGAAGAGAACAGATCATTGTTTTCTCTTCCCTGAAGGTTAACTTTGGCACTAACAATCACTTGGGAAACGTAGTCCACTGTATCATTGCAATCCAATTGGGAGATGCAATCCAGACATGGGAGAGGGCCTTTCTTAAAGTTAATGCGTCGCACTGGCCAGAATAAGGAAACTCATGTGTTGAAGGTGTATTATGAGAGCGCATGCAACTTGAATGTATTAGTTAATACTTGAAATTTTCATTCCTCTCTTCAAACCTCAATCATCGGCTATGATGAGTTGCTGCCAAGCGTACCAAATGCCACGTGTAATACCTTCAACTAGTCCCGGTATTTTAAATAACTGCGTTGCGCATCATTGGCTTTTTGTTTGCCTTCAACCTTTTACATATGAACCACAAAATACAAGCATGCATGGTCCTTTTGTATAAAAGGTGTGACATGTTGCAGGGAAGTGTAGTGTCTTCCCAACCCAGGAGCTTTCAGATGATTTACGCCACACAATAACTGCTATCAAGCATTCTTTTATTCCTCAGGATACACGCACATAATGTGCATTACATCATCCCTGCCAGACCTCTCACACCTCCGTCACAGCATGCCTGTGTACTTCAAAGGCTTTCAGTTTCGTCACCTTTTAAAACTTGTTTAACCCCTTCGATGCTGATGACGAGCTCAGCTTGTCATCACCCTCGGGTGGCATGTGCTGATGACGAGCTGAGCTCGTCATGTAACGCGGAAAAGTGAAAAAAGCCGCCAGCGCAAAAATCGCTGCAGCAGCGATGCTGTTAACTTGTTCCCTGCTTGCCTCTCCCCCGCCCCCCTCCCTCCCCCACTCACCCACGCAACGCCACTCACCCACGCAACGCCACTCACCCACGCAACGACACTCACACACGCAACGACACTCACACACGCAACGACACTCACACATGCAACACCACTCACCCACGCAACGCCACTCACACATGCAACGCCACTCATCCACGCATCGCCACTCACACAAAGCAACACCACTCACAGACGCAACGCAACTCACTCACGCAACGCCACTCACACATGCAAAGCCACTCACACACGCAACCCCACTCACACGCAACCCCACTCACACACGCAACGCCACTCACACACGCAACGCCACTCACACACGCAACGCCACTCACACAACGCCACTCACACATGCAACGCCACTCACACACGCAACGCCACTCACCCACGCAACAACACTCACACATGCAACGCCACTCATCCACGCAACGCCACTCACACAAAGCAACACCACTCACTCACGCATCGCAACTCACTCACGCAACGCCACTCACACATGCAAAGCCACTCACACACGCAACACCACTCACACATGCAACGCCACTCACACACGCAACGCCACTCACACACGCAACGCCACTCACACACGCAACGCCACTCACACATGCAACGCCACTCACACATGCAACGCCACTCACACATGCAACGCCACTCACACACGCAACGCCACTCACCCACGCAATGCCACTCACCTACGCAACGCCACTCACACCCACACTGTGCAGTGCACAATAGGTCTCGCAGTAGGAAAGTTGGAGCTATGGGTTTTGTAAATGACAAAGCCCTTTATTTTTTTTAAATGAAAACAAAAATAAAAGGCATTGTTATTTGCAATTGTAATAGCTCCAACTTTCCTACTGCGAGACCTATTGGCAACGCCAGTGCTTGTTTTATTTTGAAATGCATCCCGTTTTCCTTAAAGGAAAACGGGATGCATTTAAAAAAGCAAAATGAAAAGTTTCCTTTTAATTTTTTTTTTAAGAGCAGACCGAGGTCCGTGGGACCACTGCCTGCTCTTAAAATATTTTTGTGCCCACATTCACAAAGAGTAAGGGGTCCCTTGGGGACCCCTTCCCATTCGCAAATGAGTAACCACCTCCTTCATGGTAAAGTTTGAGCATTTTGCGATCACATTCCGTTGGCAAAACATTTAGACATGCCCCTGCGACTTGGTATTAGGAAGGGACGCCATTGTGCGCACGCCCCTTCCTAATAGTGGCGAACAAACCCACTTTGCGATTCAGTAGTAGCTTACCGAATTGCAAATAGGGCTTTTTACATTTAAAAATGCTTTTTCAGGTTGCAAATGGTTTGCGAGCTGAAAAAAGCTTTGTACACCTGGCCCATTATCCCTTCCAAGAGCGGATCTCAGTGAGTCTCTGTCGAGCCACTAATGCCAGGCCATTAGTCCATCTTCAAAATGGGTACTCCGCCCCATTTCCTCAATGAGCAAAGTGTGTTCTGCAATTAACAAAATGGATATAGATGCTTGTAAAACTAGGGGACATACGTGTGCAAATGTCAGAGGCTGGACTCTTCTCTACACCCACAGCACGCAGATAGGTGGGCACTAATAATAATAATCAGTAGCAAACCTCAGAAACGATTAACTGGCACTCGAATGAATTACAGAAGGAACTAAAAAACAAATGGTGCCAGTAGGCATCAACATACAACATGCATTGCCAATCAAAGACAAGCGCATCAACGTGTGCACTGACAATCATTAGCGATCAGCTGAAGAAAAGAGGAGCAGACAATGACAGGATGCACTGATGAACGGCAAGACGAAGCGAGGGATGAATGACAGGGGGCAAGACGACATGTATCAATCTTAGTTCTCAAGTAGAGTACAACACACAATAATATAAGTCAGGATGAAAATCAGGGAAATAATAGGAACCAAAAATGTATAGGTTGGTTACAACGACGAAAGCCATATAGCAGCGGTCATTGGTGCAACCCACTCAAACACTAGAATGACAATTCAACCGACTTAATATAAGATGAAAGGTATAGGCTGATAAGATGTCCAAACCCTTGCAGTTAGGAAGCAATTAACCCATATCATTCGCATCCCCTCACCTTCTTCGTCACAGTCTTTACTCTAGAAGGATGAGTCTTCTACACATAGTCAACTTCCTTCTTCCCTCTTAAACAAAACAAAGGTCTTTATTTAGAAGCTTCAAGAAACAAGTTTCCATTGTGTCTTTCTCCACTGTTTGCCTTGAAGAGACAACACTCCCTACCGCCCTCCTTTGTCTGCCATTCTCCATAGGAAGACAGGTCACATGGTTCCTTAAACACCGTCAGATCGGGGTGGTAAGTGCTTCTGTTTTATTATCCAACTGTTCTTTCCCACAGAGCTCCCACATGTACGACCAGGCTGCAAGACTGCACCTCAGACTATCTCAGGCACCCCATGCCTAGAAGTATTATATCATTCACATAGCCTTTACTGCCGGATATGTGGGGCGCCGCAGCGCTTACCCACTTGGGTAGCACGTTACACTGTCTTTGTTTTGAGTGTATATGATAAGCATTTTGGTATCATGCATGAGGGAACTGACAGACGCTCTTGTATGGTGGTGCAGCATTTAGATGGATGAGGGGTGTGAGAGACATACGAATAGTTTATAATTATTAGTGCGTCAGCTTCTGTGATTAGCTCTGCAGGCAGTATTATTATATTCATCATTTCAGTATATCCTGGGTCAAAATTTACATGCTGGATGCGCGAGGCGGTCGCTCATTCTGAGATCCTATGGATCTGGGGGAGAAGATGCAGCATACAAAGTCTGGTGAGAGATCGAGATGTGCAATGATGGACTGGGTAATAGCTTATGATTGTTAATGCAAGTTCTTGACTATAAGGTATCAAGCAATGGTCAGAATATATAGCTAGTCAGGACCTGTCGGTGTGGACTAGGCTAGAGTCATCTAGAGTCGTCCAGTGGCCAGCAATGTCTAGTAGATTTCTTTAAAAGTTACATACCTATCCGATTGGTATCAAGGGGTTAGTTAAAGAGGTCTCGTTGATTATATGCCATTCGTATTGACAATTCCATGATTGTATATTTGGTAAAGGGAGATTTTTATTGCTGCTCAATAGCTGGAAAGAGAACAAAGAGCCTTACTTAGAATTTGGCAGATGGGATATTCCATCACAAATGTGGAGGATGTCCTGCCACCATATTACAAGCGCATTATACCCTATGGCACTTGTAATACAGTGGGGAGGATAGCCATCACGTTTTGACAGTGTGTCCTGTCTGCTAAACTATAAATTAGGCCCATAGTTGTTCTGGTCCAGGTGTGTTACATGGCCCTTTCAGCACGTTGTCAGCAGCAGGCCAATGGTATGGATAACTCTTGGTTGTGCATTTGCTGGCAGTAGCTTTTAGTTCCAGGTTGTTTGGCAGAGCCAGTAGTCTATGCTTTACCTCGGAAAGAACCAGGTTTTACCTCTCATCGAAACCTCAAGTGATCCTGTATAGTTTGAATTGTGCTTGACAAGGAGTTAAAGAGTATTATGGCTTAGACCAAAGATATGCAGCTATAGAGAAGTAATTATCCTGCACACTTAGCCAGACTGAAGTATTTGAAAGTTCTGCATGGCTCGCACAATAAGTAGATTGTGTAAGTGAGTGGTTCTGGGTCGGCAGGGCTTTGCTCTGCTCCTTCACTCACCTGCATACGGTCTACTAATAAAGAAATTGGAGTTTAGTATGGGTGGCATCTGGTGAAACATGCTGGGGAGAGGTATTGGCTTGCTCACCCTGGAGCCTGGCCAATTTCATGTATGTCACTGCACACAGATCTGGTGACTTGCCTCGAATATCTTTAAATCACAGGCATAGTCTATGGAAAGATGGGCCCACTCTGCAGCAAGCTTTATTTTTCGTACGGTTCGGTGCTCAGTACTACTGTGGTTCTAGGAAAATACAGAAATGTAGCCTGCCCACCACTGTGGCATCTGGAAGTTCATTTGAGTAAGCAAAAGATAGTTTACAGTAAAAGATCATGAGCTGCTTGCTAGTTGGACCTCACGGGCCTGTGAAGATCCTTTGTAGTTAAAGATCTACAGATCTTCCGTGGGCTGAATGGATCCTCATATGAGATAATCATATAGACATCAATGTCTGAGTATAGATTCTCAAGTTCTAATGGTAGAGGAGTTTGACTGTGTGAGTGCCGATTTTCTACCAATAAAAAGAGCACTACGATCTGAGCTTGTGCTAACATTAGCCTGTGTTTACACTGTCCTCCATCTTGCCTCAACAACAAAATGTATAGCTTTAACTGTTGTTGATTATGTTTCTAAATACAACTTTTCTGGTTTTTCCTTGAGTAAGCAGAAAATATTCTCAGCAATTTCCACGTTGTACTGAATCAAAGACGGTTCCTACTGTCCCAAGCTATGTTAACAATGTATCAGCTTAAACATACAGCTAAGAAGAATGGTTAAATCTCAATGTGCTACTATGTTGAGAGAATCTTTGAATGTATTTTGTAGTTAAATGTTTCTTCTAGTATGTTTCCTATTGGTTCAGACCCTGAGAATCAGGTAGTCTCACAGAATGTATGAACTTCTGTCTAAAGTCCTATATAAGAGTGTGGATTTTGCAAGAAAGAGAGACCCCATATGAACCATCTTATAGGGCGTATCTATACCGGATTTCATTTAGAACTGTACTGAGTTCTTGGTACTTGTATTACTTACATGCTTTGCTGCCAAATTTGCTCATGGCACCTTTTCTGTATTTTGCCAATTAATACTTCTATAAAGCATTGAAAAGAGATCCTTTGTCGTTCATCCTTATGATAATGCTTCAGCATCATTGTATGGGTCCTTCTAACTAAAGAGACGCTTCCAGTCAGGGAGCACATGAGTCAGCATCGGGATTACACCTCTCCCAGTCCGAATGTTGGTGTGCCCTAGGATTTAGCATTTGATATAGATTTCAGTACCAATGCTGTGATCATTATTATTATTACAAGTATTTTAAGGTTGTTTATAGCGCACAGCTATACAACAAGAGTTTCCCAGCAATTAGACAAAGGTAGGAACTAGCCGGATATATAAAACAGATCAAAATAACAAGGTTTAAAGAACTTTATGAAAAATGATCAACAATTGACAGCTTCTCAGTGAGTCGGTCAATGTGTTCCAAAGAATGTGACCCAAGAATGAGAAGGAACGACCACACATATGGGCCTTTTTGCCCCTCTGGTTCTTACAGGGGTAGCAGTTACTCAACCATAGGGATTGATTTGGGTGGTATATGGGTCCACTAGCTGTTGCAAGAAGAGTGGACCAGCATTAGATCTAGCTTTACACGTGTAGCATCGGGCTTGTAAACTGTATGTGTTTGTCCACTGTAAGCCAATGGAAATAGCGGAAAAGACTGGCCAATTAGGAGCGATTGAGAAGATGAAACAGAAGCCTGGCAGTGAAGTTCTGAATAACTTGTAGGCGTTTGATGGAAGCCTTGCCTTCCCCCAGCAAGAGAATGCTCCCATAGTCCAGCCTCGATAAAGTCAAAGCCTAGATAATTGTCCTCTCTGATCAGGAAGGGTGTGACCTTTTGTCCTCTGCTACATCCCTGAGGCCCCAGGATGTATAACCAAGTCACTGTCTCGGAGAAGCTCAGCTGCTTTTCACAAGTAAACTCTCAGGGGGTGACAGATTAGGGGAGCAGTTCTCCAAGGTAATGGAGGCTCAGATAGACAGTAACCTGAATTTGATTTTTTAATCAGAAACAATGCAGTAAAGTCCTTGTATCTATGCCTAATGGGATCATTTTTGCAAACTGCGCTATATACATCAGTCTGATCAGACCCAAACAGATCTGTACTTTCTGAAAATCTGATCAGATAAACAGAAATCTATTTTTGTCTGTAGCAGTAATGGGCTAATTTGTTTTGCCTTTAAATAGGATTTAATCAGGCTGCGGTAAAAAAGTAACAAGTGTTATCAAAAGTTTAAATACCAAAGTTATAACTAAGAAGTCTTCAATTTTTAGTGTGCGGATTGTCATCATATATACACCATCTAATTATGCCTTACTTTTTGGCTTAGAATCTTTGGCACCTTCTGATGAGTGTTGTTACCTAATTAGTGGGCAAATTCAATGTATGGTCACTGGGGATAATCTAAGCAAAGTGCTTCCAAACAGAGTAGCAGGCAGAGTTTGCCCTGGACAATGGTCAGTAGCCCTCGAGATCCCATACAGTGGAAAAGCACAAGAATCAGCTGCTCGGGTGACATGTCTTCCTGCAGCAGAAGCCTAGTGCCCCTGATGTTGAGGTGACATTTCATGAAAAGTCTAGCATGGGCCTTCCATGGGAAATTTGTGGCCTCTCATACCCCAGAGGGATCATTGATGTCATCCAGTAGCCAGGCTGGGAAGATGGTATTTCTCATCCACCTCGCTTTGAGTGTGGGGAGGGATAATACTGGTTTCATAGAAGGTTTTTTCAAGAGTCCACCCTCAGGCAGTTGCCTCTTTTCTACATGGCAGGAGAAAACCAAGGCAAAGGTGGGGAACTCACCTGTCTATTGTTCCTCACAGGTCCTTCTACATTTCTTTCACAGACTTGATTCTATCGGTTATCCTCTGGCTTCTTCAGATTTGGCTTATGAGGCTTGCGTCCACCTGTACGGCACCCTCACAGAGGCTATACAGAATGTATAGCGATTTGGGCTGTTCACATATGTCAAGGCCCCCAAGGTGATCACCCTTCTCTCCTTGACTATCTATTTCTGTCACCAAGATATTCTCAGCAAGCAAGAGGCCGCCTTCGCTAAACAATTTCTTCAAGGTGCTGAGAGGAGAAGAACTTTATTTTGTTGCTAGTGAGAAATGGCTTTATCTCTAGAGTAAGGGCTTCCCCTCATATGGTTAGGACTGTAATGGTGAATAACTGGGTTCAGAATATTAAAGATTACCATTCTCTCCTCTTCTTGTGTTCCACCTGTGATGAGTTGGCAAGAATTTCAGAGCGCCAAACAGAGAAATGCTTTTTACATGATAACTACAGTTGCCGTCAATTCAGCAGCATGGATTAACCATCATCTACTGTCAGTCAGCGATGTGAAGCCCTGCGGTGTGACAGACAATGAAACACACACACACACACACAGATACGGAGAAGAAAAGTTTAAAAAATAATGCATTCTAGACAGGCTGGACACAAGACATTCTCAGGACTTACATATTAAATGCTGTTGAGACTCAGGAACTTCAGTGCTCTCCTCTCCAAAGGGGTCGATAAGAGGGATGCACGCATTCCTCCCTGCAGAGAAGGAACAGAAGGCTGTGGTTAGGGCATTCTTTCCTACAGAGAAGGAAGAGACAGGCTGTGCTTACAACACCTACTTTTACAGGTATGGTTAGGGCGTCCAATACTACTCACAATCAAGCATCTTATTTACCCCAGTAATATTGGGGGTTACATCCGGAAGATCCCCTTAGACCCAAAAGAAAATGTACACTTTCTAAAGAAAAGGAGAACCGGTAGGTGTCTCTCATTGTTCCTATAGTAAGTAATGCTCTATCAGACTGGGAGTGTTAATAGTCAGACACTTCTCAGAGAGTCTCCTATCTGCAGGTGATGATAAAGTGAAGGCCCACCTTTATATCCCAAATCAATACACACAAATGATTAGTATTTCACAGTTATAGTTATTTATTATGCAGTACTTGTTTACATTATAATGGTATCAGAATTATCATGATTATTATAAAGAACTCAGAAGATAATATGCAAAGTATGGCAAAGGTTAAAAGGTCCGAATCATACTTAATTACGTCACTAACCTGTTGGTCTATTACCTACACAGTGTATCTATAATAGATTTAGCGATCCAACCTAAATTGCTGTATTAGTTTCCTAAGCCTTATTTTGATAAGCTATATAAGTTCCCCATCACACTTTAAGCTTTACTCGGTCAGCAGTTGTAATTCAGCCCTTCAGCATCTCCCCATAGCAACTGGTTGATCTGAGTAGCTCAGGCCCTTTAATGGTATGTAATATACACTTATTGTTAATAGTGTCTCATGGAGCAAGAAGAGGTCACACGCGCTACATGAATGTGCAAACATCGCCCTCTGCAGAGGCATAATAAACTACATAAGCTAATGCTGCTGTTCCTCTTATCTTCCAAAATGGATTTGTGCAAGGCCATCTTTCCTTGCAGTTGTGGCTACCACTCCATCACAGAGGTGGTAAAACTACTCCTTCTCTGTCGGATTAGTTCGAACCGAGCTTATAAGCTGGAAACATGGTGATCGAGCATGATTTTGTTAACATTTCCATTCAAACAATGAACTTTTCTAGGCCCTACGCCTACACACACAGTCACTAATGTTAATTAGAACATTGGAATGTGAAGCACTCCATTGACTACAATGGAGTGCTCCGGGCTTCTACGGGCTGGTAAAAGCCCGCAGAGCAACATTCCAATGTTGTTGAAGCCGTAGTTTTATTTGTTAGAACATTCTACCCTCTAGTGGCAGAATGTTCGAATAGCCTTTCAGCCCTTTGTAGCTCTATACCAGTCATAAAGTCCTGCTCTCTTGTGAAATGCCCTCGTCTTCGGCTCGGGCCTTTAACGCTGAAGCGGGCCTTTAATGGCCGGTATAGCCCACTACTGCGGGCGATAAAGCTATAATGTGGTCATGTTTATTAGGCTTTTTGGGCAAGTAACAGACTATTATCATACGAAGGGTCACAGAAGAGAGTGTGAGGTTAGGGGATCTACTTCTAAAGAGAAAGGAGTGTCAGCGGTGCTTAGGTCTCCTCTATCTACTAGGAAGGAAGAGACAGGCTGTGGTTAGGGCGTCCATTCCCACAGAGAAGGAAGAGACAGGCTGTGATTAGGGCATCTATTTCTACAGAAAAGGACAACATAGCCATAGTTAGGGCATTTATTACTACAGAGAAGGAAGAGAAATTCTTTAAAGGAGGACATTCTTTATGTTGGGAATTCATTGGAAAGGAAAGGGACATGCTGGGAATATGGCATTCTTCCCTGCAAGAAGAGGCGATTTGTAGCTAGGATATATTTTCCAATTAAGAAGCAAGAGACAGGCTGTGAGTATAACTTTTCTCAGTGAAGGAAAAGCCATACAGATGTTATGCCAGTCAGATTTGTAATACTTCACTGTCCCATATATGGCCATGCAACCAGAATAGGAGTTACTCTGCTTGTAATGGGGTGTCCATAAAAAAGGACCACAGGGGAGACACTACGTCATAACACAGTCATTCAAGCTATCATTCCATTCCGAGAATGGGAAAAGGACCACGCAAGTTAACCAGATTAGTGACTGAAGGTTATATAACATCAGCTTCAAAGACCCACAAACCTGTTCGTCCTAAAGTAACGCACACAGCAGTCAGCCTCAAGGATTTAGTGACCATGTGAGAGTACAAGACTAAGAAACCTCGTCAGACCCATGAGGACTCGGAGACCTCGTCAGCCTCAAGGTGGATTCAGAGGCCGAGTCAGCCCCAGAAAGACTAAGCCACCCAGTCAGCCCCAGAAGAAGCCAGAGTCTCTCTTATCCTGAAGTTCTCAAGAGCCCTTCGGCTTCCAAAAAACAGAAGAGACCTCACCAGCTCCCAGAATTACAGAAGACTCTGTCAGCTTTAATGACTCAGAGATCCTGTCAGCCCCAGACAGACTTAGAGACCCCATCAGCATCAAGGACTTAGCAGCCTAGTTAGTCTCAGAATGTCTCAGAGACCATGACAGCCTCACAGATTCGGAGACACCATCAGCCTCAAGGGCTCAGAGACCCCATCAGAATCAGTAAGACTTAGACACAGTTAGGCTCAGAAAGTCAGAGTGACCCAGTCACCCTCTGAAGAACTCAGATGCCATCATGCAAACAAGCATTGGCAATGCCAATAGGACTTGCTTTAAAGGAATGTTCTATGGCAATGTGAAGCATTCCCAATAAATTAGCAGTACCAGTAAATAGTAAGGGAATGTATTAGTATTTGTGTGGAAAAGCAAAGAACCAAAGAATAATATTGGTATAGATTAAAAGGTCGGTTGACAGTTGCACTGTCAAGCCATGCCTAAACATCCATGTAGGTTAATAATTGATCTCTTCCTATATGTGCTGATGAAAAAGAAAAACACTAAATCATCATGTTATCTAAGACACTTTAACAGCATTACAATGTCGTGTGTGCCCCTGATAGTTCAAGCAAAGGAAGATGGATAAATAAACAAAATGACCACAGCTGTGTGGCGGGCATGCACTTTTTTTGTGGAAGCACACAATTTCTGTCCAATCAAAACATGTACTCCTGGCTCCCAACATGTGAACAGAGCCAAAGTCCCACTCTAGTGAGGTTCACATAATTAGCGACAGCTGGGCTGTCAAACTAGGCCATTAAAAAGGTTTCCGAGACCCTATCAACCTTAGGAGTATCAGTGGTCCAATCAATCAGACGTACTCAGACCCGCTAACCTCAAAATTACTCAGTACCTGAAGTTGATGTGATCTTAAGGCTGACAGGTGAATTACAAAAACCTGTGTTAACTTGTACAACGTGGTATGTGGCTCCTTGCAGCTGTTGAATGTTAAAGCTACATTTTTAATCCTACTTCTTTGAGTCTTTATCTAAATTTTCGGTTTCTGCAGTGTTAAATGCCTGAAGGACCTTGAGAATATTAGAACGAAATTATTAATTTAGTGAGAAATGACTGTCATGTGCATGGGCTGTTGATCATTTTAGGTAATTCCTACGGGCCATGCAATTTGTTTTATCAAGGGGGAAGGACAAAGAGCCGGGTTGTGAGGTCCTGCACACAGGCTCCCAAGTAAGGCCAAAAACTAGAGATGGTGTGCAGTTACTGTAAGGATGTGACAGGTCTTTCTCCGTGATGCCCTCACACACCCCGAGAGGTGTCATGCTTCATCATCGGGCGGTTCCGCTCGTCAGGCCGGCGCTGCAATGCCCAATGGGCTCCCGAAACCGGGGCTCTTTGCCGGGATCTTTTGAAGAAGAAGCCGTAAGGTGCATGTGGATGTGGGGGCTGGGTAGTGCACAATGGGGTGAAAATAATTAAAATAGGTAATTTGTTCTTACAACTGATAAAAGCCACTTGTGAGTGTTTTGAATCCTGAGGGTGGAAGGTCTTTGACCGCTTGTTTGGCCCGTTTGGCAGCTAAACTTCAGTTCTATCAGTTTACTGTAAAGTATGACCTAAGGTGGGCTAACATGCATGTGAATTGCATGTCACAGTTGGCACTAAAACCAGGTCTTATCACTGAAGATGAGGAGAATGAGTGTGAAGTAGCATATAATGTGAAGTTACAAATACCGTTCAAGAAGTCAACCCTTAAAGTGCTCGTGAGATGTCTGTACCTTCAATATCTAGAGGTCTGTGAAATAGGGTGATGGCTAGTGATGCTGAAGGCGCTCACCTGCACACTCCGAGAGCAAATGCCATGTGATTTTCCTGCCTTGCTGCCTTACCAGCAAACGGAAAAGGGACACAACGGAGGAAAGAAATGCGTTACTTACCTGTAACTGCAGTTATCCAGTATTGGTATCTTTCATAGATTCACATGCCTGAATCATTCCCCGTCGTCGGGGTGGGAGTCCCTGGTACATAAAAAGAGTAATGTCATATAGACATATACATGGTAATAGGCCAGAGGCCTCTCATTAGTAACATATCCATGTCCTTTTGTAAAAAGGACTAAACTTTGGCCAAGAGCCAATCAGATATCACCACCCTCTAGAACCTTCCTGGAAGGAGCCCTAGTCCCTCAGATTTTCGTAAGCACAGTGCTAAGTATTACCTACTGAGAGAACCAAGGTGAGCCCTTCCAGGGGAGGCGGGTGGGTTGCATGTGAATCTATGAAAGATACCAATACTGGATAACTGCAGTTACAGGTAAGTAACGCATTTCTTATCCAGTATTATAGGTATCTTTCATAGATTCACATGGTTGAATCAGAGTAGCAAGCAATAACCAGCACATTTCGTAGAGAACAACCAGTAAAATCATCTGATAATGGAATATCAATCATGAAATATAGTACTTAATACGACACTCTAAACATAGCGAAATGTGCAAGAAGGTAATAGGATGGAGGGATGAAAGTAAGAAGGCTCACCTCTAGTAAAATAGATAGTGTAGCACCGCTTGACCCACCGCTGCATCCTTCATCAGCTCTGAATCCAAGCAGTAGTGCTTGGTGAAGGTATGAGGTGTCTTCCATGTCGCCGCTCTGCATATGTCGATGATGGGTACCCCAGCGAAGAGCGCCATAGAGGTGGAGACAGCTCTAGTGGAGTGGGCCCGGACTTTAGAATGCAGAGGATGTCCTGCCTGCTGGTGGCAGCAAGTAATGGCTGCCGAGATCCACCTTGAGATGGACTGCTTTGTCAATGGAAGACCTTTCCTGGGCCTGCTAAAGGCAATAAATAGCTGGTTGGACTTTCGAAATTGTTCTGTTCTATGGATGTAGAACTTTAGACATCTCTTGAGGTCTAAGGAATGGAGAGACCTTTCTGCTGCGGTGCTTGGGTTAGGGAAGAATGACCGCAGAACAATAGGTTTATTCAAGTGAAAGTTGGATGGAACCTTTGGTATGAATTTAGGATTAGTTCTTAAGATGACTCTGTCTTGTTTGAACTGTAAGAAAGGGTCCTGAATAGAAAAGGCTTGGGGCTCACTCACTCTCCTTGCTGGTGTGAGCGCTAGTGAGAGAGCAGTTTTCCACGATAGATATTTGATGTCCGCTTTGTGTATTGGCTCTAAGGGGTGCTTCATTAACTGAGCTAGTACTATTTTGAGCTGCCAGGTGGGTGGCAAAGCCCTCACTGGAGGGAATGTCCTGAACAATGCTTTCAGAAACTGCTTGATCAGTCTATTGGACCAGAGAGAAACACCAGACGAAGAATGCCTGTACCGAGATATAGCCGCCAGGTGAACTTTTATTGAGGCGTGGGCCAACCCTGAGTGGGCCAAATGAAGCAGATAAGGCAGAATCTGAGCCGGCGAAGATTCAAATGGGTGTATCCTGTTTGTTTTACACCATATACAGAATCTATTCCACTTCAGGGAATACGTCTTGTTGGTACTGTCGGTCCGGCCCGGGCCAAGACTACCCTGCATTCTTGAGGAATGTCAACGTTCTGGAACTCTCTGTACTCAGGAGCCTAGCCGATAATTTGAGAGATTGTGGATCCGGATGTTGGACTTGTCCCTGGTTCATAGTCAGGAGAGTCGGGCTTGGCCTGAATGGAATTGGCGGCTGTAGCGACCGGAGGTGCAGTTCCGTAAACCAGTGTTGGCGTGGCCACAGCGGGGCTATCAGGATTAGGGTGCAATGTTCCGCCTTCATTTTCCTGAGAACCCTGGGAATCAGGGGAAATGGAGGAAATGCGTAAGTGAAGACGTTGCACCATGCGATGGAAAATGCATTCCCGAGAGACCCCTTCTGGGGATGCCAGCTTGCATAGGATTGGCATTCTGCGTTGAGTTGTGTCGCAAACAGGTCCAGGTGAGGCTTGCCCCAACGGGAGAAAACGGAGTTGAGAAGATGTTGATCCAGCTCCCACTCGTGGCAGATGGTGCGTTGCCTGCTTGGAGAGTCCGTCAGGGTATTGTCTGCCCCTGGGACATACTCTGCCCGTAAAGAAATATTGTTTTGAAGCAGCCACTTCCAGATACGTTGAGATTCGAGCGATACCGTCAGAGATCGAGTTCCCCCTTGTTTGTTCAGATAGTGCATTGTGGTGGTGTTGTCTGTTCTCACAAGCACTGGGGAATCCTTGATCCGGGGCCGGAATGCTCTTAGCGCCAGGTAGACTGCCCTCAATTCGAGAAGGTTGATATGCTGCTGTTTTTCTGTGCCAGACCACAGCCCATTGATCCGGAGTTCTTGCAGATACGCACCCCATCCCTCCAATGAAGCATCCGTGGTGATCACATGCGGAGAGATTGGTAGTAGGAATGGAAGGCCCTGGTCCTGATTTTGAGGTTGAAGCCACCAGTCTAGTGCCTGCACCATGGATGGAGTGATCCGGATCAGATCGTCGAAGGATCCTGCAGACTGGATCCACTGAGTGGACAGAGCCTCCTGCAGCGGCTGCATACGAAGGCGGCAGTGAGGGATCAGCAGGATGTTGGAGGACATCATCCCCAATAATGACTTGTACAGGCGTACCATGATGGTCTTCTTGCCCTGAATCCGGGCCCGCAAGACCTGAGTTTGAGCTGACGTTCCTGTGAAGGAAAGGCTTTTTCCTGATCCGTATCCAGGACTGCCCCCAAGAAAGTGAGCGCTGGGAAGGCTGAAGTACCGACTTTCCTTGGTTGAGAGTGAGCCCCAGGTTTTCGAAGAGTTGCAGACAGGCGTCTGAGGACCTGCTCACGCCTGCGAAAGTAGGTGCTTTGACGAGCCAGTCGTCCAAGTAGGGGAAGACTTGGTGATGGTATTGGTGAAGATATGCTGCCACCGGAGACAGGCACTTTGTAAAAATGCGAGGAGCCGATTTCAGTCCGAAAGGCAGCACTCTGAATTGGTAGTGTCTGCCCACCACCGCAAACCTGAGGAATTGCCTGTGGTTTTTGTGGATCGGTATGTGGAAATAGGCGTCTTGGAGGTCTAAAGACACCATGAAGTCTTTTGAATCGAGGAGCTGCAGCACCTCCTGAATGAACACCATACGGAACGACTGTTTCTTGAGGTATCTGTTGAGGTCTCGTAAGTCCAGTATAGGTCTCCATTTTTTCTCCTTCTTCCTTATTAGGAAGAATCGGGAATAGAATCCTTTGCCTTTCTGATCCAGAGGTACTTTTTCTATGGTTCTTTTGTGGCGCATTATCGAGAGTTCTTTTTGTAGGAGATGCAGATTTTTGTGGTTCATTGGACGTGGAGGATTCGAAGGAGGAGTCTCCGCGAACTCCAATGAATGTCCAAACTGGACTAGCTGGAGGACCCAGCGATCCTTTGTAATATGCTGCCAATTGTGAAGGAAAAATTAGATTTTCATTCCAACTGCGTAAGATGGAAAAGAAATGGAGACCTGCGGTAGAAAGAGGTCATTGCCTTCTGGCTGTGTCATTCTTCCCTCCGCGTCCACGAAAGGAAGATTTTTTGTTTGAGGACTGATTTTGATGCTGCTGTCTTTGCTGGTACTGGGGTTTGTTCTGCTGGTTTGAGTTGTCTGATGATTTGTACCCCTGATAGCCATCTCGTGAAGACTGTCCTCTTCCCCTGGAGCCCCGAAAGGAAGTATTTCTGAACTGAAGAGTACCCAGGGCTTTCGCGGTCTCAGTATCCTTTTTAATACCTTGCAGCATGTCGTCTATGTCTTTTCCAAACAGTAGCTGGCCATCGAACGGCATGTTCAATATCTTGGCCTACACTTCCGGATGGAAAGATGTGGCCTTAAGCCATCCTTAGCGCCTTAGGACCATAGCCCCTGCCAATTGCCTGAATCATGTGGAGGCGATATCCATTTCCACGTCGATCATTTCAGAGGCTGAACGTTCGCCCTCAAGAAGGATCTTTTTTGCTTCCTCTTTTTGGTCTTCTGGGATAGTAGACAAATATGGGGCAATATCCGCCCACATTTGGCGGTTGAGCACCCCAACAGGGCTAAGGAGTTAGCTGCTCGTATAGTGAGGGCCGACATGGATGAAAATCTTTTGCCAATGTTATCCAGTTTACGACCTTCTTTATCTGGTGGCGCAGTTAATGCCGCCGATGGATTATTAGGTTTACGCTGCGCCGCTTGGGTAATGACAGAGTCTGCTTTGTGTGTCCTGTAAGGCATGCAGGAGCTGTCTCAGGAGCATTATATTTTTTGTCGAGCCTGGGTAAGACTGGAGGCAGAGATGAAGGATTCTTCATTATTTTCACTCCCTGATCCCAAATATACTCGATAATAGGAATGGATCTCACGGCTCTTTGAAATGGCTCTTTAAAGTCATACAAATAACAATCCTGAGGTTGCGTGGTCATTTGGATTTTGAATCTTGGAGCCGCCTTTTCTAAAATGTTGTGAAAACCTCTGATGTCTTCCGGAGGCGAGTCTGCCTGTGCTTGGTCAGGGGAAGCCGGAGCTGGAGTAACGTATTCATTCCATTCATCTTCCTGCAGTTCCCCTTCCTCCTGCTGTTCGTCCTCGTCCTGCGCTCCACCGTCCTCTTCTTCATCAGAAGATTGTAAAGGTGGCAAATAAGCAGAGTCCGGCTGAATGACCAGCGGAGCCGGTCTAGGGCGACGGGGAGGGGTTGGTATCTCAACTGGCGGTTGCGGTCCTACAGGAGGATGCGTATTGGTAGGAAACCGCTGCTTATAATCCTCAATGAGAAATTGCAAATCCGTCACTATGGATACTGGCAGACACACCATGGGTTGTGAATGTGGAGGAGGAGTAGATTGATCTTCCTCCTGGAAATCCATGCCTTCCTGCTCCAGGTCTTCACACTATGAACTTTCATGGTTTTTAATATTAAGTTCTGATGGGTTGGTAGCAGTCTGAAACAGAGAGCCATCCTCAGAATCTTCCGTGTCCAACAACTGTGCCGGCGGCAGTGGCTGTACCTTACTTGGTGAGGTCAATTCTAGCGTCAAAGTACGCTTAGTTATCTTGAAATGTGTATACGAGTACTTCAAGGAAGGCGATCCTGTCATCGGTGAGCCCGTCGACGGTATGGTCGTCGACGTGGGAACGTAGACTTTTATAGCCGGCGTCGACGGCGGCGTCCTCGTCGACGACGGAAGCGTCGACGGCAGCGTCGTCTACGGTGTTTTGTTAGTCGACGGTAGCGTTGTCGACTGTGTTTTGTTCGTCGACGGCAGTATCGACGCTGGAGTCGTCGTCGATGATCCCGTCGACGGCTTCGATTTCGTCGACGCTGGTGTCGACGTCGATGGTCTCGTCGACGGCTTCGTTAACGATGGAACTGTCGACGGAGGCTTCACTGACGTTGACGAGGATTTCGTTGACGATGAAGAGGGTTTCATAGACGTTGATGGGGCTTTAGTCATCGACGATGATTTCTGTTTCGTCGACGAAGATGCACTCGTCGACGGGGGCTTCGTTGTCGATTTTTTTATTATTATTATAGACGGAACAGACCTACCCGTCGACGACGAGGCTGATGTAGTCGTCTACGTTGAGGAGAATGACGATGCCATTGATGTGGAGATTGTTGTCGTCGACGTAGTTACAGTCACCACTGAAGATGTCCTGACAGGCTTTTTGAAGGTGGCATCTTGAATGGAAACCTTCTCAGCCATGGCCTTTGAAAAAACCTCTGAAGACTTGGGCGTCTTCTTTTGAGGTGGCTCAGAAGATGGTCCTGGGGATGACGTTCTAGGCCTTTTGGGAGAGGAATGAGTACTTTTGATGGAGCACTCACTCTCCCCTGAAGAGACAACCCAGTCCTTCTCTTTAAGTCTCTGGAGCCAGAGTAGCAGGCGTCCCTCTCTGTCCTTCAGAGTTTTAGTTGAAAAAGTGTGGCAGACCTTGCAATCTTTTGCAGAGTGGTCTGGGTAGAGACAGTAAAGGCAGTCTTCCTGCCTGTCATCCACATGAAACCTCTTTTTCCCACAAGAGGCACAGGATCTAAAGAGTCTTTTTTTAGGAGTGTCAGCCATGATAAAACTGAAACAATCCTAACACAGAGAAAAAATTCTGAGAGAAAAATATTGAGAAAAGGTTAAGAATACCAGAAAAACTGAGCAGAGCTCAGAGGAGACTCCCTTAGCACGACGCGCGGTAGAAAATCTGAGGGACTAGGGCCCCTTCCAGAAAGGTTCTAGAGGGTGGTGATATCTGATTGGCTCTTGGCCAAAGTTTAGTCCTTTTTACAAAAGGACATGGATATGTTACTAATGAGAGGCCTCTGGCCTATTACTATGTATATGTCTATATGACATTACTCTTTTTATGTACCGGGGACTCCCACCCCGACGACGGGGAATGATTCAGGCATGTGAATCTATGAAAGATACCTATAATACTGGATAACACAGGTGTAAGCAAGCCGTCTCCTATGGCAATGCTGAACTTTGCCTTTGGTGTCGAACTCCCCTCGATCCAGACTGCTTGAAAACCTTTCCTGCTTTCTGGCAGAGGAGCAGCACCGTACCCAGGCTTGGAATGGGCATCTGGGGCACTTGGAGTCTGCTTAATACATCAGCACCTGAAGTATTAGAATTGCTTTCTAGAGATAACAGCTATACCCCAGGTGCCACAGACGACCTTTTTCATTGTCACCGCTTTATGGCTCCCATACTGCTGTCACGCTGTCCCAGCATGGGACACTTGAAAGACTGCCTGCCATCTACACTCCTACAGGGCCCAACATTGGTCCAGCCCTATGGGGGAGGGAGCAAGGTACCTGGAGACCCTGACTGTCCTCATCAATAACCACACACTGCCGCTGAACAGAGCACCTTGCCTAAAGCTAGGGTGAGGCGCTCCACACAGAAGTCAAGTGACACTGCTACCACCTCAACAATACACAGAAGTTCCCCAGGGCCATTCGCAAACGTGGAGAATAGACTCCTGATCACACTCCAAAAAACAAGCACTGGCATAGCCAATAGGTCTGGTATTGGCTTCCAGCTGTCTGGGAATTCTTGGTTTGTGTTTTCAAAATGTTGTTGGGGAATATGATGGGCCCTCATCATCAATCCCCACAAAAAATCATTTGTAATAAGCACTGAAGGAACCGACTTTGTGAGTGGATGTTTTAGTTGTGAAAGGGCGGCATGCTGTGACTTGTAGTGAAGTCAGTCAGTGGATGAAGTGGGCTGATACATTGTCCCTTAATGCATGTTAGAGTGAGTGCAAGTAAAATGTGAATGACATAAACCTCAGACTAATGTATGAAGTCCGGCTGAATCCCCTACAAGTAACTATGATATACTCATAATTTCAGTAAAACCAAAAGATCTTGGCTAACAGACCTAAAAAAGTCTATCAGTCTGGCGAAAGAAAGAAAGAAAGAAAGAAAGAAAGAAAGAAAGAAAGAAAGAAAGAAAGAAAGACAGACAGACAGGTAATTCTTTGGCCATCAGTTGTTGTACCCTGAATCACTTCACATTAAATTATGGATTCAAGCAACAATGTCCTGTTACAGCCAGCATTAATTGTCCAGTTGAACCAAAATCTGTCCTGCTGATTGTCTCTTAAGACTGATAGGTTCGCCGTGATATCCCGTTTTATTTGTTTTGATTTCCTCTGTTGGGCTCTGACATTACTTTTGTTTTTTGGGAGGAAAATGCTGTCCTTGAGGTGATAAAGTGCAGCCCCCATCCAAGAGGCTATCCTACACTCACATTCATTCATCCATTCACAGGCACCACCAGTCAGGTGACTCTGCGTATATAACAGAGCTGGGTGCAGATGTGTCATTCTTTCCGGCGGAGAGGCCCTACGGAACACGACACAGTCAGGACACTCTTAAAATGTGGACAAGCTCCGAGCCAACATGGCCTCTGCGTTAAGACATGTTTCGGCTCACTACATTCGAAATGCACTGGTACCTCTGGAACCTTACACACGCAACATCCAACCCTCCCCCTCCCCCCCCCCCCCCCCCCCCACGTAGACACGTAGTCTTCTGTGAGATGAAGGTTTACATGTTCAGTAATTAAAGTCGGCAAGGAAAGCCTTGAAGCTTTGTGACAGGCGAGAGAGCATGAAACGCGGACATAATTACTCTGGGAGGGAGAGACTGCGCTGAATACGAACCTGACCCACCCCGAAATAAGTAGTAGGTTGTGGTACAAAGGGTGCTTTTTCATTACATGTTTCATTTATTTGGAGTTCTATAGATCCTGGACGTCATCGAAGAGACAAACCTGTTCTTCCGAGCTGGCGTCTCAATAAATGCATTGAGAGCAATGAACACGCCATTCTGAGTTCAAGCAGACCAGTCTCTTCCTTAGCACAAAGCCCACTCAGGCACAATCATACATTTCGTATTTTAACCTCACCAGGCAGGATTCACTCCCCAATAGGCAGCTGGGTATCTGGTAAATACAGGCACTACATATAAATTGCTGACATTCGTCTTCAAAACAATGTATGGTACCTTCGTCTGCGTAGTGTTATCACTTGCTCCCCAGCATAACACAGGACAGGACAGGACAGGATCACCCCAAATCTAACTGCCAACTTGCACAGCTCATCCAGCTCTCCAACCTGTTGATACTCCTACACAAGAGCATGCTCCCAGATGAGCTCCAAGCAATCCCTCCCAGGACATATATTATACGGGAATACACCAGGTTGTAGTTTCAGGAGTTTTTCTTGGACCAGAACCAAGTACCAGAAGTCGGATCAGTAGCCACAAATTGATTTTAACCGTGTGGGTGCGGCGTTCCAAAATGGGGCCACACAACACTGCACAAGGGTCTGTCATTGCACCCCTTACCCTCAGCTGAGCAGCCATTACAATGAGAAATGGAGAATGCAAGTACCATGACAGTTACTGCTTTGAGAGTGGACACAGTCACTTGCTACTTGGGGGGTTTACAGGAGTACAATATAAAAATATCTTCGCTGTGATGGAAATGGACGTTCAAGAGAAATACCAATGGTACTCTATGTACTCTGTAATATTTATTAGTGGAGGGAGAAACTGCACGAGAAAGCAGAATAAAGCATATGACGTGGGGAAATTGGTTAATCTCTTCATACGTCCCAGCTAACCCTCTTTTCCAAAACTGCGCTTACTCTCTAACCAATATATGGACTACTGTGTAGGTGTGCTACTCATGCTCCTTCTTGCAAAGCCATTCTGCCAAATGTTGGAAGGTACCTTTTGTAATGGTTGGTGAGCAGAGCAAGGGGTCAGGTGGCACGTGTCCACTACCCCCCGAAATCAAGAAAAAACTTTGTTTTGACGCTCTGCCACCTCAAATAAATAATATTTGAGGTGGCAGCATAGTCAAATAAACAATAATATAACTTCGCCATTAGCCGAAGAAGAGTAAGTTTATGTAACCTATCTCTTGTTAAATTCATGCAACAAAACAAATGAAGGCACCTTTTACTTAACTTCCATTCAGGGACAGCAAACACACCAATCATAGCTTACAGGATTAATGAATATGAGAATGACACCATCTTTCTAACGGAGCGATGAGTTCCTCTCATTTATATACTAAAAAAGTTCCCTCATGACCTATGTGATTATAGTTACCAACATTGTTTGTATATTACGATATGTTCACATCAATCAATCAATCAGGAGTTTGTTAAAGCTCGACTACTCACCCGTGAGGGTCTCAAGGCGCTAGGGGTGGGGGGAAGGGGGAGTGCAGGTTCCATTCCATCAAGGAGGGGGTCTGTCGAAGAGCCAGGTTTTGAGGTTTCTTGCGAAAATGGGGAGCGATGTTGTCTGTCTGAGGTGGAGTGGAAGGGCGTTCCATGCTTTGGCCGCGAGGAAGGAGAAGGAGCGGCCTCCCGATCTGGTCTTTCTGGTGCGAGGGACCACGGCGTAGGAAAGCTGGGCTGATCGTAGGGTTCTTTGGGGTGCGTGGAATTTGAGTCGGCTGTTCAGGTATGCTGGTCCGGTGCCGTGGAGGGCCTTGTGTGCGTGGGTGAGCATCTTTAAGGTGATTCTCGCCTCGACGGGGAGCCAGTGGAGTGTGCGCAGGTGCTGGGAGATGTGGCATTGTTTTGGCAGGTTGAGGACCAGTCTTGCAGCGGCGTTCTGGATGTTCTGTAGCTTGCGGATGAGGTTTTTGTTTATTCCGGCGTAGAGTGCGTTGCCGTAGTCGAGTCTGCTGGTGACCAGGGCGTGAGTGACTGTCTTTCGGTGTTCGAGGGGGATCCATTTGAAGGTCTTAAGAAGGAGGCGGAGGGTGTGGAAGCAGGAAGATGAGAGAGAGTTGATCTGGCGGTCCATTTTGAGCTCGGAGTCCAGGATGATTCCCAGGTTGCGTGCGTGGTCTGTGGGGGTTGGCGGGTTTCCGAGGGCGGTGGGCCACCAGGTGTCGCTCCAGGCGTCGGGGTTTGGGCCCATGATGAGTTTTGATGGTGTTTAGTTGTAGGCAGCTGTTTTTCCTCCATTTGGCGACGGCTTCCATGCCTTCTCGAAAGTTGCGTCTGGCGGTGTTGGGCTTGTTTGATAGGGAGAGGATGAGCTGGGTGTCGTCTGCGTATGACACGATGTTGAGTCCGTAGGTTCTGACGATGGGGGCGAGTGGAGCCATGTAGACGTTGAAGAGCGTCGGGCTGAGGGAGGAGCCCTGGGGACTCCGCAGGTGGTAGGTGTGGGGTCCGAGAGGAAAGGGGGGAGTCTGACCCGCTGCGTCCTGCGGGAGAGGAAGGAGCAGATCCAGTCGAGGGCCTTGTCCTGGATTCCTGCATCGTAGAGTATGCGTATTAGGGTGCGGTGGGAGACTGTGTCGAACGCCGCTTATAGGTCAAGGAGGATGAGGGCTACTGTTTCTCCTTTGTCCAGTAAGGTGCGGATGTCGTCTGTTGCGGCGAGGAGGGCGGTTTCCGTACTGTGTTTTTTTCTGAAGCCTGATTGGGAGGAGTCGAGGATGTTGTGTTCTTCAATGAATGTGGCGAGTTGGCTGTTGATGGCTTTCTCAATGACTTTCGCTGGGAACGGGAGCAGGGAGATGGGTCTGTAGTTTTTGAGGTCGGTGGGGGTCCGCTGAGGGTTTATTCAGGAGGGGGTTGACTCGGCGTGTTTCCAGTCGTCGGGGAACGAGGCGGGTGCCAGGGAGCGGTTGATGGTGTGGCAGAGCATGGGTGCGATGGTGTTGGCGGCTCTGTTGAAGATGTGGTGGGGGCAGGAGTCCGTGGTGGCCCCTGAGTGGATTGACTTCATTGTCTTCAGTGTGTCTTCGGTGGTGAGGGCTGTCCAGTCATCAATCGCTGGTTTCCGGGTGTCGGGGTGGTTGGTGAGGGTTCAGTGTGTTGGTTGTCTTTGTCGAAGTTGTCGTAGATGCTCTTGGTTTTGTGGTGGAAAAAGATGCTGAGTTTGTCGCAGAGGTCTTGTGAGGGAGGGATGTCGGTAGACTCGCTGGTGGGTTGGGCGAACTCCTTGATGATGCTGAAGAGTTCCTTGCAGTTGTGTGCGTGGGTGGAGATTCTGTCTTCAATCGCTTTTTTCCTCGTTTCTCTGATGAGTTGATGGTGGGCGTTGGTGGCGGCTCTGAAATTGTTGTGGGCTTCTGTGGATTTGGTGTTTCTCCAGGTCTTTTCGAGGCGGCGGCATGTGCGCCTGGACTCTCGAAGTTCGGTGGTAAACCATCTGGCTTTCTTGGCACGGGTATTGTTGTTTTTCTTGAGGGGGGCTATGGTGTTGGCGCTGTCCGTGATCCATCTGTGCAGGGTTCGGGCTGCGGTGTTGGGGTCGTCGTTTTCCACAATGGTTGGGGTGGAGTTGTTGAGTGAGGAGGAGAGCTGGTCCATGGGAGTTCGATGGTGTGGCTGAAGGTGATGGAGTTTCCTGTAGTGAAGAGGGGGTTGAGGGTGTGTCCTGCTGAGTGCGTGGGCTCGGTCACGATCTGGCGGAGTCCAATGTTGTGGAGGTTGTCCAGGAGGCATTGGTGTTGCGGTCCAGTTGATTGTCGAGGTGAAAATTGAGGTCTCCCAGCAGGGTGTAGTTGGTGGATGTGATGGCCTGCGGGGAGATAATGTCCGTGATGGAGTTGGCGAAGGGTCCGCGGGGTCCAGGGGGTCAGTAGATGAGGGTTCCTCGGAGGGCGGCGGTGGGGCTGGCCAGTATCTTGAAGTGAAGGTGTTCCATCAGTTTTGTGGACTCGTCAGGGAGTGTGTTCAGGCGGAGGCTGGATTTGTGGACGATGGGGATTCCTCCTCCTGGGTGGGTGGGGCAGTCCTTCCTGCAGATCTTGTATCCTTGGGGGATGGCGATGGCGATGTCCGGTCCCGAGGTGGTGTTGGTCCAGGTTTCGGTGAAGAATGCTACATCTGGGGTGGTGCATACAACAACCACCTCAGGAGTAGTGTATAACATTTCTTTAGTATTTTATTTCATCATTCTTTGTTTTTCATTTTCATTTCTTATAAAATATTTTTATCTTTTTTATCTGTAATACATACATTATTTTGTGCAAAACTCATATTCCAACAAATACAATTACAATTTCATATTAAATGGCCCCTTGGCTATAAAAACACATCAATATTAACACAATAACACTCATTCAATATCATTCATTCCAACTTATAACCATCCACACACACCATACATATGCAGTATCTGAACAAATCTTGATTCATAAGGCAGAAAAGCCTGACTTTAAACCATAAGTTGTTAAATTTGGTTCCACGCAAGGTTGACGCGCGTTACGGTGGATTGTCCACCACCTTCCTCAGGACCTATGCAGATACAAACATTCCATATAAACCAGAAGCCAGGGGATTTTTGATCCACAATATATATGACAGCTATCTTCCTTCAAAGTTCAGTTAGTAGTGCTGAGATTTTCGTCAATCCAGGTTTGCTAAAAAATTGTTCCTTCTATATTTCTATATACCTATGGCTCCTGTATGGCGAATCCCTTCTCACTGAATATGGTGATTAAGTATGGGAGACTCTCATAGTTCCTTTTTTTAAAAAGAATATGAGATGAAATCAGGGATTTTTTATTCCTCCATTTCATAATGGATTCCTTTTTCTGTTCAAAAATAGTTATTTTATAAGAGGTTTTTTTTCGTCACGTAGCAGCACTTGTTTGCAGGGTAGCCGTATGAGGAGACAAACTATTTTGAAGGTTGCAGCAGTGACTCTTATGAAATAACGATTTTTGAACAGAAAAAGGAATCCATTATGAAATGGAGGAAAAAAAACATACCTGATTTCATCTCATATACTTTTTAAAACAAGCATTTACAATGCAATGGTCTCGTCTTTGTTAAAGTTAGAGCTATTGGCATTGCTCATGACATTTTTTTAAAACATATAAATAAATGGCATTGTCATTTACAATGCCAATAGCTTAATCTCTCGCAAATGCGAGACCTATTGCATTTGCACCCACACACACACACACACACAGAGCCACACACAGAGCCACACGCACCCACACACACACAGAGCCACACACACCCACCCACACACACAGAGCCACACACACAGAGCCACAGCCACACACAGAGCTACAGCCACACACACACAGAGCCACAGCCACACACACACAGCCACACACACCCAGAGCCCAACACACAGACACACACACAGAGCCACACACAAACAGTCACACACACAGACAGAGCCACAAACACACACACACACAGCCACACACACACAGAGCCCAACACACACAGAGCCCAACAAACACACACAGCCCAACACACACACACACAGCCCAACACACACACACACAGAGCCCAACATAGACACACACACACACACAGAGCCCAACACACACACAGAGAGCCCAACACACACACAGAGCCCAACACACACACACAAAGCCACCCACACACACAGAGCCACACACACCCACCAACACACACACAGCCACACACACAGAGCCACAGCCACACACACACAAAGCTACAGCCACACACACACAGAGCCACAGCCACACACACAGAGCCCAAAACACAGACACACACACACACACAGCCACACACACACACAGAGTCACACACACAGACAGAGCCACACACACACAGAGCCACACACAGAGCCCATCACACACACACACACACAGAGCCCAACACACACACACACACAGAGCCCAACACACACACACACACACACAGAGCCCAACACAGACACACACACACATAGCCCAACACAGACACACACACACACAGAGCCCAACACACACACACACACACACACACACACACACAGGGCCCAACACACACACACACAGAGCTCAACACACACACACACACACACACAAAGTCACACACACACACAAAGCCACACACACACACACACACACACACACACACACACACACACAGAGCCACTCACACACACACACACACACAGACACACACTCACAGAGCCACAGCCACACACACACACACACACAGAGCTACACACACAGAGCCACACACATACACAGAGCCACACACACAGACAGAGCCACATACACACAGACCCACACACACAGACAGAGCCACACACAGAGCCACACACACACACACAGAGCCCAACACACACACAGAGCCCAACACACACCCACACACACAGAGCCCAACACACCCACACAGCCCAACACACACACACAGACACACAGAGCCCAACACACACACACAGAGCCCAACACACACACAGAGCCACACACACACACACACACAGAGCCACACACACACACACACAGAGCCACACACACACACACACCCACACACACAGAGCCACACACACACACACACACACACACAGAGCCACGCCCACACAGAGAGCCACACACACACAGAGCCACACACATAGAGCCAGCCACATACAAACAGAGCCAGCCACACACACACAGAGCCTGCCACACACACACACAGAGCCTGCCACACACACAGAGAGCCAGCCACACACACAGAGAGCCAGCCACACACACAGAGAGCCAGCCACACAGAGCCACACACACAGAGAGCCACACACACACACACAGAGGCACACACACATCGCCCAATACACACACAGAGGGAGCCACACACACACACAGAGCTACACACACAGAGAGCCACACACAAAGCCACAGAGACACACACACACCCTCACCCCTGGGAGTCTCCTTAATTACAAATGGGTTATTCGAGGCCCCCACCAGCTCCCAGAGCTCACCCGTTGCTTCCCTCAATGTAGGTCAGCCACACGCCCATCTCTGCCCAGTAACGCCCCAGGGAACAGAGGCAAGAAAAAAAGCAAGTTCTAACTTCCAGTGGCTCGACAACCTTTAAAGTGGATCACGTAATATCAGTGCTTTATATAGGGAAGTACTGTCTGGTACGCATCACGTGCACTACTTTAATTTGAAAGGAAGAATATCTTACCAGCATTGAAGAAATACTTTTAATGGGGGAGTATTAGCACTTCTCAGAGGCAAGCAGGTACTCTTTAGTAGTAAGTACCCGCACTTTTCAATCTCCATTTAAAGCACTGCTAATATGACAGCAGTGTGTACTTCTGAATAGTGCATGGCGCAGGGACCTCGCTTAACTGGGGTTCTGCTGCAAGGGTAGGTTTCTCCACCGAAGTAGGGACAGCTTCTAGTGTCTGAGCGTTTTCCTGAGCGGGCTCTCTGGTGAGCAGCAAAACCTCCGTGTGCCATTATTGCTAAAGATGAACTCCTAATTCTCGACCTGTGCTGACTCTGTACCACCGAGATGTGTTGACGTGACGGTACCTGTCCAGGGCGTAAGAAGCCCGGTGTCAGGATCAGGGCAGCAGCTCTGAGGATCTTCATGTCGGTGTTGGTTCAAGTGCCGGCGCTGAGAGGCAGGTGGGATACGCCGGGGTCAGCAGGCTGTGAATGTCATGCTCTGGCTTCTATGACTTCCTGTAACAGAGGTACCGGCGAATGTTCCACAATATGTGATGACGACATAAAGCTCCCACATGCTTACAGTGTGTCGTATGCAGTTTGCTCTCACAGAGAACTAGAGCGCTGACTCTGATACAACACCGTGCAACATTAGGCTCCACGCTTTTCAGCAAAACACATGCAAAGTCCTTTGTAGTTTGGTTAATGCAATATTTTTTTTTCTTGTAAGGAAGCATATTGGGTTATTACTGAGAAAATATGTGCTGGTCAAAGTGGCTCAGCTGGGTTGACGCGAAAAATGTTTGCTATGCTTTTACTGATTCACAATACGTATTTTAATTAAGTCTATAAAACAATTGAAACTCTGAAGTTCTTTTCAGCTTCTTTTACATAGTAAACACAAACAGAAGGCAACAATCTTTCTAGGTTTACGAACCTGTCTGGCCAGACTACCAGGTCCTAAGAGAATAAGCATTGGGTAGGCTCACGCAGGAGTCTGTAAGCCCCGTCCTTTTCAGACTCGGGGCGTGTTGTTTTTTGTTGAATGACTGAAGACGTCATGGAGAGAAAGGACAGCAAAAAACACGCCCCTCCATCCGAAACGGACTGGGCTTAGAGTGACAGGCAAAGCTCTTCTCCAATGGCTGGCCGCCGTTTAGGAATCCAGCCAATGGAGAAGAGCTGGCTCGTTTACCTCCGTACTAGAAGACATAAAATCTCGCCAGCGAGACTGCGCAAGCGCAGCCTTCGCTAGCCGAGACCTAAAAAGTGGTGGTACTCAGTACCGGTGAGTACCGACCCATTTAAAGCACTGCCTTCAGGTCGAGTTTGCGCTGTATAAATGTGCACACACAAAAAAACGGAAAAGAAAGAATCCCAGGTAAGCGCAGTGAGCTGAATGGAAAGATTTTGAGTGCTCGGTAAATCGCTATTTTATTGGCAACTAAGAAAGTCATTGGGACTCCAAATTTCACCAGCATGGAATGATTTTGGGGAACAGGCCAGAATCGCAACTACTTATCAGGGGATTCCTTGCTCATCTATGGCCTGATTGCTAGGGGATACACTCGCCTGCATAAATGTAAAACCATCAATAGACTTACGGTCTTAGCTCTTCTTGTGAAGCCAGCAATCACAATGCATTGGAAGGCCACCAGGCATCTCAGAGTAGTTAGATGAAGGGAGGAGCTTGATAAATAGGCAGGGTTTGAGAGTGCAGTCCTGCTCCAAGATGTGAAGAGGGGGTGCGGCACAATTGACCGGGGCGCGACTGGGAGAACCAAATGTTTGGGGGACCCTGTTATGGATACACCAGAGGGCCCCCCACCACTGTAGGCAGATTAGATAATGGGGCTGTTTAGATATATTCTGGACCCGAGCATTGTAACAAGATGTGCACATATATGTGGGCTGAGCAGAAACTGACAGTAGTAGTGTTCTTGGACAGCATGGCAAGGGGCACGGAGTGCTGAGGGTTGGGGAGGGGGGTATGTTTTCTATGAGTGAGAAGAGTCTGATATGCATAACACTGTATGCACTATTTGCTTGCTTGGTGGTGACGAATACTGCAACGATTTACTCTTGATGCACTGTATGTAACGACTTTCTATTGTACTGAGCCCTTGGACCACTTGAAACTGAAAATTAAAATGATGTTTAAGAAAAGAGTGGAGTAAGAAGCCTGCTAGCCTGCCACTGAACAGAGTGCATGCCAACTAGTGGTGGGCAAGTCACTAAATTAACAGGGCTGAGCTGAGCCCTGAAAATATTACAACAAACTTCATATAAAATATGATAAAGTCTCTTTAAAATTCAAAAACGTGTATTTCTTTAACACGTGGAAGCTTTAACATTAACAAGGCACATTATAGCACTGTACTGAGACGTACTTATTAAAAGTGATAGTTTTGTACAACTGGTAGTCAGAACTTCCATATTTGAAAGTGCGATAATGAAATATAAAAACGTTTTGGTGAAATAAACTATGCTTAATATCACACAATTTAAGTGGGGAAGCACCCAATTTATCCAGGTTACATTCCGCAAGGTCACATGCATTGTTCATAAGCAGGGGGAATTAAGTATTGTACCTAGAATTGCAGGATGTTGAGCAGACGCTGAGACTGGAATCTGGTTCCTCAATTACACGGTCAGCAGCTCTGACAGTAATGCCACATCCTGGGTTGAGGAGGAGCAGGCATTGATCGCCCGCCAGTCCGAGCGAGGCTCGAGGCTCATGGCTCACCCACAGTGGGGTAACAATAGCCCCTGCATCCCCTGCAGTGCGGGGGCCCAGGCTCAAGGGGGTCCCTCCGACACTGTGCTTGGGCGGTGAGCTCCTGGCCTGAGAGCTCCAGACTGGCTCTGAAATGTGGGGGGCCACCTCCATGTACTTCGCAGGGCCCCCCTCAAGTTTCTTTATGCCGCTACGATTCGCCCACCTCTCATGCCAACAAAGACATGGTGAAGGCCGGACACAGTCTCAAGGCTCCCTCCCTCCATAGCCTCAACGAATTTTCTGCACAAACTCCACTGTGAAGTGTAATTGCGATTTGCAGGAGCAAAACTTTTACTTCTGATAAATACTCTGAATCTTTCCTGAGCCCTTACTGTAATGTTGGTTTGGCCTTACAATGAAGACAGGAGCTGCTGATATAGTTTGCGTTCTTTTATTCTATTGTATGCATCAGAGAGCGCCGAGCCGCTGAACTTGCCGGCTCCGACACTCGCGCTCTTTCTCTCGGGATGCGCGCGCATCCCAGCATGGCCGCGGGCGTGCCGCGTCATCACGCTGCTCAAGCCAGCTGGAACGCCAACTCTACATATCTCCCCTTTTTACACATATGACAAAACTGAGAACTATTGTCCATCACTCACCCATGTCATAGTCCTAGAACCTGGATGGTCTCACCACTGTTCTCCCCCCCGGGTGCGTCTTACCGGGGTTGCGGTGTCCTCTCTCTCCTGAGTCGCTCTACTACCTTCTCCTGGGTTCAGTTCAGCTGGGCTCCCTATCGATCTCCTTACGCTCCTCTCCGCTTCTGCGTTGTGGCCAACATTGCTGCCTTGCTCCTCATACAAGCCCTCTGCATCTGTGTCCATTTCCAAGCAGGAAAGTTCCATTTCCTGTTCAAACTCCGCTGCTCTTTCCTGTTCCTGTTCGTCAGCGTCCCATCTTACTATTCTATTGCATCTTGCCATTCTATCTTGGGACCATACATTTCCGTCGCTCAATAAGGCCGCTCTGTCGTACACCTCCTTAACTTGGAGTGGTTTACTGTACTGGCTGTCCCCTTTCCTTTGTAACATCGCCAGCTTGACTCTTACCCATTCGCCTTTCTCCAGTCCAGTGTCTCTCACTTTCTTGCGTAAGTTGTAATGCTTGGCATAAACAGCTTGTGCTTTCTCCAGGTTGGCATGAACTACTGCGGGGGACCATTGGCTGGTCACTGTTTTTTCTTTCCACACTCTGTTGTCCCTCGTGAAAGGGTCTCGGCCCCTCAATATCTGGAAGGGGCTATATCCTGTCCCCGTGGGTGTGATTCGGTAGGCCCATATAATTTTCCATATTTCCATCTCCCAATCTTTCTCACTCATTATGGCCGCCTCTACCGACCCCATCACCACTCTATTGAAACGTTCTACTAGACCATTCCCAGCCGGGTGGTAGATAGATGTGTGCTTGGACAGGATTCCATTCCTCTTCATGAATTTGGTCCACTTCTCCGAGGTGAACTGAGGTCCATTGTCGCTTAGTATAGACTTGGGAATACCTTCCCTTACAAATGTATCATTCAGGAACTTTACAACTGTCTCTGTGTCCATTACTTCTGCCACCTTCATTTCTGGCCACTTAGAGTACCTGTCTATGAGGACACAAACGTACTTTTGGGTACCCTGTCCATCCAAAATCGGGCCTAAGATGTCAATGGACAGTTCTTCCCACGGGTTCCTTGGGGACTCGAACTTCCCTAGCGCTGGCCTCAAAGCCTTGAGTGTTTTGTCCGCTTCTTGGCACTGAGCACATTCCCTGACGTACCGTTCCGCTTGTACGTCCAAGCCTGGCCACCAGTACCCTTGCTTAGTCCGTAAATTCATCTTTCCGATCCCCAGATGGCATTCATGGAGTATCGCTAGTAACCTCGGGACAATTCCTGCTGGGGGGATGACTTTATCTCCTCTGAATATAAACACTCCTTTGTCGCCAACAGACAGTTCTTCCCTAATTTTGTAATACTTCCTTAGATTTTCATCCATATGTCTTTTCTCCGGCCACCCTTTCACTATGCACTCCTTCACCTCCTGTAAGCCTCCGTCCTCTTTATAGGCTTCGTGCCACTCTTGGTTACTGATGACCCTTTCTTGGTCCTCCGTCAATGCCACCATTTCTCCTCCGATTTCTCCGTCTTCTGCTTCCGTCTCCATTGCTGCTGCTCTGCTCAAATAGTCGGCTACTTTATTCCGACTGCCCGAGATATACTCCACGTCATATCTGTTTTCCAGCAGCTTCAACGTCATCTTAGCTATCCTGGGCGTGGAGCTGGCATGTCCACTTGAAGTTAGTACCTTTACTAATGGTTTGTGATCCGTTTTCAACTGGAACCGCGTGCCCCATAAGAATTGTCGAAATCTTGCCATTGCCCACACTACAGCCAGCATCTCCTTTTCTATGACGCTGAATTTTTTCTCGGTATCACTCAGTGTGCGTGATGCAAAACTCAACGTTTCCACCTCTCCTTGGCCTCTGCCTTGCATCAACACTGCGCCAAGTCCCTTGTCGCTGGTGTCTGTCTTGAGCACCGTTAGTCCCTGGGGGTCGTACCCTTGCAAGGGTACTGCATTCACCACGTCTCTCTTTACACTCTCAAACTCCTGCTGTGTTTCTTCTGTCCATCTGAATGGCGTCTTCTCCCTTGTCAGTTGTCGCATGTGGTGGGTCTTTGTTGCGAAATGTTGGACAAATTTACTATAGTATTCCGCCATCCCTAAGAAGGATCTGACGTCTTCTCTGTTAGCGGGGGCGGTGCGTCACAAATTGCTCTTACGTTCTCGGTCTTTGGTTTGATTCTTTGCACCCCTATCTCATGCCCCACGTATGTTACTGATTCCATGCCCAGGCGGCATTTTTTCCACTCCGCTGTCAGGCCTTTTTCCTCCATTACACTCAGAACCTTGGTCAGCTTAGCATCGTGGTCTCTTCTGTCTCGCCTCATCACCAGGATATTATCCTGAAAGTATTGGATGCCGTCCATGTTCTTGAACAGTTGGTGCATCAGTTTTTGGAATACTGCCGCAGCCGATGCCAGTCCAAACGGCATGCAACAGAATTGGTAACACCCAAAGGGGGTGATGAAGGACGTCAATCTCTTGCTCTCAGGATGTAATGCGATCTGGTGGTATGCAGAAGTCAAGTCTATCGTGGAATACCACTTGATTCCCCTGGTTTTGCTAGCATCTCTTCGATGCGGGGTAAGGGGAACTTTTCCACTACAATGCTCTTGTGGAGCTCGCGGAGGTCAACACACAGCCTGACCTTACCGCTGGGTTTCATTACCACCACCAGTGGTGCCAACCACTCTGCACACGTAATGGGTTCGATTATGCCCTTCTTCTCAAGTTCTTGTAGTTCTTCCTGCACTGCATCTCTTACGACCAAGGGTACGTTCCTCACTTTGTGCGATACCGGTACCGCTCCTTCCTTGAGTACAATCTTGTGTGTAAACTTCTCCAGTCTTCCCCCTTTGCCTCCAAATGCTTTGGGGTATTACTTCTTCCACTGGTCTAAGTCAGACCAACTGTCTTGTTCGGTTAGTAGTATCTGGACCTTTCCTCCCGGGTCTAGTTTGATGCCCAAGTCCCCTTGGTCCAACCAACCCAAGACTGAGGGTCCCTACTCCGAGACGTACAGTTTTCAGATGGTGGTGCGTCCCTTGAATTCGAACTTAAATGGTCTGAACCCTGCCATGAGTATGCGGTCTCCGTTGTACGTGACCGGTTGAATGTCCAAACGCTCCAGTTCTGGGCCCAGTGACGGCGTAAATTTCTCATTCCATACCGCCCTCTAGACTATTGTGTAAGGTGAGCCTGTGTCCGCTACTACGCTTATTGGCACTCCTCCTATCGTCATATCCAACACTGGTTTGGTTGACCTCTTGGTGTCGACACAGAGTATCTGGTCGTAAATGCACAGCACTGTGTCTTCTTCTACGTAGTTGTCTTCATCTTGATCCTCTTGACCTTGGTCTACGAACTTCACCATGGTCCTGGTGGATTTCATGCGGCACACCTTCTCGTAGTGTCCTACGATCCCGCAGAACAGGCATTTGACACGAAACGCCGGGCACTTTCTGTCGTGAGCCTCATGCGCCATGCTTCTGCATCTGTAACAACTCCTTTTGTTATTTCCCGCCTGTTTTCCTGGGGGTCCAGGATTGCCTTGCCATCCGTTCGGATTCTTCTGCGCCGTACCTTTGTACTTGCCTTCTCTCCGGGGCCCTTCGTCCTCTATCCTGTTCACCATTGGTCTGGCCACCGGCTCTTTTTTCGCCGCCTCGGCACAACGCTTTGCAAGTTCCGCTTTCTTGACCGTCGCCATGACTGTCTTCAGCGCGTGGTGTCACCGTTCGCCCATAACTTCTCCTGCACAGTTTTGCTCGTGGTGTGCATCACAATCTGGTCTTTGATAATCATTCTGGAATGCATCGTACCTGCACGTGGAGGCCAATTTCCTCAATGCCGCTACGTATTCCTTGACTGATTCTCCTATCTCTTGTTTCCTTTGCTGGAAATTATATCTGTCGATTGAGGCGCAGACCGCCGAGCGAAAGTGTTCATTCAATTCCTCGATGGCGTGGGCGTAGACGTCATCATTTGTACTTGCCCATTGTTTGGGTACCAAGTTCTTGAAAACCCTGAGCCCATCCGGGCTTAGGTAAGCAGTAGTATTCGTTTCATCTCTGGCTTGTAAATCTCTCCTCGTTTTCATCCTCCAGCACTTCTTTTTTTTTTTATATTTTTTATTTTTCCATCAACATCAGATTTACAGATTCATCATATATTGCCAGAGAAACAGAAACAAAACAAAAAAAAAAAAAAAAATTTTATCTTACAATTCAGAAAATTTTATCAACCGGTTTAAAACAGATATCGTAAGTTTAAATTGTCTCAAAAAATAATAGAGGGCCATCATTAAGAGATATCTTGTAGTTTTAATTGCGTTTGGTTTTCCCCTTAATTCATCTTAAGTCTCTCCCAATCTCCTTTTCCATTCTGTTATTGGGGCCCATATCCTCCGACCGGCCTCTTTTTTTTCCCTCCCTCTTTTTTCATATAAGGCCATTTCTAAGGTGTAAATCACCAGTACGCGTGAGATCCATTGCTGTAATGTTGGGGGGTTAGGATCCTTCCAAAGTGTGGCTATACATAATCTGCTAAGGGTCATCTCTAAATACAGGAATTCGTGATGGAGAACATCTACACCCACCCTCGCTACGCCCAAGGTCATAACTTCGTCTGTCAGAGTTAAATGTATCCCCAGAGAGTCGGCAAAAAATTGTTCCAACGATTTTTTATGTATATCCAAAGAAGGGCATGATGCAAACAGGTGTATTGTATCTGCTTGCGTGGATTGGCATCTCGGACAGATTCCCCCACTATTTCCCCCCCATTGCGCTATTTTATGAGGAGTATAGTAGAGTTCAAACAAAGTCTTGTAGTGTTGAGATTGTAAATTTGCCACACTTAAGACTGAATTCGATAGTTTTAATGACTTCTCTGCCTCGTTTCCTGTTGGACCTAGTTTGTCTCTCCACTTCTCATACATTCTTTCACAATCGTCCTTTTTATGTTTACAAATTTCTTTGTATAATTGCGAGATGGATGTTCCCCCTTCATCCCTTACACATTCCAGCAATTCGATTCTTTGAAATTTAATGTCTCCTCCCTGCTTCTTAATCAAAACTGACCTCACCTGTAGGTACTTAAAGAAGTCTCTGCGCCCTAGGTTATATAAGCGTTGTGCCTGCTCAAAAGAAATCAAACCGGTTGCCCCTATAAGGTCCCCAATAGTTTTAACCCCTAATACATCCCAGCTCTTCATAACTGGGTCATGAAATACCACCGGCAGTGATGGGTTCCCATACAGAGGGGTATAATAATTAATTCTCCCTAGTTTTAATTTTCTCTTTATCCCAGACCAAACTGATCTTGCGGCCACCAAGGTCTTAAACCTCACTTTTTTGTGATAGCTCCTCTCCTCGTATGTGAGTAGCCATTGATTAGAGTTTTTCACTACTAGTTCATACACGTCTGGGAACCCATCTCTGCCTCTCCATCTGTCCAAAACGCTCCCCCCCAGCATACCTCTGATACATTGTAGGACCGTTGCCCAATAATATGCCTTAAAATCTGGAAGTGCCAGCCCGCCTCTTTCTCTTGGGAGTGACAGAAATTTTTGGCTGCGGCGTGTTTTACCCTTGGCCCAGATAAATCTATTTATCACCTTTTCTAGCTCCTTGAACCAGCTATTGCTAAAGATCAGCGGTATGGTCCTGAATAAGTACAGCACCTTTGGCATAAACACCATTTTAATAACATTGCAACGTCCAATTGTTGTTAGGTGTAAGTTATTCAGTATGACAAAATCAGATTTGGCCTGATCTATAATGGGGCTTAAGTTCTTAGATACCACTTTAGAAAGGTCTGAGGTTATGCGAACCCCCAGATATACCGCTGCCTCTATCACTTTTGGATCGACTAAAGATATTTCCTTGTTTATTACTACTTGAGTTTTATTTGCATTTAGTTTGTACCCCGACAGTCTTCCAAATGCAGCTGCTTCTTGTTCTATTTCACTTAGGGCTGACATTGGTTCGCTTGATGTTATAGCCAAGTCATCCGCATATCCTAATATTTTTGTTTCATGCCTATTCAATACTATGGGCAGAATGTTTCTATTCTGTTCTATCCTCCTAATGAATGTATCTATATATAAAGCGAATAGTAATGGGGAACAGGGGCACCCTTGCCTAGTTCCTCGTCCAATATCTATTATACCACTCAGCTCCCCCATGGTTCTAACTTTTATTCTTGGGTTGTTATATAAGGCTTTTAGAGCTCCCACAAAGCCCTCCCCCATGTTCAGCTTCTCCAACGCAGCCCAGAGAAATCCCCACGAGACCCTATCAAATGCCTTCTCAGCATCTAAAAGGATCAGAGCCATAGGGTCTCGTGAGGATGCCATACCATCAAATAACGTAAGCACTCTTCTAACATGTTCCGCTGTTCCTCTCCCAGGGATAAACCCGTGCTGCCATGGGGAAACGATCTTCCCAATTACTGCTCCTAGCCTATTTGCTAGCATCTTTGAATAGATTTTCTCGTCGCTATTCATTAGGCTTATCGGCCTATAAGATCCAGGATTAGTTGCGTGCTTGCCTTTTTTCAGAAAGACTATCATGGTTGCCTCTCCCCATAACTCCGGTGGTATCGCACCCTTTTGTACATTTACAGCCAGCTCATATAGTTCTTCTTCTATCTCGGTTAAAAATGTTTTGTAGAACTCCAAGGGTATAGAGTCTGGGCCTACTGCTTTGCCAGATGGTAAGTCATAGACTGCTCTCTGTATTTCTGTTTTATTAAATGCCATCTCCAATGCCCCCCTTTCCTCTATCGTAAGTTTCTCTAGTATGACACTCTCAAGATATCCATCTATATCCTCGATAGATGCCGTATTGTCATCTTCATATATTTTCTGAAAGTAGTCCCGATAGCTGGCACATATACTCTCCGGTGTTGTTGCGACCCTTCCGTTCTCAGATCTAATCTCAGAAATATCCCCTTTAGTAGCAGCCTGCCTTGTTCGGACAGCTAGCATGCGGCCTATCTGTTCACTATACTCATATTGGTCCTTTCTCCATGCCAGATACTTCCCTGCTGCTTTAGAAGCAAATAGCTCCCCAACCGCTGCCTTAGCCATGGCAAGCTCATATGTTATACTAACAATATCCTGATTCGCCCTGATTGCGCTGCTAAGTTCATGTTCTAGTCTAACAACTGCCCCTATTCTCGTTTCTACTTCCTCCCTCTCTGCCTTATTCCGCCTAATTGAGTACCTGATTGTCTCCCCCCCTTATACCTGCTTTCAGGGTATCCCATACTACTGCGGGTGAAGCAGTATTTTTGTTTAGTACAAAAAAATTCCTTATCCATTCTTTCATAAGAACGATGTACTCTGAATCCTGTAGCAAGGCTCTCTCAAATGTCCAATTTGTCGCCTTCCTTTGCTGGGCGGCGGTTGTAATATCTAAGATGAGAGGGTTATGATCAGACATTACCCTGGGTAGTATGCTAATCTTTGCGGTGGAGGCTACAGCAGGTGATACCAAAAAATAGTCTAGCCTTGCTAAGACCTTATGAGGGGCAGAATAATATGTGCTACCGCTCCCTAGGTTATTTTGCAGCTCCCATACATCTACTAGGCCATTGTCACACATCAGTTGAATCAGTGCTCTGTGGCTTCTCTTCTTCCGACCGGAGAATTTCCCCGGGTCGTTCTCCCACAAGCCGTTCAGTCCATTAACATTTAAGTCTCCACAAACTATTAATGGCAGGGACAAGTTAGCTATTTCTAAGTTAACAGAGACCATAACTTCTGGGTCGTCTACTGTGGGAGCATACAATGAGCATAATGTGAAATTATAGCTCTGTATCTGGCATTCCACCAATACCCATCTACCATATCGGTCTGATTTTTGTCTATTTACAACTACGCATCCATGCTTTGCTAAGATCGCTACCCCTCTTGTTCTTGTTCCTTGCATCGTATATGATACTAATTGATATCCCAGCTGTTCTAAGAGTCCCTTTTGGGAGACCTCTATATGTGTTTCTTGTAGGCAAATCAGCTCAGCATGCAGTGTTCTTAAATATTCCCTCAAAGCTCTTCGTTTCCTGCCATCGTTTAGTCCGCAGACATTCAGCGAAGCTATCCGCACAGTCATTTCTGGGTTTTTTTCACACTCCCCCAGTTCGTTTTTGTTAACCTGGCGTCTTTAGTTTCTTCTATATACCCATTCTTCCCTCCCCGGCCCTCTCTTATCCCCCCCTGACCCATCCCACTTCTCGCTCCTCTCCCTCCCTACCTGTTCCCCTCCCTCTGTCCCCCTCCCTTCCCCCCTTACCATCTTATGAGGCTTGCTGGGTCCCCGGGTACCCAGGTGTGGGCGTCAGTGTGGTCAGAGTGCGCCTCAGTGCGTCCTGCGAGTAGGTCCTTTATACTTTAGTCGTGTCAGGTGGGTGGGGTCAAATAATGCCTTCAAATATTTGCCCCAGACCATTATATAAATACACCAAATTTTCGCTACATTTTATTCATTACCCCCAACCCCACCTCCACAAACCCTTTTGGTTGGTCCCCATGTTTTAGTGTTCATAGACAAGTTGCTGATTTGCGTTTATATTCCTGAATTCCCTTTCTCAGTTGCTGAGATTTCTTTTAGGTAAGCTTCGGCTTGAATTTAGCTTAAGAAGCTTCTTGTTGATCCCTTATACATTATTTTTAGCCGTGCTGGGTTTTGCAGGTAGACCGTTGCTCCGATTTTTTCAAATGGTGCGATTAATTGTCTCATTCTCCACCTTCTCTCAACAGTTGCGTGGGCGAAGTCTGGTCTGGGGAAAAACATAAAATCTTTATATTTCCTCTGCTTTGTTGGCCATGCCAAATCATAGAGGGCTTCTCTTAAAAGGAAATTCCCGAAATAGACCAACATTGCCCAAGGATATTGACGTGATTTTTGTGAGTGTTTGGTGGGGTCAGAGGGAATCGGTGAGCACGCTGAATTTCTCTGTCCATGTCCCAGGTACTGAGTTCCGGAAAGGCTGATTTCAGCAGATTGATCATAGAGCCCCTTGGGTCGTTCTCATCAAAACCTTCAGGTATTCCAAGGAACCTCAGATTGTTTCTTCTTGACCTGTTTTCGTGATCTTCCACTTTCATCATGAGGTCTTTTATGATTCCATCGTGCTCATTCTCCTGTTTTTGCAGCTTGATCACGTCCATTTCTAAATTTTCTGCACGCATTTCCACTGAGGCCATTCTATCAGAGATCTCGGTACAGATATTGCCAACTTTCTTAATTGCCCCTTGTAGCTTCTCAATAGCCACATGGTTCCGTTGGGTTTCCTTTTTGATGTCTTTATGGAAGTTTTTTATGGAGCTCAGCACTTCGCTCAGCAGTGGCTCTGCATTTGTTGCTGAGTTTTGTCCTTCTCCGGATTGTTTCTGGCTTTTTCCTTCAGGCTCAGCTAAAGTGTGGTCTTGAGCATGGTCTTTTTCTTCTAGAAGCTTTGGGGTCGGGCTTTTTCGTACAGGTTTAGATCTTGTTATGACATATTCATTGTTGCTGCCAGGATCTGTGGTCTCGTCATTGATTAAGTTAGCTCTTCTCCTTTTGTCTCTCGCCCTCTTTTTTTCCGTTTTCTCCTTGAGTTAGAACTTTGACATGTTTCACTAAGTTTCCTAGATTCGTTAGAGTCTAGAATCTCTGAGACTGTTGCTTCTAATATTTGTTCGCCATTTGTTTCGCTTGTTTCACTTGTTTTGCTTGAGGTGGACATTCCTGTTTCATATATGTCTGAATCCGAGTCTCCTTCAGAAAGTGCAGTATTACCAAGCTCAGGGGGAAATGTTTGCGTACGTGATGAAGGGGAGGTTTGTTTTTGGGCTATATTTTCCCCATCCGCACCAATTCGCTCTACAAGCGTGTTTAGGTCAACTCCACTGGTACCTTTTGCGCTGTCTGCCTGGTTATTTTTTTGTTTAATAATTTCAGTAGGTTCGCTTGGTCCTTCCTTGGCTACCGGGATGAAGATGTTGGATATCAGAGGCTGAGAGAGGGTTGGGGATCCAGTATTTTTAGCGGCAGCTTTCAAGTTTTTTATTGTCTGCAGCCTCTGAGCCTTTTTAGCCATTAATTCCAGGTTAGCTTTGTCCGCTGAATCATTTCCCTTCTCTTTGTCTTTGTCTTTCTCTCTGTAGTTCTCTTTCTGTTTTTGTTTCGCTTTTTCTCTATCCTTATCCTTTTCAGTATTTTTGCTTTTGTTTTTCATTTTATTTTTATCAGTCTCTTCAGGTATAGCTTTCTCCACATTATTTTCCTTGGCTTTGGATCCTGTGGTTTCAGGTCGTCTTTGTGTGTCCTTATTTTCCTGCAGAGTATGGCTTTTTATACTCTGTGTGGTTTTTAAATCTTCCCTGTTCCCCACGTCTCCTGGACTCTCTGTGCTTACTAAGTCTTTGTCTGGGACTTCAAGATTCTGCACCTGCATCTGTATCTCTTGCATATTTCGAGTTGCTCCCTCCTCTCCTTCCCCCCTCTCTCTAGATTTAGCAGCGATGAGTTTTGGGCAGCTGTTCCATTTATTCCAGCCATATCCTTTATCTGTGTTTGCTCCGGTGCAGATGGTTCTTTATTTAGTTTTTTATTTATTATTGCTTTTAGAGCAGCCAAGGCTCTCTTTTTAGATACTATAAAAGATCGGCTGTGGACTTTGAGGGAGGTTGGTGCTTGAGCCCGTGTGGGATTATAAATTTGCTTGGTTATGTAGATATTTAGCTCCACCTCGATTTTGGTCACAGATTTGGAGGGAGTATCTGCGCTATCTGAGACTAGCAGTGCGCCGTGCCCCTTTAAATCCACTGCTTGCCCTGTTTGCTCTGCTTGTTCTACTTGCTCCACCGTTCCTGTGTATCCCACAGGCTCCAGTTCCTACTGTTGTAGCTGTTGCAGCTGCTGTGACTGCTCTCCTTTCATTTGATCCTTTCCTTAGTGTTTTGCCTTAATGTTTTGCCACCTTTTATTTTTGCCTTTCTTAATATCCCTCTTATTGGCTTGTTAGCTTATTAGCTTATCTTTTCCCCCCTTTCCCTGAGTGTTCAATTGAGCCCATTGAGCAAATCGGCAATCAGACAGTACTTCCGTGTCTCCCTGTCTCCCTGACAACGTTGTCTGTAACACACAGCACACGTAGCCCGCATGATTTAAAGCTGTAGCCTGCAAGTCTGCAGATGACGCCTGATGTCCAGCAGGGGAGGGAGGGTGTTTTGGCGTGCGAGCGCCGTAGAGCAGTTGGAGGAGCCCGAAGAAGAACCAGGTAGGTAAGTAAGTGAATAAGAAAAGGCTATGAAGGGCAATGAAAGATAGAGAAAGAGAGAGGAAATATGTGCACTAATTCCGATCTCCTATAGCTCCTATATCGCTGACACAGAGCCCCTTGTTTAGTTCAGCCCTGCCCGGTTTTCTGCCCGGTTTCTTACTTTAAATTGTGCAGCGTCTGGCTCCCTTCTCTTCCCTTACGCTTTGTTTTCGGGTTGCAACAAGCAGTGGCAAAAAACAGTGACAACAAACGGTCGTAACAAACGGATTAGTACAGTTTCCGTGCAACTCCGCACATCTCAGTGCAATTCCGTTTAGTAGAGATTCGTGCAAGTACGATCCTATGTAGGACTGGGGAGCAGGGAAAAATAACTGAAGTTGTTGGTAAATGGCACAGTCTGATCTGATTCGATGCTTCGATATTCAAAACTTCAGTGCTTCAATGCTTAAGTACTCACGGCTTTGGGGTATGCGCTGCACAGAGGTGGGCTCTGAAGAATGTGCTTGAATAGGGCCTTTGAGGGTGCTGATATCGATATTGTCACATAGCGTCTCTGCCTCTGCCCTTTGCCTCTGCCACCTCCTCCGCTGTCGTATAGCCCTCTAGGTAGCTTTTTTCACAGCCGTCTCCTTCAGCTCTCTCCCTTTGCACAGACTCCCCCCAGCAACGCTGCAATGCTGCTTCTGCGGACCCTCGAGGCTCTTGCTGGCCTTGCTTCTCTCCTTTCTCAAAAAAAAAACAGCGATCCTCATTGATTCCTTCCTTTCTCCACCCGACTTTCCCGCTCTCAGTTCTCCTTTCTCTGCATAGCAATCCCAGCCATCCGTGTTCTCCGTGTTTTTCCACCGATTCAGGCTAGGTACAGCTCAACTCAGCTTCATAGATTCCTTAGTGTTTTTTCAGCAGCATGTCTTTATCTATCTCTTCTTCTCATATAACTTCATATGAGGAGATAAAAGCAAAGAAAGTGAAGGACCGGACCCACGGAGCGAAGCTGGTGCGTCCTCTCACTCTGGTGCCATCTTGCCTCCCTCTAAGGTATGCATCCTCCAGCACTTCTATAAAGTTCTCTATGTATTCTCTCCAATCTTCCCACCGCATAAGGGGTTCCCCTGGTTTGGGTAGGAATGGAACCGGTGCCATAGCTGAAGATGTTTTGGCGCACATCCTTTCACGCTTTTCTGGGGGGTCAGTCCCACTATGGCTCTTGGGGCTGCCTGGCGAGTCGTCCTCCTCCTGTTTCTTCGGCTGTCTCTGGGGGCTTTTATTATCTTCCCCTTTGCCTTTCCCCGGGGTCGCCAGCTCTCCAGCCCTTGGGGTGTGAGGTTGGTGGGGTCCTTTACTGCCTTATCCCCTCCTTCAGTGCCCTCTCACCTTCTTCCGTGGCTGTGAGGTTCCCTTGTGTGAGTGGGGCTCTGCCACGCTCTCTGATGTCCTTGTCCAGTGGTTGGTGGGAGGTTTGGTTTGATGAGCTGTAATGCTGCTCAGTCTGTGCTCCAGCCCAGGGCTCGGTGGACGATTTTTGCTTATGGGCCGTTTTTTTTTTCTCACTTTGTAAATTCCATCCTCGTCGCCATTGTAATGTTTGTTTGGCCTTACAATGAAGACAGGAGCCGCTGATATGTTTGCATTCTTTTATTCTATTGTATGCATCAGAGAGCGCAGAGCCGCTGAACTTGCCGGCTCCGACACTCGTGCTCTTTCTCTCGGGATGCGCGCGCATCCCAGCATGGCCGCGGGCGTGCCGCGTCATCACGCTGCTCACGCCAGCTGGAACACCAACTCTACACTTACAGCCGCTTGTTTATTCCATGATAAAAAACGCAGAGATTTGAAGACATTGTTTTTTCATAACATATCCGAAGCCTTCCCTGCAGTAATAACGGTTCATTTATCCCAGGATTTTAATATTGGTTGGGGGGGTGGGGTTGGGGGGCAGGGGGGGGGGGGGGGGGGGGAAATCATCACCAAGCTATGTCGGAGTATTCTTTAGCCTGGAAGAGGAGAGTGTGAGTGTCTGCAGGCCAGAGGTTTAAGCCGCATTTCTCAGCAGTAGCAAGAACCTTATGTTAATGTCTGCAGCAGATACAACCACTGGACATCATCAGGTAGCTAGAAATCACGAGAGCTGTCACGGATCTTAACCCCACATGCTACATTTGGAGGGGTCGAGCAACATATTGTCGAGCAAATCCTCCCTGTCTGAAGTGATTGTTGCCAGAGATGGAAAGATTACTCGGGAGGAGGGAGGATCTGCGCTGTGGGTAACAGTGTAATGTTTCACCAAATGACTCCCTCTCCCTTTCTACTCTTTTTACGGTGCTTATTTGATGTCGTTTCCACAGCAAAATGAAAGTAGTAAACACATTTCATTTCATTGATTGCTAAAACCAACGTTTTATAAATAAATGTGCGCTAAATGCACAGGTATTCTTTAGGCTGCAGGATAGATCACGGGTTAAGAGTTTAGAGTAACAATCACATTTGTATATAGCATCTTATACCACCTGCTGCCACCTCCAAGTGCTGTAAACAGTAGATGCTACTATTGCCCATTGCATTGGTACTCAGTTTACCGAGCTAAGTCGGCTAGATGGCTGTGTGGGACTGGCCGGCATTTGGACCTGCAGGTAGCCCAGCGCACATTTCAGCTCAGTGAGCCTTGCACCTGCTCATCTGCATCCGTGCTGCCGCAGCTCACTGGTTGGAAGCCCGGCGTGCCCGACGACGCCTCTTTTGCCTTGAGAAGATGGTAAATTGACTAACAGAGAGTCGAAGTAGCAGTTTTTTTTACTCTGCGGTAGCAAGCACTATACAAGTAGTCCCCAAATAACACACTAGCACTTACGAGAGTAAGGGAACAGTAATTAGCCGGTGCTCCCCGTGTAAAATCGGAAATGATGAATCGGACCAGGAACAAATAAGGACCAAGGAAACAAAATGCCATTGCAAGAAGCAGGCCATATTGCCAGATTACACTATGGTAGAGTGTTTAAAGCAGGCCTTGCTACAGCTGACGCTCAACCTAAAAATGGTCTTGCAGAAGAGACCAAAAAAATTAAAACGGACTCCTGCAGCAGCACACTTTCCTTGACGAACAGTCTGACATCTGACGCGGCACGTAATGAGCTGATGTCACATGTACTGACAGACTGGGCTGGCTTCTAACAGGCGTGCGCGAAGGCCGCAGTGTAAATAGAGAGTTAAATGGTGCCCCCCCGTAGAGATGGACGGAGAGCAAGCCTCGACTTCCCGGGATTCTCAATTGTTGGCGCAGGAGCATGAGGAGAAGGCGGAGGGAGAGGTGAGTACACGCCCTGACGGCGAGAAGGTCCCAGGAGTACGTATGGTGCAGTACAGAGGACCCCTGGGAGGGGACCGTAGGTCCTGAGGGTAGGTATTGGCTTTTGTGCGCGGCGGTGTGTGTGTATGTGTGTGTCTGTGTGTGTGTGTGTGTGGGGGGGGAGGTGCGGGGGCAGCGGTGTGTGTGTATGTGTGTCTGTGTGTGCGCGCGCGTGTGCATGCCGGCCGGCCTCAGTAACGCTGTGTGTGCGCGCGTGCGCGTGTGTGTGTGTCTGTACGTGCGGGTCCACAGACCCCAATCTCCGCTCGTGCCCCGGTCTATCTCCCTTGATAGACATCTTGGCAGCAATAGGTCTTGAGGACGAGACCTAAAAAGGAACTATGAGAGTCTCCCATACTTAATCACCATATTCAGTGAGAAGGGATTCACCATACAGGAGCCATCATCTTGTGGCATTATATAGAAATATAGAAGGAACAATTTTTGAGCAAACCTGGATTGACGAAAATCTCAGCACTACTAACTGAACTTTGAAGGAAGATAGCGGTCATATATATTGTGGGTCAAAAAAACCCTGGCTTCTCGTTTATATGGAATGTTTGTATCTGCATAGGTCCTGAGGAAGGTGGTGGACAATCCACAGAAACGCACGTCGACCTTGAGTGGAACCAAATTTAACAACGTATGGTTTAAAGTCAGGCAGAATACTTTTCTGCCTTATGAATCAAGATTTGTTCAGATACTGCATATGTATGGAGTGTGTGGATGGTTATAAGTTGGAATGAATGATATTGAATGAGTGGAATTGTATTAATATTGATGTGTTTTTATAGCCAAGGGGCCATTTATTATGAAATTGTAATTGTATTTGTTGGAATATGAGTTGTGCACAAAATAATGTATGTATTACAGATAAAAAATACAAAAACATTTTATAAGAAATGAAAATGAAAAACAAAGAATGATGAAATAAAATACTAAAGAAATGTTATACACTAGTCCTGAGGTTGTTTTTGTGTGTAAACATATCGCAATATACAAACAATGTTGGTAACTAATATTACATAGGTCATGAGGGAACTTTTTTAGTATATTAACCCTTTTTTCCCCTCTTTTCCCTGACCTCAAAGTAATGTTAGAGGGGTCCCCTCCTTTATGTTTTTTCCTCTCATTTATATCCATCCCATTCACATTACCACATGCCTTAACCTCTGAAAATTTGTGTAGCAAAGCAACTGAATCAATTTATCTTTACGTCCAAAACAAAGATCCACTAGAATAAACGCTGTAATGAGCTGAACAACATCTATGACAATAACTCAAGATATGAAATGAAATTGCAGACAGTATGGAGACCCCATAGTCAGCTGACAAATCTTGCCAAAGAGCTATCTACTGATGGCGTGATTTCCTTGACCCCTTTCCCAAGCAAACCCACAGAACATCATTAGTTCTACAAATATTTCAGCTACCAACATGACACAGGTTCTCCTAACGAATAAAAATCAGCTATCACTTGCTTTTTTCCCTGATGGAAATAGATTATAAATGGCCTCCTCAACCAAGGAGCTGCATGTGATACTCAAAACAAAACAATTATCAACTCAACAATCCCGAGGCTCACTAAACTGCAACAAATGATCGCCCCATTGCTACTGTGCATTTTCAAGGCAAAAATGGAGGACACATAGCCTCTTGCAATACAGAAACAGCTATGTTTAAATCATTCATAAACAATACATAACTAGTGCTAAACTAACAAGCATTGGAAATGCAATAGGGCTCGCATTAGGTAAGTTTGAGCTATTGGTCTTATAAATGATTTTTTTTTATTTGTGTTATTTTTTAAAATAGATAAATTAATAGCTTTGTCAATTATAATGCCAATAGTTATAACTTTCGCAAACACGTATAGCATTTGTAATGCAACATGTTGTGTATTTACGTGACTTAGATGTATTGATGTTACAAATAACAATGGCAATGACTTAAACTTTGTAAATACATTTTGTGAAGATTATGTTCAGTGTTTTTTATTATGACAAATTCAAGAACAGAAGTGAAATATTAACATCTTTTTGTGATTTGTAATAAAGCATGAAAGCTTGAAAACAGCTTGAAACATTGAAAGAACATATTTGAACCAGTGATGCTGTGGTTGCGCTGAGTGATGCTGTGGTTGCGCTGAGTGATGCTGTGGTTCCGCTGAGTGATGCTGTGGTTGCGCTGAGTGGTGTGTGCATCGGTGGAGCTTAGTGGGTGCATTGATGGAGCTGTGTAGGTGGAGCTGTGTGGTGGGTGCATCGGTGGAGCTGTGTGGTGGGTGCATCGGTGGAGCTGTGTAGGTGGAGCTGTGTGGTGGGTGCATTGGTGGAGCTTAGTTGGAGCATCGGTGGAGCTGTGTGGTGGGTGCCTCGGCGGAGCTGTGTGGTGGGTGCCTCGGCGGAGCTGTGTGGTGGGTGCCTCGGTGGAGCTGTGTGGTGGGTGCCTCGGCGGAGCTGTGTGGTGGGTGCCTCGGTGGAGCTGTGTGGTGGGTGCATCGGTGGAGCTGTGTGGTGGGTGCATCGGTAGAGCTGTGTGATGGGTGCATCGGTGGAGCTGTGTGATGGGTGCATCGGTGGAGCTGTGTGGTGGGTGCATCGGTGGAGCTGTGTGGTGGGTGCATCGGTGGAGCTGTGTGGTGGGTGCATCGGTGGAGCTGTGTGGTGGGTGCATCGGTGGAGCTGTGTGGTGGGTGCATCGGTGGAGCTGTGTGGTGGGTGCATCGGTGGAGCTGTGTGGTGGGTGCATCGGTGGAGCTGTGTGGTGGGTGCATCAGTGGAGCTGTGCCGGTGGAGCTCTGTGGTGGGTGCATCGGTGGAGCTGTGTGGTGGGTGCATCAGTGGAGCTGTGTGGTGGGTGCATCGGTGGAGCTGTGCCGGTGGAGCTGTGTGGTGGGTGCATCGGTGGAGCTGGGTGGTGGGTGCATCGTTGGAGCTGTGTTGGTGGAGCTGTGTGGTGGGTGCATCGGTGGAGCTGTGTGGTGGGTGCATCGGTGGAGCTGTGTGGTGGGTGCATCGGTGGAGCTGTGCGGTGGGTGCATCGGTGGAGCTGTGTGGTGGGTGCATCGGTGGAGCTGTGTGGTGGGTGCATCGGTGGAGCTGTGTAGGTGGAGCTGTGTGGTGGGTGCATCGGTGCAGCTTAGTGGATGCATTGATGGAGCTGTGTGGTGGGTGCATTGGTGGAGCTTAGTTGGAGCATCGGTGGAGCTGTGTGGTGGGTGGAGCATCGGTGGAGCTGTGTGGTGGGTGTATCGGTGGAGCTGTGTGGTGGGTGTATCGGTGGAGCTGTGTGGTGGGTGCATCGGTGGAGCTGTGTCGGTGGAGCTGTGTGGTGGGTGCATTGGTGGAGCGGTGTGGTGGGTGGAGCATCGGTGGAGCTGTGTGGTGGGTGTATCGGTGGAGCTGTGTGGTGGGTGTATCGGTGGAGCTGTGTGGTGGGTGTATCGGTGGAGCTGTGTGGTGGGTGTGTCGGTGGAGCTGTGTGGTGGGTGGAGCATCGGTGGAGCTGTGTGGTGGGTGGAGCATCGGTGGAGCTGTGTGGTGGGTGTATCGGTGGAGCTGTGTGGTGGGTGTATCGGTGGAGCTGTGTGGTGGGTGTATCGGTGGAGCTGTGTGGTGGGTGTATCGGTGGAGCTGTGTGGTGGGTGCATCGGTGGAGCTGTGTGGTGGGTGCATCGGTGGAGCTGTGTCGGTGGAGCTGTGTGGTGGGTGCATTGGTGGAGCTGTGTGGTTGGTGCATCGGTGGAGCTGTGTCTGTGGAGCTGTGTGGTGGGTGCATCGGTGGAGCTGTGTGGTGGGGGCATCAGTAGAGCTGTGTGGTGGGTGCATCGGTGGAGCTGTGTGGTGGGTGCATCGGTGGAGCTGTGTGGTGGGTGCATCGGTGGAGCTGTGTGGTGGGTGTATCGGTGGAGCTGTGTGGTGGGTGTATCGGCGGAGCTGTGTGGTGGGTGCCTCGGCGGACCTGTGTGGTGGGTGCCTCGGTGGAGCTGTGTGGTGGGTGCCTCGGCGGAGCTGTGTGGTGGGTGCCTCGGCGGAGCTGTGTGGTGGGTGCCTCGGCGGAGCTGTGTGGTGGGTGCCTCAGCGGAGCTGTGTGGTGGGTGCCTCGGTGGAGCTGTGTGGTGGGTGCATCGGTGGAGATGTGTCCGTGGAGCTGTGTGGTGGGTGCATTGGTGGAGCTGTGTGGTTGGTGCATCGGTGGAGCTGTGTGGTGGGTGCATCGGTGGAGCTGTGTGGTGGGTGCATCGGTGGAGCTGTGTGGTGGGTGCATCGGTGGAGCTGTGTGGTGGGTGCATCGGTGGAGCTATGCCGGTGGAGCTGTGTGGTGGGTGCATCGGTGGAGCTGGGTGGTGGGTGCATCGTTGGAGATGTGTCGGTGGAGCTGTGTGGTGGGTGCATCGGTGGAGCTGTGTGGTGGGTACATAGGTGGAGCTGTGTGGTGGGTGCATAGGTGGAGCTGTGTGGTGGGTGCATAGGTGGAGCTGTGTGGTGGGTGTATCGGTGGAGCTGTGTGGTGGGTGCATCGGTGGAGCTGTGTAGGTGGAGCTGTGTGGTGGGTGCATTGGTGGAGCTTAGTTGGAGCATTGGTGGAGCTGTGTGGTGGGTGGAGCATCGGTGGAGCTGTGTGTTGGGTGCCTCGGCGGAGCTGTGTGGTGGGTGCCTTGGCGGAGCTGTGTGGTGGGTGCCTCGGAGGAGCTGTGTGGTGGGTGCCTCGGCGGAGCTGTGTGGTGGGTGCCTCGGCGGAGCTGTGTGGTGGGTGCCTCGGAGGAGCTGTGTGGTGGGTGCCTCGGCGGAGCTGTGTGGTGGGTGCCTCGGTGGAGCTGTGTTGGTGCAGCTGTGTGGTGGGTGCATCAGTGGAGCTGGGTGGTGGGTGCATCGTTGGAGCTGTGTCGGTGGAGCTGTGTGGTGGGTGCATCGTTGGAGCTGTGTGGTGGGTGCATCGGTGGAGCTGTGTGGTGGGTGCATCAGTGGAGCTGTGTGGTGGGTGCATCGGTGGAGCTGTGTGGTGGGTGCATCGGTGGAGCTGTGTAGGTGGAGCTGTGTGGTGGGAGCATCGGTGGAGCTTAGTGGGTGCATTGATGGAGCTGTGTGGTGGGTGCATTGGTGGAGCTTAGTTGGAGCATCGGTGGAGCTGTGTGGTGGGTGCATCGGTGGAGCTTAGTGGGTGCATCGTTGGAGCTCTGTCGGTGGAGCTGTGTGGTGGGTGCCTTGGTGGAGCTGTGTGGTGGGTGCATCGGTGGAGCTGTGTGGTGGGTGCATCGGTGGAGCTGTGTCGTGGAGCTGTGTGGTGGGTGCATCGGTGGAGCTGTGTGGTGGGTGCATCGGTGGAGCTGTGTGGTGGGTGCATCGGTGGAGCTGTGTGGTGGGTGCATTGGTGGAGCTGTGTGGTGGGTGCATCGGTGGAGCTGTGTAGGTGGAGCTCTGTTGTGGGTGCATCGGTGGAGCTTAGTGGGTGCATTGATGTAGTTGTGGTGGAGCTGTGTGGTGGGTGCATGGGGAGTAAAGGAAAGGGCTAGGATAGGGAGAAATAATAAGGGGTCTTGTAGAGGCTAGACATATGAGGGGTGAGAATGCTAAAAAAGGAGTAATCTAGGCAGAGGCAGGGAAGGGGCTGATAAGGGTTGGCGGGTAAGGATATGAGATTAGAGAGGGCGGGAAGATTTGTGAAAATATTTGATCCATGCTGGTAGAATCTATTTCGGTAAAACTGCGTGTCAACACTATAAAGCCACGCTCTGTGTTTGTTTTGTTACCCTAAGGAGAGGGACTGAGAAATAATCGGGGAGTTGAGGGTCACAGTTTTACAGGCGGAGGCTTTCCACATCAAGGTCATGCGTCCTTAGAGATTAAGAGCATGGTCTTGTTGCAGCCAATAGAAACGCAATCCTGTTTTTCAAACCATTTGGGAATGTGTGTGTTTTTTTTTTATCATCTTGAACTTCAGTTGCCAAACCAGGACCTAAGTGACACCATCTTGTAACATTCTGTAGTTTAATGCCCTCTGTCCTCTGGCACTTATGTGAATGTAATGTCCCTTTGGTCTACAACCACAGATCTTCGCTTACTGTCAGCCCCACTACTGGTGTCTCCCTGGTGTTTTTTTTAAGTTTTTTCACGTGAGTGATTACCAGCAACCTGTCCGTCCGTAACCTTAAGGTCACACATTTGAGCCCTGCCGAGCCCTTTAAAGCCCTTTTTTTAATCTGAATATTATAGAAAATGACTAGGAAGAGAGCATAAAAGGAGACACGGCGCGAAACTGAAAGTGCGGCCGGCCGGCCGTGAATAATTAGGGGATGAGCGCACGCTGAGAAACTGCCTTTGATGTGGTAATGCGAGGCAGGCAGGCAGGCAGGCGGCTGGTGGCATTGTGCACGCGCTTTTAGGGCTTGCGCTTGCGCAATGACCTAAAAAGCGCACATGCACTGCAAGGAATCGCCAGTGGAATTGCCAGTGTTTGAACTCTGTTTAAGCCACTTTAGAGCTTCGCCAGCTATGCGCATGCGCATCAGCAGGTGAGCCCTAAAAAAAACCTCCTGCAGGTTTTCTAAACCCCAAAGAGATTGTAGTTGAAGGTATAAACTAGACCAAAGAGCTTAATGTCTAGTAAGTGGTTAAAGAAGTAGCCGCAGAACTACGAGATGGAATAGCTGCACTTATAAACAGAAATCCAACAGATCACTTGAATAGACGTTTCTGTTGTAGTACTGTTACAGTATGCCAATGAGTTCAGGACGCTTTGCTGGAATATCACAAGAAAAACATCTTATTCTGGGGGATTTGGAGAGAGAGTAGTGAAGTGGGATTATGGGTTTGGCAAACCCGGGACTGTCATTGGGACCAATTTCTCCCCTACTCAATGAAACAATATAATTTCTAGGTTATCACTACAAAACACAAATAGTCGCCTCACTCACTGCATTAGATTCAGAATATCCTTCGGAAATCGACTTCAACTTGCCTGTGACATGTTTTCATATCGTAGTGTTTTCCTTTCTTTCACCTACTGCCTTTCAATTTTGGCAGAGTGACCCTATTAAACTACAGCTTTGTTTTCTAGGAGGAAAACTAAAACTGAGATGAACAGTCCGCATCAGCACAAAAATACAAGTGAAAGTCACAAGCGAACAAGGATACTAAACTGCAGAGATTCAGAAGATAAAGAAGGCATCCGATGTGGAGCGTGTAAGCACATACATTTTCAAAGCAGTGATCACATGCACACCTTGATCCGCTTCATCTTCAGGGAAAAACATCAAGTGAGACCCCACTTCTTCCTATAGGAGGCAATGACGAAGGGAGCGTATCATAATAAAAAGATCAAAACTGAAATACAACATAATTTATCCCAATGAACTAGTAATTCCCATAGTCTTTACCACTGGCTCTTCATCACCACCAAGTCAGGCCTACTGTACTAAATGCTCACTTTCCTACAAGTCAACTTTTAAGCATTACATTGTAAAGTCAAATACATTTTTTTTTAAATTGCAGCTGGCAATAGTAAATACTCTCTCTCCTAAGAGGGTCTAAGGAAAATTATCAGAGTGCATGTGTTCCATCAAAAGATCAGAGAGGATAACCAACAGCAAAACCTTTGCCTCCTGGGGTAATCCGGGGATTTAATGTATAACATACCTCTCTACACACTTTAATATAGAGGAATAACCCAACATTAAATAAATACCAACATGCTTCTCACAATAAATGCAGGGCCTACGGTCTTTATCGTGATTGTTCATAATAAACACATCAACCCTTTAACCTTGATCATTAGCTTGACACCATAGCTGTTGTAGTGCAAACAAGCTTCCCAACTCCTGCCTGCAGGCATGTAGAAAGTCATGAATTCAACGTGAGAGCACAAACACTAAAAGAGTCCCAAGCAAGAGGCAGTAAAGCACGAGTCTGTAACAAACACAAGTAGTGCTTATTAACGAACAAGTGAGAGAGACTCCTGCACTAGACGACTTGCGTTCTCCCACACTTATACCTTAATTAGCAAAGGAAAGCCAAGCACAGCAAGCATCTTCTCGTGGTTAAGAGGGAACGTAGCAGCCTTTTTGAAATTACAAAGGAAATAAGCATACCTACAGTGACTACATTATTTCTTAGACCCATGCAATTTGGAAAATATTTTTCACTCAGAAAAATACTCATTCTATGTGTCAACAATAATCGTGAATCCCCCCCCCAAAAAACTATCTCAGGTCACTGCAGCAGCTTCAGTTAATGCGAATTAGACACCTAGTCCCAAAGATTTGCAGCCAAAATCGCAAGAGGCAACGGCTAGAGATCTCATGTGAAACATGTACACATTACTCATAACTCAATGGCACGATCACTTCATTTGTTAAAGTTTTTCCATTTTTTTGTACATTCTCAGAGCCCAAAAAATGTTTTACTGCTGCTGGCTCGTGCAGCATGAAAACAAGTTTTCTGAGCTGCATGGTGGGTGTCCCCTTATTTGCTGTCACATCACGTAACTAAATGGCCATGTTACGTCCACTAGGAGTAACAAAGAAGCACTCCTTTTGACGAAGCTAAAAAATGTTGCCAAATCAAAATCTGTACTAAGGTAAACCAATATGTGGGGCCGACCCAACGAAAGTCATTCACTCTGTATGCAATACTCCTGAAAGTTCTTTTTAGATTGGCAACAGCTGAGCTGTCAAGCCAGACCTAAATGGATATTTGCTGGTAATAAGCCAAGCAGAACACATCATGAAACTCTTACTTGAGATGTGATATGCGACCACAATACACAAAGCAAACCAGTACAAATAATTGTGTGAGAGACAGTCATGCGATACCAGTAGGTGCGAAGAGTTGTACAGTTCACAGACTCTCAGTAAGACAGAAGACCCACGTGTATATATAAGTCAGTGGATAAAGATAAATAGCCTAAATGGGAGTAACCTCTTGCAAAATATTTAGTGGCACAAACCCAAGCAGAACATTTATGCAAGAAAAAGTTATAACGGAGGACCAACAAGAACACAGAGTGGTCCCACGTCTCTGAGCCTAGACAGTGACAAACATGAAAAATCTGTGCCTTGATGGGCTTACTGAAACCGGAAACACCACCACAAAATTCAGAAACCAAGACTGGTTCGATATCTGGCAAGCACTTCCTGATGATTCACCACAGAAGTAAACAAACTAACAAGAACATCGCTGAAAGAAGCTTTTAGGGGCGGGGGAGCGGATCCCTTTGAAGCACGTCCTCGCAGCTGTCAAAGAAGTGTGAATTAGCAGGGATTCATTAAATGTAAATAGCGCCACTGGGGTGAATGCCTGATGCCCAGCTGCCTGATGCAAGGAGGCTGGGAAGCAAATGGCAAGCTCGTGCATGAGCACATGCACTCTTGAAAAACCGGCCGATGGTTTGACGGCTATACTCTCGTCCTATTATCCCTTGCGGGATTAATAGGACGAGCCCTAAAAAGTGGTATACTATCAGAAGTATTTGACCCAGCCGACCCTTCGCACTGCTAAAAATGCCCTCCCATACAATCCTCCTTGAAGCTGTCGGTACTCAGCACGATGATATTCTTGCCCCCCAATCCCTCTGTAGCAAAAACTCTGGGTTTGTCCCCCATGGGGCTGGCAGCTACTGGCATCATCGGGCAGATTTTCGGACCCGTCTTACGGAGGCAAGAGAGAGCAGCACTGGTGCTGCTTCTCACCACTATTGTTGTGCATGGTGTCTGCAGTCACGCAAACAAATTCCTATGTTCTCTGCTTTGTATTATATAGTATTGTAATTGCATTTATTTAGCGCTTACTACCCCTAGTGAGGCGTCGAAGGGCTTTTTCGGCGAGTAGCACCCTACTCTGGAACTCATAGTGGTGAATTCGTTTAGTAAAATATGAAAGTAATTTGAGTGGTGGATGTGTTGGTTAGTTATTTGGATTGAGAAGGATAGTGGAGGGACAGAAGAAGGAAAAAAGCTTTGCATTTATATAGAGCTTGATGAGGTGCTGAATTGCTTTATCGGCAATTAGCACGTTCCTCCGGAACACTTAAAGGATTAGTGGTGAAATATTATAGTGAAATATCAAAGTAATATGAGTGGTGGGTATGTTATTCAGTTATTTGGATTGAGGAGGATAGTGGATGGATAGAGGAGGGTAGAGGAGGGAAAAAGGTTTGCATTTATGTAGTGCTTTCTACCCAATATGAGGTGTTGAAGCGCTTTTTCATGGAGTAGCATGGTACTCCGGAACCCATAAATTATTAGCGGTGAATCAGTATAGTGAAAAATGAAATTAATTTGAGTGGTGAGCATGTTAGCCTGTTATTTGGATTGAAAAGGGTAGTGGAGTCATACTTAGCTACGGCGCATTTGGTAGTAGCGCAGGTACCTTGAAATAACCCCAAATGTATTTATCCTTCACTCCTTTCCCCCCCTTGTCCAGCAGCCCGCTGGGCCCCCTAGTGCAAGCTACACTGACATAACATCTAAGTTACCTTGCCATTTTTGCCAACAGTTCCCTAGCTGTTGCTGTTTGTGCTGGATATATGTTGATACCACGCATACTTTTAGCACGCATACCATTACCACACATTTTTTACAACGCAGGACCCTTTACCACGAATACCTTAACAACGCATTACAGGGGAGGAGCCAAGATGGCGACCGCGAAGGCTGCTTAGACGCCCGGCTCCGGGGACCTCCTCGCCCTGCTCCCGAATCCTGATGCCCATCCTGAGCTAGGACCGCATTTTTACTAACGCGACGCTCTCTAGTCGCTGGCGGCGGTGTCCGGGACTTCCTACGTGCCCGAAGACTGAAGAACTCTCCTCTCGCAACACATGGCCTTATAAGTGCCGAGACAGGGGCGTTGCGTGCGGAGCGCAGCCGGACACCATGGTGCTCATATCGGCTGCTGGAGTCAGACGGTGACGGCCTGCTGGAAAGTGCGTGGCGATCGATCGGCGCCTGGCTCCGCCTGGTCAGATTTACCTCCGGTGTGCTCCGGGATTGAATTGAGGGCCGCAAGCCTGTCTGTCGTTCTTTGGCGTGTGATTTGGCCTGGCCACTGTCCCAGTTTCATCGTGAGGAGCCGCTCCCCTCGGAATTCAATGGACCTTGTCACCATATTGGGAGACCTCGGACAGTGGTGTTTTTGCTCATCGCATTGACCTGAGCCGAGTATCTGGGTGTTTGGCGCTTCCCCGAGTGAGGGGTTACAATTCGGGACTCAGAGATTGGCCCAGGCACGCACTATGGAACCCACGATCCGAGACCTCCTTGCTGCTCTCGGCTCTCTACATGCCGCCATAAGGGGTGGAGCCAGGGACCCCGAACAAGAGCTGGATGCCATAACTGTCCCATCAGTGGTTGGGAACCCCGATGGCCATCAGAAGAGGGATGCCACGTACTACCCTATACCAGCAACAAGGGTCGTTGCTGCACACCTACAACTGGCTACGTGGGGGGCCCCAGCGAGTATGAGCGACAGGCTTCACTTTGCCGACCATACGAGTGCTGTGTGGGGGCTTGGAACCATGTTACAGGCTGACCATTTCCACGGAACAGTGCCTGTGCCCAACCGCTTTGCACTGCCTCTGCGCCCCGTCGCTGTGGCTCTCTATCCTTTACGGCCCTGTTTGTGTCGTGACTTGCCTGGAACCTTGTCATTAGACCTGGACATTCCTGAACTGTGTTCTGTTGATTCCTTGCGGCTGGAGCTTTTTGGAGTATTGGCTCTGCTTTGTTCGTCTGTTGCTTCGGGTCCCATGGGATTGTACTGTTTGGCGACTGATCAATTGACTCACATCACTGGACGGGTTAGAGCGGGTCAGGGTTAAATTTCCCCCGGCTATTACGGGACGGATGCCTAGCCAGCGACTAAGTGGGGTTTGCTTTATTGTTCTTTTTATTCATGCTGCTATAACTGATTGACATTCCCCGGGTTTATTTACGATCGGTCCTGGGTTACTCAGTGTGAGCGGGGCGGGGATTGACCGGGGTCCAGTTTTGATTGCTCCTCCCCGTTTTTTCCCTTTCTTGGGGTTTCCCTTTTGGGGGGGGGGCGATGGGCACGCTGACAGGGGGGTAGGCCGTAGCCTCTTCAGATGTGCGGGGTGGGGGGTTGGGATAGGGGGGGGTCTTTAGTTTCGTGTATTCTTTATTCTATGGCCTTTCTTCTTTTTCGCTGCGTTCTCTCTCTGTTCTCGCCCTTTATGGGTTATCCATTTCTTTAATCTACTAGTTCTCTTCTATATTTCGGGTACTCGTTTATGGGCGACAGGCACGCTGCTAGGGCAGGAGGGGGGGGGTAGGCCGTGGCCTCTGCAGAGGTGCAGGGTGGGGGTTGGGAGATGGGTTTTCTGTTTTGTCCTCTTTAGTTACTATGGGCCTCTTTTCTTTCCGTCTCCTCTTTCTTATTTCCCTTTTCTGTTTTTTTCACTTTTGGGTCAGTATGGTGGGTCAGTGTGGTGCCCCTTGCTGTGTTAGCTCACAATCGTGTTGCAGGTGATACTTGTGTTCTTCCACATGCCTGGAGTGGGCGATTACCGGTGCGATGTGTGCATATGTATCCCATTATCCTGATAAACTTCTTTTGGCACTGGTACTTTCCGGATGCTTCGTCGCTATCCTGATGTGATTTGCCCACTCGGTTTCCTCGTTTGATTGAATTGCAGCTGATCCTTCATACACTTAACTTTAAAAATGAACCTTCTTTACTCCTGCGTCTCAGTGGTCACGTTTTTATGTGCTGTACGAAATGATTGCTATCTTTGTATTGGTGGACTTCTGAGCAGTAGTATATTTTGCGTAAGTGCTGCAAATTGATGTTGAGGCCGGCCGAGACGGTTGTAGGCCCGTAACTGTATGATAATATTGCACAATAAAGGTTTTAAAAAAAAAAAAAACAACGCATTACACTACAACGCAGGTACTATTACAACGCATACCATTACAACGTAAGTATAGGTAAATATATAATATTTTAAAATAATGTAATTAATATTAATTTAAATATTTTAATTAATATTTATTTTATTATTAAATATTTTAATTAATTATATTACATTTTATTTATTAATTTGTAAATAAATGTTAAAAATACCCCTGTACCCTAAAACCCAAACCCAGCCCAGAAACCTAAAAATACCCCTGTACCCCAAAACCCAAGCCCAACCCTGAAACCTAATAATACCCCTGTACCCCAAAACCCAAACCCAGCCCTGAAACCTAAAAATACCCCTGTACCCCAAAACCCAAACCCAGCCCTGAAACCTAAAAATACCCCTGTACCCCAAAACCCAAACCCAACCCTGAAACCTAAAAATACCCCTGTACCCCAAAACCCAAACCCAACCCTGAAACCTAAAAATACCCCTGTACCCTAAAACCCAAACCCAGCCCTGAAACCTAAAAATACCCCTGTACCCCAAAACCCAAACCCAACCCTGAAACCTAAAAATACCCCTGTACCCCAAAACCCAAACCCAGCCCTGAAACCTAAAAATACCCCTGTACCCCAAAACCCAAACCCAGCCCTGAAACCTAAAAATACCCCTGTACCCCAAAACCCAAACCCAACCCTGAAACCTAAAATACCCCTGTACCCCAAAACCCAAACCCAACCCTGAAACCTAAAAACACCCCTGTACCCCAAAACCCAAACCCAATACCCCTAATAAATGTTTTTTTTAAAAGATTAACTTACCTATACTTACGTTGTAACGGTATGCGTTGTAATAGTATCTGTGTTGTAGTGTAATGCGTTGTAAAGGTATTCGTGGTAAAGGGTCCTGCGTGGTAATAGTCTCGTTGTAAAAGTATTTCGTGCTAAAAGTTGCGTGGTAACAGTTACATACCGTTTGTGCTATTTATTGCTCCATCGTCACAACGTCATTGCCATTTCTTTGCTATGATATGATCTTTCTCTGAATGTACAGAACACTGTAGTTTCTTCCAAGTTTTGGAAATGGAATAAAACTTAAATAAATGTTAAAAAATGCTCTGCATACATTTTGTTATAGGTAGGATTGTTCCTAAATGGTTCAAATTCTGTCAAATAGCTAAAATAAACAACTCCTTCTTGCAACCTTTAAAAAGAACTTTCGAGATCACAAAATGATCACTACTCATCCCATCTTCAATCTGAGCCTCATTCTACAAGGGGAATTCTTAGATACACCATCAGCATGCAGATCTAACTCAGATCTTTAGAAGGTCTAACAACAGAAATTTGTATCAACGTTATAAAAGACTGCCTCTCCAAAATACAAAATTGGAGGGTCAGAAGGAAAAAAACTGAATAAGAGCAAAGCAGAATTCCTGAAATTGAGTTCCAACATAAAAAGGATGCAAAAAAATGGTTTGCACTGCCTCAAAAAAATGTGGTGTCCGTTTTTATCTGTTACCAAATGCCAAATCTCTGGGATGCTTATTATACAAAAATTAAATCTAGATCCACATAACGAATAATAAGACGCCCATGAACAATATTAACTTAAAGGGACTCAACAGTAGCTAAGAATCATTAATTCAAAAGACTTCTACCCAAAGAAGTCCTCAAAGAGGTCATACAGACACTGGTTATCTTGAGACTGGAATAAAGAATTGCCACCGTCCCTGGCCTCCACACAAACCAGACAGGCCCTTTGAAAGCTGTCTTTCGGCAGGTGAGAGACTAACTATAGACACTAAGAATTTTGATATCATATCAGTACTCAATGAATTCAAATGTATTTAACTCCAATCCGCAACATTATCTGATAAATTAAAAGTTCCACCTTTGCAATATCAACACTCGCCAAATAAAGCACTCTTGTTACAGCAAAACATCTGCACAAACCCACTCCTAATCCGGTTTTGCACAGAAGATACAGAACAACACCCATCTTTTGAACGTTTCAAACTCTGCCTAAAAAAGCACCTATTATTCTATCTCCTGACCAAATAGTACACATATAAGACATTTTGGTGATGAGAGAATTATTCACTAACTTCCTCGCATTGGATCAATGTAAATGTGTGTTTCATACCCTCCCTCAAGATCAAATAGGTGAAACGGAGAATCAACCATTGGCTGGCAGACCCGTAGCTAAAGGCAGATGTTGAGATTTTTTTTCAGGTGGATTACCATGCACACCCGCCACTGGAAAACAACTTGAAGGCTGCTGCAGCCTTAGTGCACCTGTGCTAAGTCTGATGGCCATTACCATCCTTGTCCGTCTTCCTCGTCACAGTCACTAAGGAGCACTCCGTGTTCCAGACACAGCATTTACCCATAAATTAAAAAGGTCCTCACCCAATATGGCCGCCTGACTGGAAGTACCTGTCATCTGGCCTATAAGGGTGGGACCAACACAGGAAGCATCCTGTTATTTTTTCTGTGTTCTTGCAGAACACCCATCATCAGAACGAGGACGGTAATAGTTTTTCTGGTCTCGGAAATGTATATATTTTTTATTTTTCAGGGTCTGCTTCAGCGTCCCTGCTTGCTTATAGCCGCCTCCTCCTATTTCTGTATCAGTTGGGGCGGCGGTTTTTGTTTGGCATCGCTCCAGCGCTGAGTGATGGAGCAGCTGCCTGTCCACTTTTCCCGGCATTTTTAAATGCATTTCCACTGTTGCTCCCTCCCTGTGCATCTGGGGTGTGGCAGTGGTGGGTTGGTGGCATTTTTCTGTCTGCAGGTGATGCTTTTAACACCCCTACGCTTGAGCGATCAGGTGTGTTCTTTTACTGCCTCTTGGTGTGCGCGGTGATTCTTCTGCTGTACTTGCGCCTAGTCACCTCCGTGTGGTTCCTTTGCCATTACACTTGCGGTGCCCTTGTTCCGGTGTCAGAACTGCCGTTCAGAGATGCTAACTACCAGTTCCATCTCGGCTGCACATCTAACGTTGGTCCGCAGCATTCCTTTCTGTTCCTCATGATCCCCTGCAGGCGGCTGTTCTGCTTGGAGCGGGGGCTGGGCACCGGCTCTTCGATCTTGTCCCGTGGATTTGTGGTGGGCAGGCTTGTCCTCCAACATGCCCTTCTCTTCCGCTGACTCTGCCCTGTCCCACTGGGGTACTGGCTCGGTGTTGGTCCGCTTACTTGCATGCCAAGCCGTTGCCGGATTGGATCCCATGCTGCTTCTCACCTGCCAATTTTTCCCATTGTGGTGTAAGTTTCTCGCGGGGATAGGGTTCGAATCCTGCCAATGAAGGGTGTGGATGCAGCCTTTCGGTTGATGCGAATGCCCTCCCCCTGGACAACCGGGTCTCTGCATCGCCAATCTAAATCCTGTGATTCTGGACATGTCACTTTGGTTCACTGTGACTTTGTATCCTCTGTTGATACATTTTCCTAGTCCGGTCTCTGTCTCTTACTCCACAGGCTATGTGTTCTAATCCTGGTGCCTCCGTCATTCTGGTTTGCAGTAGAATTTGTAAACAAGGGGGAAGAAGTTAGCCAAACGGCTGGGGTGGTCATCCTCGACTGAACCAAGGAGCTATAACTCAATGGTTAGTCTTGTGCTTCTGGTGGCACACACTGGATCGTATCCCACCTATGCTTTTATGGTATACCGTGGTGGTAACTGTTCTTGCACTGCTTTCATAGGTAATGCGGCGCGTGTTTCCCGGACGGGGTGTTTTGCGCTCTTTGTGCGCTGTTTTACATGTGATTGTGAAATGCTGTTACTTCTCTCAGTCCGGTTCCTCCGGCTCTGGGTGTCCGCTGTTTCTTCTGTATTCTTTGTGCATTGTCGCATTTGCGGCCGGCTTTCCTCGTTGTGTTAATGTGGCCTTGTGGTTATGGTCGCTGACTCATTCCCTTTGGTTTTGTATTTGCTCCCTGTTGTTTCAGTGGGGATGGTTTTGTTACCACAAGTCCCTTTGATCCTGTGTTTTTGGTCGGTGGGTTCAGTTTACCCCTCTCTCTGTAGGGGCTTGGCCTCTTGTGCCCTTGTCCTGCTGTCGCGTGCCGGGCTTACTGGGGTGCGTTTGTCTGGTTAATCAGATGCCCTCGCCATGCCTTCTGATGTGTTCTTGGGGGGCGGATGCCTCTCAGTAGCTCCTCTGCTGCCTCCTCTAAGGGGTCGGGTCTTTGGTCCCACGGAGCTATTGCTCGTTGGTTCATCTTGTGCCTCTGGTGACACAGGCTCATGTGGGCGTGCCTTTGGTCATCCCCCGTCTTTTGCGGGGCTCCTCCCAGCCCTTTCGGGAGTGGCGTTGTGGCCATGGCACCCCTTCTTTGCCCTCTCCCGGCTTCTGCCTTCAGATGCTACCCTTCCCGATGCCTCTGCCACTTCCTGCCTCTCTCATGGTGGGCGGCCGGATTGGTTATCACACCTTCTCCGGCTCCTGGGCCCTTCGCCTAGTGGTAGATGGTTCCCGGGCCGATGTTTGGTTGCTGCGCTCTATTTTCAGGGTTTCAGGCCTGTCAATGGTCACTCCTCTTTCTTGAGTCTCTTGGCCGTGGTCTTCTATATGCTTCCAGACAAGTTGGTGTGTTGCAGCGGCTCCACCCTCTTGTTTCCTCTGGGGCCCTTCTGGCTCCTTGGCCCTTTGGTGCCTACTGCCGTACGTCCTTTAAACTCCTGCTCTCATCTGTTCTCGGAGGTCTGCTTGGTTGGGCCTTGTTTGTTCCTGGATGAGTGCCGGCCAGGATCTTCCTGGTGCTGTGGGCTACCTGTGCATCCTCTCTTTCAGAGGTGTTGCTGTTCTTGCCCTGGGTCAGCTCCTTTTTGGGTTGCCCTCTGTCCCTCGGGTGTTTCCTTCAGCCTTGGCTCCCCTGGGAGGTCTGATGCATGCTCCTGGGGTGCTTGGTTCTCCAATGGGCCTTCGCTCGTTGGTAAGTCTTGTGCCTCTGGTGGCATTGGCTCTCGCAGGTCACGGGTTCGGATCCTGCCAATGCTACATCCTTCCCTGTCGACTGGTTGATTCTTCCTAGTCTTCCTTTTGTCCTGGTGGTAGGGGTGTTGATGTGGATTGGCCTGGACGTCTACTCCCTTCTTATGTACTTCAGTTCTTTCGGCTTAGGGTTCTTAGTTCTTGGGTGTCCTCATCTTGGGTGGTGCTGGCTGCTGCATTCGCTGCTCCTGTGCACTTTGTCCGTTTCCTGCCGACGTGTGGAGTTAAGGTCTGACCGGTCTTCATAGGACCCGTGCCTACTTTGCCTTTTGGGGGGCGCTCGCTCTCCTCTTTTGATTCGGTGCAGTTGGGTCTTGTGTGGATGCTCTTTCTTTGCTGGGGAGGTTGGATGGGCGTGCGGTTCGGCTGGCTTGCCTTCTCCTTCTTCGGTTTCTCTTCAGGGTCCTGGCAGGGCATTTCAGGTGACCCTGGTTGGTTCTCTAGCATCCCCTCAGGTTGCTCTTCTGCCATGGTTTCCTCCCTTGGTGCTTTGGTGCCTCACCGGCCTTGGTGTCCCCTCCTCTTTCCTGGCGGTTGCTCCTCTGTGGTGGTTCCCGCTGTCCCCTTCTCTGCTCTGCTTTCCTCTCCTGTTTCGTCTGGTGCTCAGCCGATTGGCATTGGGGGTTTGGTAGTTGATGCAGTGTTGTTGTGGCCTAGTGTTTAGGGTCACAGTCCTTCCTCCACAGATTATGTGTTCATATTCTGGGGTTTTCCTGGTTTGTATTTACTGGTCAATAGTTGGCTATGTTACTCCTATGGAGCTGTCGCTCTGTGGTACGTCTTATGTCTGTACTAGGGTTCAATTCCTGCTACTGCTTTCGAAGTTTCACATTGTGGTGCATGTTCTTCCCAGTATTTTTGGACGTGCTGTACCCTTGGGGTCTGCCGCTATCACTGGCAGTTTTCTACTTTGCAGGGTTTCTCCCTGTTGCCTGATAGAGGGTTCTGTGCTTGGATTCCTTCAGAACCGTTTGTGCTTCTCTGCTTTCCACTGCCGGTGGTCTGCCATTACGGCTGTCCGGGGGTCCTCTCTCGTCTCCTTTGAGTCCTTGGCTTCTTGCCTTCTGCGCAGTATTTTTTTTTTTTTGCAACAGCCTGTCGGTGCTTCGCCTGTTCCCCCCCTGGGGGTCTTCCTTTGGTCTTTCATGCTTTGCATTCTGGTCCATTCCGTTTGGGCGATGTTGGGGGTGCTTGTCATTTGCTTGTCATCCTCTACTTGTGTTTCTTCCCTGCCTACCAGGGCCTTCGTCCTGGCTGGTCCTTCTTCTCGTGAATGTCCTCGGCTGCCCCTTTTCGGGGTGGGGATACCGCTCTGTTCCCTGGTTTGCCTTGGCCTCTGGTGATCTGCCTTGGTGTTCGGCCTCCCTTGGCCTGGTGGTCTTTTTCTTGTCACCCTTGGGGTTGGCCGTCGTCCTAAGAAGACCTCTGTTCCCGTTGGGTTCGGTCTGCTTCTCTTTGGCCTTACTGCTTCCAGGGGTCTCTTCCCCCGGTCATTCAGGGTCATTCTACTCAGTGTGTGTCTTCCTCCTGGTCCTCCTGGGCTTCTTTCAAAGGTCCTCCTTGTTGGTAATTTGTGCTTTGGCGTCTTGATCCTCCCGTGTGCCACCTTCTCCCATTTCTTTGCGGATGGGAGTGGTTCTTCTGGGGGGTTTGGCTCCGCTGTCCTTGCGGCTGTTCACTGGTTGTGCCTGTCTGCATTGTATTTTCCTTGGCTTCCTAGATGTCTGTTTCTTTGTGCATTCGGCGCTTGGGTATGCGCTCCTTAGTGACTGTGACGAGGAAGACGGACGAGGATGGTAATGACTCCGTTACTTACCGGTAATGTTCATTACTCTGAGTCAAAGTCTTCCTCGTCACAGTCATGTTCCCTCCCACCCACCCATGGTGGTGGTGCGGGGGCAACACAATGTAATGTCTTTTCTTTAGTTTCTGCTTTTGCATTTCATGATGTTTCCTGTGTTGGTCCCACCCTTATAGGCCAGGAGACAGGGTCTCTTTCCAGGCCCGCACTACAAGGGGCCCAGAAAGCGAGTCTCACTACTAGCTACCAGAGCTGAGCACTTTCTTTTATCTACTTCCAGCAAAAAACATTGCTGTGAAATATGAGCTACATAAAGTGCTCCCAGAATATGGGAGGAAGTGGGTCAGAGAGCAGCCCCCAAGTTCAGAGGTAGAGGACAGCATTTCTGAACCTTAGACAAAACAGCAGCTTGGAGCGAGCTGAATGAACTGGCCTTTCATTGTCAAGGTATACAAGCAGAGACCCGTCATGGTCAGAGAAATAATGGTTTTCACAGTCATCATTTGCCAGCCTTTGGCCGAACTGTATTGATTCTATCAGCTTATAGCAGCACAGGTGAACAGATGTGGAAAGTGGCACGCCTATCACTTTATTTTACCTTTTGCATTTCCAAACCAAGTACCATTGCCTTTGAACTTTAAAAATTGATGCTTACAGCTAGTGCATAAAAACAGAAGTTATCATGCAGACTTCTGAGCAGCAGTAGGGGGTTTCCATTCAAGTATTATAAGAAATATACTGTAAGCATCTAAAAAAAAGCCCTGTGTGGCTGTTAAATGTTTCAGAGAGAAGAACATTGATCAAGCTATTGCAGCAAACATAGTAAGCAACAATTAAATGTCAGTGCTTGAGAACTCTTCATAACTCTGTGCACTGGACCCACTTTTGTATTATCATGTTAATGCTTAATCCATTGGTTATTGTTGGTTACTGGTGATTGGGATTCGCCATATGCTCTCATCTACGCATTCAATGCATTTACTCCTATTTCTTTGTAGTATATTAAATGAATGTGATTCAAGTGTCACCGTTGGTGATGGCTATGTGGGTTCATGCAAATGGTTGGTTTGATGGATAAATAGGCTGGTGGGGATTAGGTATTGTTAGGTTGCAGGGAAAGGGTTTTAAAGGAGGAGGGCTTGTGTTACACATTTTCAGTAGTAGTAGTGGTGGTAAAACAAAGTGTATTGCGATAATTACTCATAAAACATTCTTAAACAATAAAAACATCTATGCAAAATTGGCTTAAAACCCACGAGCCCCCACATTAACAGACATCCTACTGAAACCCATCTTTAAAACTCTTGACTAAGTATAAAACGTGCGATTCCCTCTACCACATCAAGGTAATGAATTTCAGTCAACTGCTCAATCACCTCCAACCTTTGCAATGTTATGTTTTTTAAAAACAAGGGTCTTAAAAATTTAATATGAATAGGAATATTAAAAAAACAGTCCATGATTACATGAGATAAAGAGCATTTAGCGTTCAGAGGAAATTTGCAGAAACCATTGCTATCCCAGACATGACCTTAATCGCGGAAAGAGTAAATTGCTTTACATCCCACTCCCACCTTCGCAAATGGGGATCAGGTATCTGGGCCAGATAGGGGAAGACTGTGTCAAGGCCAAGTGTGTTTAATGAGAAGCTAATGAAAGGCTTCTTCCTTAGATAGGCCAAGTTGTGCGACCATGCAACCTACACAGAGATTCTTTCAGCCCTAGCTTAGTAGGAAAAGGGGACCAGGCTACAATTGTACCCCACTCACAATGCATATTTACAGAGTACCTAAGCCTTTTCTTTGCTTCCCTTGCCCACCTCCTTTCACTGCTTTGGATCTCCTCCCAACACAGTTTGGACACTTTAGTATCCATCAAAAGCTTATTGAGAAATCTAAGGACTCGGGCATGCACCAACAGATTCCAGGAGATCAGATTCAGTTCCTCCTTATTCCCTGGACCATAGTACCTGGGGGTAATGACAAGAGCCTTCTGAGAGCTGCCCCCTCCAACTGATCCCAATCACAAGAGGGATCAAGAACTAGTACTTCTGCTTCAAACAACCCCAAAGGTTTTTTTTGCCTACATAAGCCTTCATTAGGGGAGTAAGGGCCAGGCCACCATATTTCCAATTGAATCTGACCAGATAACTACCTCTGCTTAATAAAACCCATATGTGCGTGCAATTTCAGTGTCCTATTAAAGGACAGTCCTAAGTATCTATAAGAGTTCACTATTTCCACCTCTTGAGCATACAAATACAATTTGAAGCTTTTTACCTTTTTACCCAAGATCAACACCGTGGTTTTCTCCAGATTAATTTTAAACATAATCTGCGTACTGTATGTGTCAAGGGAATCTAGTTTTCTCTGCAAACCGATTGGAGTATAAACAAGCAGAGCTAATTGGCTGCATATAGCAGGCAGGGAATGTGCGGATTCCCAGCTTTGGAGAAGAATGACTATGCTTGGGCTTTAGATGCCAAGGGATCTGCTAGAAATAAACTAAAAAGGAGAGGGGCTAAAACTCACCCTTGCCGAAGACGATACTTGCTGGAAATTTTTGGGGATTGCCTACCTGATTTATCTAATTCGACCTGTTGTCAGTGTGTAAAGCATGTAACACACTAAGGAGATTGGTAGGGGGCTTCAAGACAAGATTCTCCCATAGGAGTTCCCCATCAACCGAGTCGAAGGCTGTGCGGAAATCAATAAAGCAACAACATAGCCTTTGGTTCACACCCAGGGCCTTCTGGATGACAGACCAAAGAGAAAAGCAGATTTCTATGGCCGAGTGAACTTCCCGAATCCCTCCTTGCTCCAGCAGTAGAATTTTGTGTTCGGAAGCCCAATCCTCCAGCCTTGACAAAATGATTTTTGAAAATACCATAACAAAAATATCCAAAAGTCCGATCAGTCTAGAAAGAGTGTGATGGGTCTGAACCATTCCCTTTTTTAACCCCTTCACTGCGGCGGCTATTCCGCCGCAGTGCTAAGGGGGAGGTGGGGCCGCACGGCGGTCCCGTGCTCGTGACGGAACAGCTCCGTCACGGCCCGCGGGTGAGCTGTGCTTGTGACGGTACGGTTCCGTCACGGCCCCGCCCGCGCTTCAGAACGTTAGTGCAGGCACGGAATTTGCGCCGCGCAGGCGCGGCGAGAGGGCCGTGACGGAACCGTTCCGTCACCAGCACAGCCTACCCGAGGCTCGTGACGGAACGGTTCCGTCACGAGCATAGGAGGGGTTAAGATGGGTTTTACTACTGACACCTACCATGATGGGGGATAGCAGCTCAATGAGGCTATCCAACAGAAAAGGATGGAATATACACTTGTCACCAGTCACAATTCGATTTAATTATCAATGCCGGGATATTGTTGGGGCCTGCATGTCTTGGAAGCTTAATACAATTGATTGCTGCCCTTACCTCTTTTACTGTAAACCAGGTGGCAGCGAGATTCTTATCAGCATCACATCTAAAGCTAGATGAGGTAGAAGGGTCACAATACACATCAACTCGATATGCTACCCATGTACACTAAGGGATAATACGTGTTTGATCTCCCCCCCCCCCCCGCCTCTTAGGGCTGCTAGATTAATCTATTTTCACCCAGAAGACCTGTTGATACCCTGATTAAATAATCTTCAGCCTCTCATTCCACTTGCTATAATAGAAAAAGGCCTTTTTCTCTTTAATCAATTGCCAGTATGGACTCCTGAGGGCGCCATTGGCTTATCGACAGCCACCGGTACCTCTAGCGGACCTTTAATTTCCTGGCCCTAACGAAGGCTACCAGCGCCAATTATTGAACCTCAGTACGAACCGCGTCCACTGCAGCTAAATTCAGACTGAAACTCCACATTTAAAAACGGAGACCTGGTTTCACCGAACGGGGATACTAGAAATTACCGACCATACATCAATTCAGACCACTCTATAGAAGTAATTTCGGTGCAGAAAACTTCTCAAAAGCGCATGACATTGGGACAATCATTATAAATCCCGAGGGGTAAATTCAAAGTCCGACCAGATCCGATAAAGTATTGCGCCACAACCTGAACCTCATCCTTGCTGCATAAATTTGAAGCCCTGCTCGGAATTGAATTTCTAACATGGATGTCGGGCTATTACCCTAACTAGTGAAGACATCCAACAGGATTAAAACCTCATTAACAGACAAAAGTCTGGCGGTTTTATGTTAAAAGGTTATATTCAGGCAAAAGTTTTGATTACGAAAGTCCTGAAGATGATCCCCCTATAATTGAGCTTGGGATCGAAACGTCCGTCGACTGCTTTTAGAGTGTCCCATACTTAGAATTTATTGTATTAATGTATGGGTGATTCACTCCAGGACACACTGTTAATTTGAATTTGTGTCAGTGGCCTGTTAGCTCACTTTGTTTGCCTGATATTGTTTGCACTCGCTGTCTTCTTCACTTTCTTCTTCACGTACAGCACAGGACTGTGCCTTACAGTAACCTTTATGTCTTTGGTTACTTGTCTTATTTATGCATTGAGACAACCTATTACTTGAATAAACATTCCCTGCCCGGCTGGACAAGGGATTTTTGTACTATATAGCAGCCCATTGTGGTCTAGATATTATCTTTGCTAAATTCTATCTGTTTATGCTGGGGACCACTTGTTTTTCTCAAAATACTTGAAACCCATGGTCCCAGGCCATTCATTGGGTTCCCCTTGTTTCCCCTAAAAAGGGATATTGTTGGGGCCTGCATGTCTTGGAAGCTTAATCCAATTGATTGCTGCCCTTACCTCTTTTACTGTAAACCAGGTGGCAGCGAGATTCTTATCAGCATCACATCTAAAGCTAGATGAGGTAGAAGGGTCACAATACACATCAACTCGATATGCTACCCATGTACACTAAGGGATAATACTTGTTTGATCTCCCCCCCGCCTCTTAGGGCTGCTAGATTAATCTATTTTCACCCAGAAGACCTGTTGATCCCCTGATTAAATAATCTTCAGCATCTCATTCCACTTGCTATAATAGAAAAAGGCAATTTTCTCTTTAATCAATTGCCAGTATGGACTCCTGAGCCTGGCCAGCTCATGATTTAAACCACCATCTGGGTGTAGCCTGGCTTGTTTGATTCTCCTTCTCATCAGGCATTTCATTTGTTGACAGACTGAGTCAAACAAGATCTTCCCTTTGACATGACAATTTACCTATGACCAACCATTTCTGATGTTTACCGGTATGCACCCCAACACATCAAGCAGAATCTCATTAAACCACACAATTCTGTTTTCATGACCTACTGAGAGAACCTGAGTGTTTTCCGTTAATTAATATGCTGCTAAAAGCTGAAGGTGGGCGTGGTCGAAAGGAGTTGCGAGCCTCCAGGGGTAAGATAATTCCAAGGGCAGACCTTCTCCTCTGCCACTGGCTCGTGAAGATATAAAACAGTCGATGTGGCCCATGGGTCACTACCCTCATAGTTTGTCACTTTAAAGTTTAAGAAGAGACCAAACTGCCAGGCGGGGATGAACATCTAGTTGATCGTGCCCAATTGATGCCCTGCTTGAACCTTGAGGCTATATAATTCTTAAAGTGACTATTCAGCATACCAGACCATTGTGCACATGCCAAAGGCTCAAAACCTTAGCCTCCTGCTTGATACAACCAGGATGGAATAAGGCTGGGGGTATGTTGTAGCAGCTCAGAACATCCTCCCTCTGTATGGCTGCCTGGCCAGGATACAGATGAGCATTAAAGTCCCCAGGCTTTATTATAATTTCTTCCAGATATTTTCCTATGGAGTCCTGAAAAAAAAATCGATTAGAATATTCCATCCAGTCTTTCAGTCTCCAGTACTAATCCCTATAGACATATCCATTTATTAGTAAGGAACACCTACAATCATTGTTACCCAAACCGGTTTCATCCACAGAAAACTGCAAACCACTAAACACATTGATAACCTGCAATGGCTTCTTAATTATCTTGGTTGATAATAGAGTTAGAATGCCTGCTGAGGCTCTAACCTTTCCTCATCACAAGACTTGACTGTTCAACACAACACAGCCATCTATGGTCTTATCCACTCTCAGTCAAGACTCCTGGAGGAACACCACATGATAGGGCTTTAGTCTTTTTTCAAATTCACCGCTCTTCCTAAGATGCTCAAACCCGTGGATGATCCTACTTAGTTTTCTCAAACTGGGAGAGGATTCCTCGCTCTATTGTCCAGTTGCCCAGTCTTCCCACTCCCAAGTGTTGGAAAGATGCACCATCTGGTCTAATCTGTTACCCTGCTCCCAGTCTGAGACCTTACGCTTTGCTGTCGGTCTGTCGTTTCCAGTACCACCCTCAAATGTTTAGAGGTTAATCTATCTTGCCATTCCCTACTGGGCATTGGCCGCTGCCTGTTATAGGGGTGGGCTATAAACTGTTCCCACTGAATGGCGGTTAGCCCACCAAGCATACTTAGGAAAGAAGAGGGAATGGACTTTAAATTTAAGACAGATGGCTTAGAATCCGCTCTGGAAGGGGGCAACAGACTTGTAAACCTGCGTCTGTCTATCTGTCTAGGCCAGCTTCTGCCTTCGTTACAAAGAGTGGTCCCAGTACGCACTTTGTTTAAAAACAACACAATAGTCTTTTATACTTAGTTTAAAGTGAAAACAATAACACAACTAGGTAAAGGAGGATGTTATTTAATCACATCCACATAAAAGCCATGTATGACAAAGGAAATTCTTCCAATAAATACAATGGGCCCAGAATGAAAAGAATGGGGGGTGGGTAAGTGGTTTGTTGGTGAGGATTGGGGTTTAGTGAAAGGTATTAAAGATCCAGTGAGGTCATAGAATACATCATTGACAACACAAAAGCATATTTACTAAGCCACATAAGAAAACAATGTGAAGCCTAGGCCATATATTGAAACACAGTAATAATAATCTGTTGTTCACGGATAGGTACAGATGTAGAAGTCGACGTTTCGACCCCAGATAGATGTAGGTAAAGCGCCACCTTACTACGGGGTCTTCCTCAGGACTGGGGATGGTGGTGTGGGTGAGTGGAGGCACCTAGGGTCAATAGAAATAATAAATTAAACTAACGAAAATACACCTAATCAAAAACCGGCATAGCAAAATTGCCAATAATTACCAAAAAAGCCACCTTGGTGGAGGCGCAGAATCAACCAGAAGGGTGGGCCGGTAGGCTCCTATTAGAACGGAGAGCGCGATATCACCTGAAAGTATAAGGTGAATATGTAAGTGGCGTAAGGACTGAATGCAACTAATAGCGAATGTTGCTTGTATGCGGGGGTGAAGATAGAATCTTCTAATGCCTAAACACAGTAATTAATAGCACGCATTTACCCAGCTAGACTCGAATTGGAAGCATAGGGCATTGACACCAATTTCGTGTGCTTAGACTAGTGCATGAAACAAAACCAATCGTTCAATTACCATAAAAACAAACAGACGCCCATGGGCGCACTGAATTACCCAAGAATCATATCTCCGAACACGACACACTACGTGGGAAATACAAAATGTCTATAAATACCTCGTTGTCCGGTATTCACAATAATTATTTAGGCGTTCAAATCTGAAACATAATTAGGGAAGGAATGGGGCCTCTGTATCTTGAAAACTCGACAATATGACAGATAATGGTCATAGCAGTGCAAAACAACAACTCACCGATCCTCGGTGGCCTGGAAAGACAATTTCCATGTTGGCACAACCCGTGTTTCAATCTACAAAGAGGGATTGTAACAACAAACTATCAAAATCCAAACTTGATTCTAAAATACTGTTCAGCGTGCGGATTAACAGAAGAGGCTTGTAATGCTTACAATGGGGGTGCTGCTGCCGCTCTAATGAATCTAACAAGGATGGCAGCCGGCTACGGGAATTCTTAAAGAGGGACGTGCGCGTTTCCCGAAAGAGCCTGCAGCCGCTAGATGCTGTCAGACTGCTGCATCACCTGAAAAACCGGGGTTTAACCCAGCGAAGTCAGGGGCACGCCTAAGATCTTCGAGTTCACCTGTCTTGGTATACAGAGACACGGAATACTTCTGGATGGAATCAGAGACCAAGTTTATTAGCTGCAGCTAGTAACAGTGATCCTAGAAATACATCATGATGTAAATTCTCAGGAGACTGCTCATTTTACTAAGGCGAGAAGTCTCCTTTTATACCCAATATTCACATTATAAAGGTACACCCACTGGCCAAAATTCTAGCCAATAAGGTACATTTTCAAACAAAGTATCACATAACAAAAACTCAATTTACAGTATCCCAACCCAAAAGTTAATTATTAGGAATGTCCCAAATTCAATCTCCACAAGCCCGACAAACCTATAATTGAAAGCATAACCCATGTAATGAAGAAACATAAAAAAGAAATGGTAACAGATGCTTAACAAGATAAGGTATGTGCAAGGAAACTAAAAGTTAATGATGTCCTGAACATTGATTGGCAATCTCAGACAAAGATCAATCAGGGAAATTGGCTTTGCGAGGTCAGTTTCAGGTGAAGAGGTCAGTTTCTTATAGTTCATTTCAGAGTCAAAAAGAAACCTAGTTAATGTATATATGAACTAAGAAGGCCAGGCCACTTTGTTCGCCAGGCTACCTTCACAGGCCTACGTGAGGGCAACACAAAATGGGGGCACAGAACAAAATGTCAGACTCGAGAATTACAAAACCTCAGACCCTCCTTTTGCCATTACGTAGGCAATAACCTAAGACTCATGTTAATCTGAATCTAGGTCTATGTCGATATTCATTAGGTCATCAAGGTATTGCTGTAGCATCATCTTATTATTCTCGTCCATCCCCATTTCGACAGCAGTCCCCAAAACCATCCTGTCAATGACCAGTCTTGTTCGTCTACATGGATAGACTCCGAGATTTTATACAACCTAGAGATGGCTTGGTACACTGTAGGGGCATTATCTGGTATGTAAATACAGCAACTGGATCCAATCAATTTACATTCTCCTCCTCGATCTGCAAGTATGATGTCTAATACCTTACGGCTCTGCAAAGTCATAAGGCGGTCCGCTTGAAGCTCAGCTGTAACATTACTAAGAGCACCAGCTGTCTCATTAACAGTAGCTTCAACAACGCGGACAAGCTGTCGAATATGCCTACTATTGATCATAGCACCCCAAAAGGGCAAAAAGCCCTTGAAGAAATCTCCTACTTCGTGTGCTGCAGTATCTTCCTGATTGAAGACACCTCTACCATATCTCGTTCTATGATAGTCTGAAGCAGTAGTGTATGTAGGGGGAAGTAGAAACGCCACATAACACGTTCCTGAAAAATCAGGTGGAAACCATGTGTAGGCTCTGCCAGTTCAAAGCATTGTGCCTCGCTTTCAAAATCCTTAAAACTTCCTCCCCCCCAATGCTTCGCCCACTCCTGTCAAAGTACATCCCTAGGAGATCGCTCCGGTCAGAGGGGCAGCATCTTGCGATCATTCCCCGCATCAGATTGGCCAGAATGGGCGGCCGCTCTTTTCGTTTCCTAGCGGCCAAGTTATGGAACAGTCTTCCCGAAGCTATCCGTGGGATACAAGATCTCCTAGCCTTCAGAAAGGCTGTCAAAACACACCTCTTTCAACAATAGCTTCATCCTTAGCGTCTCCACCTCATTGTAATCTGTATTCTGTCCTTCCGCAGCGCCGGGACGCCCCTTCGCTGGGGCAGCCGCGCGCTATACAAATCACCATAGCATAGCATAGCATAGCATGACAAACAAAATATGTGCCTTTAGCTGGCAGAAACGGTGAAGTCCGAGATGAATAGACATAGGTTTGAGCACACACACTCTTACCTAGCTGAGCTTTCGGATTCCGACCATTACCTTGCAAACAAAAATGGCCTCGGTGGGGTACAATCCAAATAGGGGGAGACCTTTTTCGTCTCTCCTTCTCTGTCAAACTGGTACTATATCCAGTCACGTTCCAACCAACGTAAGCCTGCCCCTCATCCTTAGGGATAGCATTATATGCATCAATATCTCGGATTATAGCTACTATTCCCCTTATCAAGGCACTATTGCTCGAGTTATCTTTAAGGGAACGTAAGGGGCGTACCTCATTTGCATAGATAAACATGGTCTGAAAAGCCCACACAGACTCATTAAAAGAAAAAGGCAAAACCAAATATGGCATACCTTTATCTGTCATATGAGGCATAAGACCACAAACCCAACAATTAGTGGTATTTACTACTAACTGATGCTGATGTAACAACTGTATAAACGAGTTGTTGACAAATTCTGATCTCCTTGTCTGTTCATGTTCAGGCAACGTATAAAACTGGTGCAAAGAAACAGTAGTGAAAGAAAGCATAGGTTGGGAGGTGGGTCCAGATGTCTGTTGTGTAGCAAAGACAGTCCAACCCACACAAGCTAATGTAATACTTAAAAACATCAAAAAGCACAATATTATAAAACATTTGCTATGTATCAATGTACAAAATCTTGTCTTAAGATCTATTCTCTCAACATCTCTTTCAGTTACAACAGACTTCATTCTCTAACGTGCTGCTCGCGGCAATTTTCCTTCTTCACTCAAGTGTGCGTCCAGGCGTCCTAGACGTCCCTAGGACCGCAGACCTTTCGTCAATACATGGGCCACCCCTTAAGTCTTATACCGCGACCCTGCAGCTGAACCCGGATGGTGGTTCGAAAACGAAAAAGAAAATAGTCTCTTGTCTGAAAGAGTGTAATTCACAAAAAAATCAGATTTTATTTGTCCTTTTTAGACCTTAAGTTGTAGCGTTCTTTACCAGGCACAGTTTAATCCTGAAAAAGTGTCTCTGGGTGCGTAGTATCAAGTCTCAAACACGGCGGCATAGCTTCTTGCAAGACTTCATCATCCGCACGTTCTGACTGAGTCCATTCCAGATGTGCATCGCTAAAAGGTACAAATCTCGGAACCCTTTCACTATCGGAATCGGCAACACCTTCCCGGACCCACTTATCGTACGGTAAGGGCAAAGGTATCTTCTTGCAATGGGTACCATGTACCCAGTTTTTCTTGCAGAACACCTTAATAGCAGTCCGAGTTGACAATAGGACTTGGTATGGACGGTCCATCTTCGTTCCAAGTTCTTTGACCTCTGGAAATTCCTGGTTAGAATCCAGTCGCCAGGTTGAATCGTGTGGCCTGCCTCTACAGAAACTGAAGGCAAAGTGTCATGGACCTGTTGGTGAAGAACACGCAATTTAGCAGTCAAATCATGTAAGTAGTCAACCAACATAGGGTACTCGATATCACTGTACTTCTTAGGCCTCGGCACACCTCAGACATTCGCCGGACGTCCAAAAACAATCTCGTATGGGCTAAGTCCCACGCGAGAATGTACTGTCGTTCTCGTGGACAAAAGTGCCAATGGTAAGGCATCGGGCCATGTAAGACCAGAGCTCGCTTGCACCTTGGCCAACTTCAGCTTCAGAGTGCCATTATAGCACTCGACCAGGCCTGCTGACTGGGGGGTAGTTCCGTATGAATTTTCTGTTTGATACCCAGACCCGCACATACTTTCTTCATAATCTGACCCACAAATTCACTTCCATTATCACTCCATACCATCCTCGGCAAGCCATATCTGGAAAAGAATTCTTTGAGCAAAACCTTGGCTGTAGAAAAGACAGTATTATCCTTTAGGGGGTAGGCCTCATTCTATCTGGAAAAGGCACAAACAACCACAAGGACATACTTCAAGTTATTGCATCTTTTATATGAATATAGTCTATCTGCAGCACCTCGAACGGATACGTTGGAGGAGCAAAATGACCCGCTCGAGTTGGGGTTCCCTTTCCAGGATTATGCATAAAGCAAATCATGCAGTGTTTAACCAAATTCTCAGCACACCTAGGAATTCCACCATTCTGCCATACCGGAGCCAACAGCTTACATATCCCTTTTGAACTAATGTGAGCCAACCCATGAGCCATAGTAACCACCGGAAGCACATATGCATCCGGCAACAACCATCGCTGGTGCTCTGACAACCCAACAGCCTGTTGAATCCAACATTCCCGTACTCTCTCTCCACATACTCAATTCTTTCTCAGTAGTTTCTGCCTGAATCATCTTCACACTTTCTGTTGTATCTTCACACACTCCTCCTTCCACAACCCATCTGGCAGGACCTGCAACATACATCCGACTCGTCACATCTTTCGCCGTTTCTCTCGCTACTTCATCTGCAAACGCATTCCCTCGACCCACATCATCTGTAACCTTCTTATGCACACTCCACTTCACTATCGCAATTTGGGTCGGCAAAGTAAGTGATTCAAGAAGTTCAATCACTAATTGTCCATGCTGAATTTTCGTACCATGGGAAGTAAGAAATCCTCTCTCTTTCCACAAGCGACCAAAACTGTGAGCCACGCCAAATGCGTATTGGCCATCAGTATAAACATTCACTCTCTTTCCTTTTGACAACACACACGCTCTAGTCAATGCTATCAACTCCGCTGCTTGCGCTGAATTCTGTGCAATACGTGCTGTTTCAACAATCGTGTGCAAAGTTGTGACAGCATATGCTGCAGTCGTCTCTCCATTCGGAAGCTTAAAGCACGATTCGAAAGAGGAGTATCTTTCAGATCAACACTACCCTTCGTTTCCTCCTCTGTCCGGAGAAAACAATCATGTTGTTCCTGAGCATATGACTCTACAAAAATCGGCAACAATGTAGCTGGATTCAATGTGTTGCACCACTTGATGTGCAAATGGCTAGCCAAAAGCGTCAACTCATGTTGAGTCTTCGTTCTATTCAATAGGGTATCCACTGCATATGGGACCATCACAATCAATGTATTATCCAATACCAAACCAGCAGACTGTCGGATAGAAATAGCCGCTGCCGCTGTAGCTCTTAGACAACTAGGCAACGCCCTAGCTACCAGATCTAAAGTAGCTGAAAAATACGCACATGGGCGTTGCTTGTCTCCAAATTGTTGCGTCAACACTGACAACGCACAACAGCTACAACATCATCCGGAGGGACAGCGTCAACCAGACAGGAGGAGGCATCGCCATCATCCACAGGAACACCATCCGCATCACGACCAACACCGACGACACCTTCGCACCCGCCGAACACCTGCACTTCCTGATCCACATCAACCCCAAGACCACCCTCAGAGGCACCCTCATCTACAGACCCCCGGGACCACGCACACAATTCAGCAAAGACATCGCCGACTTCATCAGCCCGCACGGCCTCCTCTCCGCTGACTACATCCTCCTCGGGGACCTCAACTTCCACCTGGAGAACAACAACGACCGCAACACCAATATCCTGCTGGACAACCTTGCCAACCTCGGTCTCAAGCAGCTAGTGACCACCCCCACCCACTACGCCGGACACACACTCGACCCCGTGTTCTCATCCAGCAAGGACATCACCTTCAGCCACGCCACCGGACTCCACTGGACGGACCACAGCTGCGTCCACTTCAGCTTCAGAAGGACCACGATCCACCACCACCAGCAACAGGTTGCTCACAGAAGCTGGAACAAGATCACAGCCGACCAGCTCGCGACTTCCCTGAGCATGAACCCTCCCACCAGCGCAACGAACCCAAGCCAGGCGGCCACCAACCTGGCGAAGTGGATCAGCAACTGCGCAGACGACCTCGCCCCTCTGAAGACCCCGCTTAGCAGACCCGGCAGCAAGAAAGCCCCATGGTTCACCGACGAACTCAAGAGCTCCAAGAAGAACTGCCGAGCACTCGAGAAAGCCTGACGCAGAGACCCAACACCGAACAACATGACTGCCCTCAAGCTCGCCACCCGAAAACACCACCAACTGATCCACGCCACCAAGAAAACTGCATTCAAGAAACGACTGGACAACAACGCACACAACAGCAAGGAACTCTTCAACATCGTTAAAGAGCTCTCCAACCCCAACGCCGGAAACAACAACATCACCCCTTCGCAAGACCTCTGCAACTCCCTCGCCTCCTACTTCCACAACAAGATCGCGGACATACACAACAGCTTCAGCACTCAACCGACGCACGCCACGACTGAACCACCGCCCCCCACCACCACCCTCTGAGCCTGGACCCCGATCAGCACCGAAGACACCATCCGCACGATGAACTCCATCCACTCCGGATCTCCGACCAACCCCTGCCCTCACCACGTCTTCAACAAGGCCGACGCTGTCACCGCACCCCACCTGCGGGACATCATCAACACCTCCTTCGACACCGCTACCTTCCCGGAGAACTGGAAGCACGCCGAACTCAGCGCTCTACTAAAGAAGCCATCAGCCGACCGCACCGACCTCAAGAACTACCGCCCCATCTCGCTGCTCCCGTTTCCTGCAAAAGTCATCGAGAAGACCATCAACAAGCAGCTGGCCGCCTTCCTCGAGACAAACGGATCCCTCGACCCCTCGCAATCTGGCTTCCGGGCCAACCACAGCACCGAGACCACCCTGATCGCAGCCACCGATGACATCCGAGCCCTGCTAGACAACGGAGAAACAGCGGCCCTCATCCTCCTAGACCTCTCCGCGGCCTTCGAGACTGTCTGCCACCGTACCCTAGTGCGGCGCCTCAGCAACGTCCGAACCCAGGAGAAGGCACTGGAATGGATCATCTTGTTCCTCGCCGGAAGGACACAGAGAGTCCGCCTCCCCCCGTTCAGATCAGAAGCCACCAAAGTCATCTGCGGCGTTCCTCAAGGCTCCTCGCTCAGCCCAACCCTCTTCAATGTCTACATGAGCCCCCTCCCAGCCATCGCACGCCAACACAACCTCAACATCATCTCCTACGCCGACGAAACCCAGCTGATCCTCTCCCTCACCAACGACCCCGCCACCGCCAGAGCCAACCTACACGAAGGGATGACAGACGTAGCCGAGTGGATGATGAACAGCCGCCTGAAACTGAACTCAGACAAGACGGAAGTCCTCATCCTGGGATCTTCACCCTCCGCCTGGGGCGACTCCTGGTGGCCCCCCGCCCTGGGCAGCGCACCCAAACCAACAGACCACGCACGCAACCTGGGCTTCATCCTGGACTCCTCCCTCTCCATGACCAGACAAGTCAACGCCGTCTCCTCGTCGTGCTTCAACATCCTGCGCATGCTACGTAAGATCTTCCGGTGGATCCCCACCGAGACCAGGAAGACGGTCACCCAGGCCCTCTGGACTACGGCAACTCCCTCTACGCCGGAACCACCGCCAAACAACAGAAGAGACTCCAGCGGATTCAGAACGCCTCAGCACGACTCATCATGGACATCCCCCGTCGCAGCCACATCTCCGGACACCTGAGAGATCTGCACTGGCTCCCGGTCAACAAGAGAATCACCTTCCGTCTCCTCACCCACGCACACAAATCCCTACACAACCAAGGCCCAGGATACCTCAACAGCCGCCTCAACTTCTACGCTCCCACACGCCAGCTTCGATCGACCGGCCACGCCCTCGCCGCCGTCCCCCGCATCCGAAGAGCCACCACAGGAGGAAGGTCCTTCTCCTACCTGGCCGCTAAGACTTGGAACTCCCTCCCGACCCACCTCCGCCTGACCCAGGACCACCTTGCCTTCAGGAAGCAGCTCAAGACCTGGCTGTTCGAGCAGTAGCGGACCCCCCCTCCCCTGGCGCCTTGAGACCCTCCGGGTGAGTAGTGCGCTATATAAATGCTTTGATTGATTGATTGATTGACAACCTTCTCTCTCGTGTACATAAAGTGTAAAAGGTTTACTGTAGTCGGGGGTACCCAACACCGGAGCAGAACACAATGCATCACGCAATTCAGAAAATCTCTTCTGACATTCGTCAGACCAAGGAAGAGGGTGTGGTGTGTCCTTAAGAGTAAGTGCCAACAAAGGTTTCGCTAGCAAAGAAAAATTCGGAATCCACTGTCTACAATACGAGGTGATACCTAAGAAGGCACGCACCTTTCTCTGTGTGCATGGCACAGTCATTTGGGCAATCGCTTGAATACGCTCTGGGGTCAATTGCCTTCCCTACTTAGACAAGAGATGACCTAAGTAGGTTACTTCTTGGCGGCAATACTGCAACTTCGAAGGTGACACTTTATGATGAAGATCAGACAGGTGTCGCAACAAAGAAAGAGTAACTTCTTTACAAATCTCTTCATCATCAGCAGCAACCAACAGATCATCAACATACTGGACAAGAGTAGCACCAGAAGGCAATAGAAGAGTATCAAGCTGAGTTTTCAAAGCCTGACTATAAATGGAGGGACTCTCACAATAACCTTGAGGAGCGCGCTTAAACCGGAAACTGCGGCCTCCTAAAGAGAAGCCAAAAATATCCCTACTTTCTTCAGCAATCGGAATGCTGAAGAAAGCGTTCTTCAGATCAATAACAGAAAACCAAGCACCTGAGGCAGGGATCATAGTCAATAAAGCAGTAATGTCCGGGACAACAGGAAACTGTGGCACAAAGATCTTATTGAACTCTCGAAAGTCGATCACAAACCGATACACAGGTGGCTGAGAAGAGTCAGTACGCTTAAGGACAGGCAGAACAGGACTGTTACACACATTACCTCTCGTTTCTTCAACCACACCTTTCTCAACCAAATCATAGATAATCGCTAAAAGAGCTCTTTCGCCATCACTGGAAATTTTGGACTGAGGAATGCGAGGTAATTTAGCATTCGACTTAAGGGTAACAACGTAGGGTGGAATCTGCAAGAGACCAACATCCTTGGGACCTGTAGCCCAAAGTGTATCAGGGAGAGAACGCAGTTCCAGTGGAAGGCGATCCTTAGACAGATACATCGGGGAAATCACTTTCTTACCCACCGTAAGATGTACTCCCGAAGGAGAACAATGTAATGTTGCATGCAATCTTTTCAACAAGTCCAAACCCAACAGACTCTCGCCACAGCCAGTCGTTAGAATAAGGGGAGCCTCCAATTCACAGGGACCAATAAAAAGGGGCAAAGGACAAGAAACCAGGTTACGAACTGGGGCGCCAGAAAATCCTATTGAAACATTGGTCAAGCCAGACAAAGGTGCGCCGAGGAGTTTGGAGTGCATGATAGAACTCTTTGCTGCACCAGTATCCAAACGAAAAGGTTCTGCCACACCTGATGTAATCACTTCAACATAAGGTCCACTCTGGTCTACTGGAACTGACACTACTCTCTCCCTTTGTCCATGGCTTTCCTAACTATCATTAAAACCAGCACTCTCACTTCCAACATAATAATCATCAGTGTAGTACTGAGCGGACTGGACGGTCGGAACATTCTGTTGGTCAAAATAATTCATAGAATTCTGAGGGGAAAAGGAATGTTCATTCTGGGGAAACGTACCACGTCCCCTACCCCTACCTCTAGGTACTTGTTGGAATCCACCACGACCTCTCAGACCAGACATACCATTCGCACGCTGTAGCAAGATCGGGCAACTATTCTTGAAGTGACCTTCTTCTTTACAATAAGCACACTGATTAGGGCCTAGCGGGAGTCGCGAAGCAAAAGACTCAGGCTTCTGCAACAGTCTCTGAAACTGTGGGTGTTGCTGAAACTGGGAAGGTTGCTGAAACGGACGCTGATTAGGGTGAGGCGGATAAGCGTGCTGCAGAAGAACTTTCGTTTTTAATTCTCTAGTCTTCTTCTCTACTTTATCCTTCTCATCTTTATCTGTATTCTCATAGTATTGTGCAGTGGCCAATATCTGGGCCGAAGAAGAAACAGCCCATGAACTCTCAAAGTCCTTTAACTTATTAGAAAGTTCAGGAAGTAAATTAAAAACAAACTTATCTACAAACAACCTCTGATCACCTTCTGTACTCATGTCCTGACCACTATGATCAATGAATGTTTCCTCAAACCTAGTGAAGAAATCAGACACACTCTCGTCTTTCTTTTGTTTGCATGCTGCTAACTTGTCCCAATTCACCTGCAGAGGAGGCATCATAGTTTTCATTAAATAAATAATCCTACCAGGTAGTTCTGCAACTAAGGGTTCAGGTTTGGCAAATCCTACCTGCCGACCATCTGCAGCAGTAATATTAACCCACGTATCTCCTAACTCTGGCGCGTGATCCTCGTGATGAATCTTCGCCCACAAGGGTTGAGGAACTACATTACCCATCAACATATCAGCTAAATTCATAGCAAACGCATCAACTGTCTGAGACAACTCCTTGTAATAACCAGCAGGATTTTTACGGGGGTCAGGCAAGGTCTGCTTAAGAGCCAGGACCTCAGCTCTCTTCCAAGGGACATGTATGTATGTATGTATGTATGTATGTATGTTCTTATATAGCGCTCGACTTACCCTAGGGCATCTCGGCGCTTGCATTGGGAACCCGTCCTGGCTTTTCCCTGTGAGATAACCCGTACTGGGCATCCCCAAGGTGAAAGCCAGGCATCCCGCCGCAGGTGGGCCGTTGTGGAGATTAAGCAAGCTTAATGCCCAGAGCTGCATAGTGTGAACCCTTGCTTAGAGTGGGCACCGAAGCGAGAATTATCGAGTCCGTGGACAATTGGGCTCAAGACCCTGCCGCGTCGGGAATTGAACCCTGGTCCCGGGTCTGACCTCTGCTTCAGGGTATGCCTCCTCTAACCAGTGAGCCACACTTCTCCTAGCATGCACCCACACTCGCTGAAAATCAGCCGGTGCAGCCGCAATACCATGAGCGGCATCAGCCACAACTGCCTCTCTCCATACAGGGGGAACCTCTCTCATAGGATACTGCTTCACTTTTCTCCTAACAGAAGGGTCAGGTTCGAACAATGACTGAGGTGGAAGTCTAGACCTAAAAGTGAGTAGTGTCTCTACCGCTTCCTCAACATCGGAACCCACTATCGTCCCTTTAGCAAATTCAGACTGAACATTAAGCAATTCCAGTGGAATTGAACCCAACTCATTTTCTTCCCACTCCTGAAGAAGGAAAGTACACATGACATCAAAAACATACCTTTGTTTTGGTGCCTTCCACTGTAGGAAGATGTCCATAACCACTTGTGGACTGTACTTGGAGGTATTCGAAACCCATCTACGTGCAAGGAGATCTAACACTGCCCGCTCTTCGGGACCAGGGAGCTCACTACGTCTCTGCTTACGTTCAGAAACAGGGGTCATATTCAGTGACCCAAAGAAAGGAGACAAAAGACTAGTGACAGTCTCAGTCATTCGTTGCCGAGCAGAAGGAGAAGAAGTTGACATGAGGACAGGAGACAAAGTGTTTTGAGGTGACAGAGACGTAGGGACAGAAATAAGAGAAGTCGAAGATAAAGGAGGGTAAGGGAAAGGAGTTTGAGGCAAGGCTGGTGGCAAGGCTGGCGGCCCTGGAGGGGGCTGCGCCGGGGGAGGAAAAACTACCTGTGAAGCAACGGGTGGCTGAACAACAACAGGGGATTGAACGACAACAAGGGGTGCAACAACTGGAGGTAACGGAGGTGCAGTAACACCCTGCACATAAGGGGGTGGTAATCTCAGTAAATGTGACATCAAAGGATCCTTTTCAGGGTCTTCAGTCACATTTGAAAGGGGAGGTGGCAAAGCTGGGCAACATTTGTCTATGGCCATGCAATGTTATCTATCTGACACTTCAATCACACGATATTCTTCATCTTCCTTAACCTGCCTAGCAGCTTGCATTACCGATATATTCCTTTCCTTCCTATCTCTCTTAGCTTGCTTAATTTCTCGCTGTTTGGCTTCCTTACGCCAAAGGCGGAAAGAGTCAAACATCGCCGGCCGGGCTTTCTTCTTAAATAGCGCAACTTCTAGGTTATCTAAAACATCTGATTCAAAACTACCATGTTGGGGCCATCGTAAAATACCATCTTTCCTTGTATAACAGACACATACTTCATTAAAGGTAATGGGACCTACACCATGCTTTGAATAGAGCTCATAAGTTGGAGTTCCAACCGGAGGTATCGGACACGAGTCCTCCAATTGGGAATCCCTATTACAACTATAAACAAAACCATTTCCTAAATTTGCTAAAACCAGGCATCTTTTAGCTCACTAATCCTGCTTCAAACTTCAAGGGGTTATCAAAAATGATACACTCGCAAATATACGAACCCCTCGGCTTCGACTATTGCAATGGCCGAATCAAAACCAAGAAACAAAATAAAGTAGTGGGAGCGACCCACTTATACTTAACCAAAATGTCTGTCACGCCACCAGAAGACCGTCTAACGTCTCGCCTTACAAATCATCACAAGAGGGTCCAAGACAGGGTGACAGTCAGGGCAGCAGTCCTTCGCAGCTGTCGGAAAGGGGAAGCCTCGCAGAAAAAAACCTTCGGTCCACGTCGACATGCAGGGGTCGATGAAGTGGCGGCCGTCCTCCAGAATTTCCTCATGGGGCTCCTCACAATCTTCGGGCTTGGACCAGTACCGCTGAAGTCACCCCACGTTGGGCGCCAGTTGAAGAACCGGGGCAGGGGCGTAACACAAGCCCACGCAGCCCAAGCATTGCGGGGGGGCCCCGAGCTCCAGGGGGCCCCACCGGGGCCCCTCACTAATACATTGATGTATCATGAATCATTCATGATTTTAAAATTATGGACGGTCCCGCCCCGGACGGAGCCCCGTGAGGCTGGTAGCAGGAATGGTGCGGGGGCCCGGCCGGGGCCCATGTGGCTGGCCTGGCAGCAGGAATGGTGAGGGGCCCCGGCCGGGGCCCAGGGCCGTGAGGCTGGCAGCAGGGGAATCAGTGGTGCAGGTCCGGGGCCCCGGCCGGGGCCCGGCGTGAGGCTGGCATCGGCTGAGGCTGAGCGGCTCTGAGTCTGACTGCTGCTCTGCCTCTTGAGCCTGCCTGACTGACTGGAATGCAGTGGGGGGGGGGGAGGCGGGCTGGCTCTGGCAGCACTGCAGCAGCAGGAATGGTGCGGGCAGCGGGGCCCCGGCCGGGGCCTGTCAGGACTGGGGGGGGCCTCTGTGAGTGAGGGGCTGGCTGGCAGCCAGCCAGCACTGCAGCAGGGGCCCCAGCCGGGGTCCGTGAGTGAGGCTGGTCATGAATATGCACTTTGCAAGGCCTCTCTATTTGTGGAACAGACTCATAGCAAATTGAGTTTCAATTCAAAGGCATTGTCGGTGTGCAAACTGTGACTGCAGCACTGCAGGAATGGTGCGGGGCCCCGCCCGGCCGGGGCCCGTGAGTGAGGCAGCGGTTGGCAGTGGCACTGCAGCAGCAGCACTGCAGGAATGGTGCGGGCCCGGCCGGGGCCCGTGAGTGAGGCTGGCACTGCAGCGCAGCAGCAGCACTGCAGAAATGGTGCGGGCCGGGCCGGGGCCCGTGAGTGAGGCTGGTACTGCAGCGCAGCAGCAGCACTGCAGAAATGGTGCGGGCCCCGACTGGGGCCCGTGAGTGGGGCTGGCACTGCAGCAGCAGCACTGCAGGAATGGTGCGGGCCCCGGCGGGGCCCGTGAGTGACAGTGACTACTACTAGTAGTCTTAATGGTGGGTGGATGATGGATCAATGGCGGCGGGAGCCGCGGGATAGGGTTGTTTACTCCTCACTCAGTCTCCGAGTCCTGCTCCTGACTTTCACTTTCTTATTCCTTTCCCGCCCCGGGACGCGTATGCGCGCCGCGGGGGCACTGGGCAGGGGGGCTGGCTAGTGACCAATGCCCTCATTACATTTGTCAGGGGGGCAGGGACAACACATGCGCATTGCGCAATTAGCTCAAGCGCGTTACACAGTAAGGTGTGGCATCAGGGGCGCGCAGCAGAGAAGAGGAGACAAAGCCACGCTCTCAGGTCACTCAGGACTCATCACCGGCGGGGCCTTTATTTGCAAATTGCATGCAATCATTTAAATTGCCCGGTCCCTACCCTACCTGTCTAGCCTTGAGGCTTACGCTGCTCCCCCCCACCCCCTCAGCTGCCCTCATCCACTCCAGCTCGCCTTGCGACGCCAGGCCCAGCAGGCCCCCCAGTCCTCTCAGGTCAGGTGAGTCCGTTCTCCTCTGTTAAAGTTCAAAAACGTAATTAAGATGTAACGCTCGGCTCATCATCATGTATCAGTTTTGTTCCTATTGTGAAGCGCTCGCCTTTGGGTAAAGTCTGCGCTCAAAAACGCATAAATAAATAAATAAAGTGACCAGTCAGTCATCATCATGCAGTGTGAGACGGTGTGTGCGGGCCACTGTGGGACACTCACAACAATATAAAAACCACCAAATACAATGTCAGATGCATGCTTCTGCACATCACATGGAGAGACATTTAATGTAAACTACAAATTTGGCTCAGTCTCAGGCAGCGGGTCCTGTTCTGTGTATGATGGGGTCATGGGGACGGTCATCCTGCAGGCAGATGTGAGCAGAAACCTAAAAGGCTGAGAGGATTTTTGCAGGCAGAATACTGGGCACAGGGAGGGGAAATATCTCCAAAAATTCCAGCCAGGGAATCCCACATCTTCATACACATGGTCAATATCCACCTTAAAAAGGAGCCTTTTGCGGCATGAGGCAGACTCGCAGTGTCTCACTTTGACCCTGACACTGACAGTGACAGCGACACACTGAAACCGACTAATGGCTACATAGGTCACTGAAAAACCCAAACTGACTAATACTCCCACAGACAAGTCAGGCGCAATGTTTAGATCCTAGGGTGACACTGACACCAACTAATGTCCCCTTAGAATCACTGCCAGACTGAAGTGACTAATACCCCCACAGACAAGTCAGGCACAGTCTTTAGGTTCTAAGGGTGACACTCAAACCAACGAATGCCCCCTGAGACTTACAGGGACACCGCAAAATTACAACTACCCCCCAGACAAGTCCGTTTCAGTCTTTAGATCCTTACAGTGATAGTGAACCCGACTAATGCCCCATAGGCTCACTGAGTCACTGAAACTGACAGCCACCCCCTTAGACAAACCACGCTCAATCTGTAGGCGTTTACGGAGATATTAACACCTGCACAGGCAAGTAAGATACTTGGGGTGAGACTGAAAGTGACTAATACCGCCACTGAAAAGCTGTGGCTAAATCTTCAGATGCAAAGGGTGACACTCAAGCCAGCTAATGCCCCCCAGACTCAATGAGACCCTGAAATGTATACATACACCCACAGACAAGTGAGATACTTACGGTAACACTGAGACGTGCAGTCACAAAGAAGTCCCTCAAGCATCCAGGAAGGCACATGGACCAGTGTGAGCATCCCAACTCTTTTAAAGGCCTCTCCGCCAACATCGGAAGTCATTAGTTGAACAATTACTAGAGATAGGGCCATACGGGGGACAGAATACACATTTATTATGCGCAAATTATTATTATAGATTCTGAGGATTAGTTCTCATTGGTAATATGCAGGATTGTTGCTGATGGATTTATGGGCCTTTCCAGCCAATACGTTCCGATTTCTGCTTGTGCTGTTAACAAATCACTTCCACAAAGCAACCTCCGCTCTTACTGCATGACATTAACAGGTGCTGATTAATTGGCCGTGCCACACTCTAGACGGCTATATCGTGGTCACTGTGTGATGCTGGGGACCGTTCCGTTAAGGTGTTTGATTTCAACGGAAGGAGCTAGTTGGTCAGGGCCCCAAGACTGGAGTCTGCCACAAAGCAATTTTGCGTGACCAACAGTTGCAGGGTCGGTCTATGCAATTATTTTTTTATTGGTCAGTGCAATTGTTAAAGCAAAATTGCCCCACACAGGTTTTGCTATATGCAGTTAGACACCTGTTTTGTCTTTTTGGGTTTATAATATGTAAAGTTTGCACTGGGGCAATGACTATCAGCCTACATTGCTCCAATGTGCTGATTGTGTAATAAATGGAACAAACAGATTTTGGTGCATCCCATATAACCATAAGAGTTTTGCATCATAGCAAATAAGGAGCAAATGGATTTGCGGTCTATGTTCGCTGCTTATACAATAATAAATGAAGCAGAGGTAATTTTCTTCAGTATTTCATGAATAAAACATAGCAAAATGCATTTTCTCTTATTAGGTAAGCATCAGAGTCCAAAAACAATTTGCTTCAGTAGTGTAATTGAAGATGATGAAACATTTGATGTGTATTCCTATCAATTCACTAATACTGATTGCCTCACAAATGTACAAAGACTTGGAGCTCAAAGAGGGCCCTTGAAAAATTGTGACCTCTTGCACTGTAGGGGTTGCAGTAGCCCACATCACGCCCCTGATGTGATCTTATTCTGACATGATGCAAACCGTATGCAATTTGGTTAAGGCTAAGTTTAAAAGAAAGCCTGCTAGCCCCAATTCCCTTTAATACATGCAGCAAAAATGGTGTAAAAAGGGTTTGGCTCATGCTAGGCTCTGTTACACATTTCATGTAGTAATGCTCCTACTGTTACGCTTGCAGCTGCCCTTAATAATCCGCATTAAGAAATGGCAGTAGGTGGTGCACGCCCATAATGTTATTGATGACAAATGGCGGATTTGACGTTTTTGTATTCCAGTGTACTTGGAACAGGCGTTTCTGTCTCGAATGGACTATGTAGAAAGAGATTGAGTGCCCTACCCTCCCTGAAATGCTTAGTACTGTTAAATACATCAAATGTAAAAAAAGAATTAAAGTAACACAATTTTTTCCATTGCTTAGGAGATGGCGGGTGAAAGAAAAAAACTTATTTTATTTGAGTAGCATAGTCATGGGCTCATGGAGCATAGGGTTGTGTTTCTGGAAATAGTTTACCTGCAGCAGGAGTATCTGAAGCATGAGCTACTTTTCATTAAACACTATTGTGTGTTGTGTCCAGCTGAAACTTGGTTACAGAGTCCATTATGGGATCAGGAGAAGAATGACAAGTAGATGTGGCCTAAGGTTTCAGCTACTGCTGTAGGAACTTGGGGCAGCTGGTCCTTACAGAAAGACAATATAGAGGCATTTCATTTAAATGTTGGAGGTTTCAAAGCAAAATTTGCTAGATTTCTGGGTGGTAGGGCAAAGTGGTACATGGTGGGCCGCGCCGCGGGGGGGGGGGCATTGTGGGCCACGCCGCGGGGGGCCCCCTCCATGTGCTTTGCAGGGGGGCCCCCTCAAATTTCGTTACGCCCCTGAACCGGGGTTTAACCCAGCGGCGTCAGGGGCACGCCTAAGATCTTCGAGTTCACCTGTCTTGGTATACAGAGACACAGAATACTTCTGGATGGCATCAGAGACCAAGTTTATTAGCTGCAGCTAGTAACAGTGATCCTAGAAATACATCACGGTGTAAATCCTCAGGAGACTGCTCATTTTACTAAGGCGAGACGTCTCCTTTTATACCCAATATTCACATTATAAATGTACACCCACTGCACAAAATTCTAGCCAATAAGATACATTTTCAAACAAAGTATCACATAACAAAAACTCAATTTACAGTATCCCAACCCAAAAGTTAATTATTAGGAATGTCCCAAATTCAATCTCCACAAGCTGGACAAACCTATAATTGAAAGCATAACCCATGTAATGAAGAAACATAAAAAAGAAACGGTAACAGATGCTGAACAAGATAAGGCATGTGCAAGGAAACTAAAAGTTCACGATGTCCTGAACATTGATTGGCAATCTCAGACAAAGATCGATTAGGGAAATTGGCTTTGCGAGGTCAGTTTCAGGTGAAGAGGTCAGTTTTTTACTGTTCATTTGAGAGTCAAAAAGAAACCTAGTTAATGTATACATGAACTAAGAAGGCCAGGCCACTTTGTTCGCCAGGCTACCTTTACAGGTCTACATGAGGGAAACACAAAATGGTGGCACAGAACAAAATGGAGTCAGACTCGAGAATTACAAAACCTCACACGAGGCCCGGTTGGGCAAAGGCCACAGTGGAAAGAATATGGCGGAGTAAGTTCAAAAAAGGGTTACTGGGATGGTATAATTAAACCACTCGATAAAATATTTCGAATGCCTTAATTGTGAGGATAATAACTCTACTGGTATGTGGGCCTATGTGCACCATTAACCCCTTAAGTGCGGGGAACGTTCAGCGGTCGTCGCGTGCACCACCTCGCTAGTGCTGCGCACGTCCGCTGAACGTTCCAATCCTGTTAGCGCAATCGAACGTCCGCACTGGGGCGGAATTTTCGGCGCGCTTAACCGTGGATGCAGAAATTACACAACTTTTTTTGATTCCTCGTACAGCACAGACAGCGATAACAAACAAGGAGGTCCAAGCACAAGCCACGTATACCAGGGCGACTGGAACCAACCGCAAGGCACTTTTCCTTTTTTAGGGGAAGGCCAATGGCGACCACCGAGAGGCAGAGGGGGCAACTGGCGGAGAGGCACCACTCCAGGACAACACCAATCCAACCCCAACTGGGAGAGGGGACGAGGCAGGGTCCAGAAACAGGTTCAGTTCCTGCCAGAGAGCCACAGGGAAATAGCCACCCGCAGGAAAGTCTACAGATGGTAGAGAAACGGTCCAACCCGGTGATTAATATCTCCTCCTACGTCCTGAAGGATGACGAGATTAACATTCTCAGCAAGGGACTCTCTTTTGTGCCTACTGCCCATCCTGTTCATTTTGCCATCAGGACTGAACTCAAAGTTCTTTCGCAAAATTAGACTCAGATATTTCTTCAGGAACAGTCCACCGTCCCACAAAACATCTAATACCGGGCTTAGACCACCCTCAACTTTCTTCCCACCATCCAACTCAGTGACCAACCAAATTTTGGATTATGAACACACTGTACTTAAGGATGTATCCAAGACCCTTGAAGCATACAAACACACCAGGCTCAACGTCACTAGAGCAGAGAAGACCGCACTAATGGCACTCAAGAACAACAAAGACATTGTCATTAAGCCTGATGATAAAGGGGGAGCAATTGTGGAGCAATATGTGGAAAAATACAAGCTTGAAATCGTCAACCAGCTAGGTGATGGAGTAAGCTACCGGAAATTGCGGACTGACCCGTCTAAAGATCTGGCAGTGGAGATTCTTACCCTGACCAAACAAGGCAAAGAGCAAGGTTTTCTGAGTGAACATGAATTCCTCTACCTGAACCAGCAGGACCCCCGCCTACCCACGATATACACCCTACCCAAAGTTCATAAGAGTATGCAACAACCACCAGGCAGACCCATTGTGTCTGGCTGTGGCTTGGTCTTGGAACCACTGTGCAAATGGGTAGATATATTTCTGAAACCAATTGCTGACTTACCTACGTGATACACTCCAGACAATCAATTTGGTGGACCGTCACCCCTTCGACAATGAGAATCAACTACTGGTTACATGTGACATTGTGTCACTGTACACCAGCATTCCACAGAAAAAGGCCCTTGAAGTTATTCGGCATGTGTTGGATGGACGCCCTGCTCTCATGGCCGTACCTACGGATTTCATAATTGCACTACTGACCATCGCCATGATGAGAAACCTTTTCATCTTCCAAGGCTCGTTCTACTTACAGACCAAGGGTGTCGCGATGGGGGCAGCCTTCGCACCGGACCTGGCCATCATCTTCATGGATGACTTTGAACAGAGGCATGTTCTCAATGGGCTCAATCCCTACTACAACCACGTCGCCTGGTGGCGACGATACATTGATGATGTGCTGATACACCGGAAAGGGGCTGAAATCGACTTATTTGCTTCCATGTGTGGCTAAACCAGAAAAGCGAAGACATACAATTTGCATTACAGTCAAGTAATCATTGAGTCGATTTCCTAGATATCTCTATCATTGAAGAAAACAACCAACTGTCTACGACCTTATATCGCAAACCAGCAGAGCGCAATTCATTACTACTCTACAACAGTCACCATCCCCGGGGCTTAAGGGATAACTTGCCGGTAGGCCAATTCCTTCGGGTCCGCAGGAACTGCACGAAAAAGAAAGACTATTTCAAGAATCAGAAGACCTTAATGCACGACTACTGGAGAGGGGCTACCCAAGATGATTACTTAAGAAAGCTCAGAAGAGGGCATGGTACATTACTCCTCTCGACGCGGGACAAGAATGATTAAGTCTTCAGAGTATGATTGGCGTAACCACGTATTGTACACAGAGCAACGCCATTCGCAAAATTGTAAATAAACATTGGGATTTGATTGCCGAGGACATCGGGCAACCTGCTCTCCCCTTGCACTCCTTCAAAAAGGTCAAAAGCATCAAAGACCATGTTGTAACCTCCTTTTTGGATACCCCTGAACAACCCACACTTCAAAGACTGTGGAATCTACCAGTGACAGTTGGTCATTTCAGATGCGGAGGCTGTAAGGCTTGTGAACTAACTCGACAAACTAAGCAATTCACTTATAGACAAAACAGTGTAGAGCTCAAATCATTCACGAATTGCAACACTAGCAATGTAATCTATTGCAGCATGTGACCCTGTGGGTTCATTTATGTTGGACAAACGCAACAGAAAATTAAAGCACGGATCCTGCAACACTGCAGTAGACTTAGATGTGAGGTTCAGGGAGCCCCACTAGTAGATCACTACAGGACAGCCAATCATAAACCAGAAGACCTCAAATGAGTTGTCTTAGAAAAAGTGGTTCTAGGTCCTAGGGGAGGCAACGTGGGCTCTATTCTTAATGTCAGGGAAAGTAAATGGATGAGTCGCTTTGACTCAATCTGTAATGGGCTTAATGAACATGATGCCAACTATGCCCAGCTGGCCTGTCTTTAACTATCCTATATGGGGCTTTAAACACAGAGATGTTAAAACACAGATTTACAGTCACAGTTCTCACTTTTACTCTGTGTTTATGTTTTGTCTTTCCATTATAGGTGAACAACGCCTAACATGATTACTGTCAATCTGTATGTGGTGTTTTTATAATTTTAATTTTTTACTCCATCATTATATGTTGTACTGGTTTAATAATGCTCCATTGTCGTAGGTCCAAATTAACCAGAGGTGGCGCAATACATATGTGATGATTTTGTTTACCCTTCACATGGGGACTATTCTCACCTGTTCATTAATGTTACTCTAACTGTGATGCTTTAGGAGATCTCTTCTCTTGTACACTGCAGTAATCCCCATTGCCCATGTTCGGCTGTCCTTGACTGTTTAACTTATGATTTTACATTTCGTCATTCCCGAGGAGATTGAGCACTCTTGCACTCAGTCCATGTAATGGCCTCTTAATGGTTCACATAGGCCCACATACCGGTGGAGTTATTATCCTCACAATTAAGGCATTCGAAATATTTTTTCGAGTGGTTCAATGATACCATCCCAGTAACCCTTTTTTTGAACTTACTCCGCCATAGTCTTTCCACTGTGGCCTTTGCCCAACCGGGCCGCGTTGATGCGGCAGTCTGACAGCATATAGCGGCTGCAGGCTCTTTCGGGACACGCGCATGCCCCTTTTTAAGAATTCCCATATCCGGCTGCCATCCTTGTTAGATTAATTTGAGCGGCAGCAGCACCCCCCGCGGTAAGCATTGCAAGCCTCTTCCGTTTATCCGCACGCTGAACGGTTTGGATTTTGATAGTTTGTTGTTACGATCCCTCTTTGTAGATTGAAACACGGGTTGTGCCAACTTGAAAATTGTGTTTCCAGGCCACCGAGGATCGGTGAGTTGTTGTTTTGCACTGCTATGACCATTATCTGTCATGTTGTCGAGTTTTCAAGATACAGAGGCCTCATTCCTTCCCTAATTATGTTTCAGATACGAACGCGTAAATAATTATTGTGAATACCGGACAACGAGGTATTTATAGACATTTTGTATTTTCCACGTAGTGTGTCGTGTTTGGAGATATGATTCTTGGTTAATTTAGTGCGCCCATGGGCGTCTGTTTATTTTTATGGTAATTGAGCGATTGGTTTTGTTTCATGCACTAGTCTAAGCACACAAAATTGCTTCCAATTGGAGTCTAACGGGGTAAATGTGTGTTATTAATTAATGTGTTTAGGCATTAGAAGATTCTATCTTCACCCCAGCATACAAGCAACATTAGCTATTAGTTGCATTCGGTCCTTACTCCACTGACATATTCACCTTATGCTTTCGGGTGATATCGCGCTCTCCGTTCTCATAGGAGCCTACCGGCCCACCCTTCTGGTTGATTCTGCGCCTCCACCAAGGTGGCTCCTTTGGTAATTATTGGCAATTCTGCTATGCCGGTTTTTGATTAGGTTTTTGATTATGTGTATTTTCGTTAGCTTAAATTATTATTTCTATTGACCCTAGGTGCCCCCACTCACCCACACCACCATCCCCAGTCCTGAGGAAGACCCTGTAGTACGGTGGCGACTTACCTACATCTATCTGGGGTCAAAACGTCGACTTCTACATCTGTACCTATCCGTGAACAACAGATTATTATTACTGTGTTTCAATATATGGCCTAGGTTTCACATGGTTTTCTTATGTGGCTTAGTAAATGTGCTTTTGTGTCATCAATAATGTATTCTATGACCTCACTGGATCTTTAATACCTTTCATTAAACCCCAAACCTCACCAACAAACCACTTACCCAACCCCCATCCTTTTCATTCTGGGCACATTGTATTTATTGGAAGAATTTCCTTTGTCATACATGGCTTTGATGTGGATGTGATTAAATAACATCCTCCTTTACCTAGTTGTGTTATAGTTTTCACTTTAGACTAAGTATTAAAGACTATTGTGTTGTTTTTAAACAAAGTGCGTACTGGGACCACTTTCCCTGTAACATTAAGTACCCAGGGCCCAGTACTTTTGGGTCTACCCTTCTATGTAATAATTTGTTACAAAGAGGTCGGAACAGGTGGAAATTAAATTCCTCCTTGAGAATTCCCTTTCTTGTTCCCTGACCTGAAAGCCCACAGAGACTAAATAGTGTGTGGATATCCCGGTGAACAACTGAATTTGCTGGAATATGTTGAGAATTTTTGAGCGGTTTGAAGAACGTAATTTCATGGCCTTTGGGAGCCAGGCTCAAACTTGAATAGTTTCTCTGACCTCAGGGGTGGTTTCATTACTACTTTTTTTAGACCTAAAAGCTTAGTTTCCCTTACTCCAACGGGCACGGGGATGGTCTTCCGTGCAGTGGCACAGCCTTATGATGGCTGAAAGTTCGTAACCAGCCTACTGCTGAAATTAGATTTTGCTACTGCTTGCGTGCAAGTGATTAAGGCTGATGAACTGTCACTAAGTGGGGGGAAAGGAAACTATGGTGCTGTTCTGACCTGGGATCCCCTTAACAAGGAGGAACTATCCTTGCCTTCGTTTGTTCACTGAGGAGAGCTTAGAAGGGCCAAAGATGTATTGCCTTTTCCTAACTAAATTTGGATGTTTAGAAATATAAACTGAGCCCTTTGGTTTGACGAGGTCCCTCTTCCTTCCGATGTACTTGCTCTTTGTGCCAGAGCATCCACAGTGAAAGGAACCTTGGTACCCTTGCTGGCCTCTAGTAGATCTATCGAGCTCTAACAAAATATCCTCCAAATACTTTGACTGGTCCACCTGAGTTAAGCTAATTGCCACTAGAGTTTCTAGGATACCATGTAGACATGCTGCTTCGCCACACTTGCCCCGCAGTAACTCTGACCTGCACTACACTGAGAGAGGAAGGCTCTGCCATACCACCGGGTCCCTGTGCTGTTGAGACCCCCCACCGCCTCCCTCCCGCCGTCCTGCTGTTTGCTTTCACCTGACAGCGGGGCCGCCGAGTGGAGCGAGGCGAGGGGCTGCCTACAACTCCCGGCAGCCCTTGGGGTCTCCAGACACACCCCCTTCACGACACGCCAGGAGGCGCATAAAGGGCGTCGCCGTTACAAGGAGTTGTGACACGCTGCTTCGCCACACTTGCCCCGCAGTAACTCTGACCTGCACTACACTGAGAGAGGAAGGCTCTGCCATACCACCGGGTCCCTGTGCTGTTGAGACCCCCCCACCGCCTCCCTCCCGCCGTCCTGCTGTTAGCTTTCACCTGACAGCGGGGCCGCCGAGTGGAGCGAGGCGAGGGGCTGCCTACAACTCCCGCCAGCCCTCGAGGTCTCCAGACACACCCCCTTCACGACGCGCCAGGAGGCGCATAAAGGGCGTCGCCGTTCCCTCTCGCGGGACGCTGGGCCAAGCCTGGGCCAAGGGTGGGCCCGTCCTAGCCCGTCACAGACCGGAGGAGACCGGGCCGGGCGCACCCCCCTAACATCCAAGCCAAGGTAACTTCTTGCGCAACAGTCCTAAACCAACCCACTGAGTACATAACAATAACTAACGAAACATAACGCATTGGAAACCCATATATCCCATCCTACTTGGCCAAGATACATACTATGTTAACAAGAGGCTCTAGAAGCAAAACCATAAAGAAAAATATGGCGACGACAGTTGGTCCCATCGAACAATTCCTTCACAAAGTAAATGAAACCATAGACCAAACAGTATCGATGATTGATCGTCGTGTTTCATATGAACTTGATCAAGCACGACGCTCATCTATGGGTGTCCTGGCACAGGCTCAAACTCCAAACGTTGCACTACAAAATAAGTCAACTTCCGAGACAAATGTTGAAATACACGCACTACCAAATACAGTTGACCTTTCAGTAGCCTCGCAATTGTCCAATTCACAATCTTCTCAGGACCTTGAACAGACTCCCGATATTTTTGCTACAATACAACCAACACAAAATGAGCTAACACAATCAGATTCTAGAGGCATCAGGGAAGGAGCTATTCCCAAAACTCAGACCCAAACTGGACCACGCTCTATGAGTCCAACACGCACAACTGCCATAAACCTTGACTCTGAACCATCTTTAAAGGCTCAAAACCTACAGAATATTCCCAACACAGACCACTCTAACAATACCACGTCTGACGTACTTATAATTGAAGATCACCTGAACAGACCTAATTCAAAACAATCTCGACAAGAAAAGTCGGTTCAATATCCAACAAAGACCACAAGTAATTTAAAGGTAGAATCCTTCCTACTAAAAGAAATATCGGAAATAGTAAAACATCAGCTACACCCCATACAAAAAAGTCTTGAAATAATAGAAAAGCAAATGGCCATATTAATTGCCACTGCAAAAACAACTACCAACTCAAAGATAAAAGACTTTTCAGTTTCATTAGACCTTACCACCAACCCCGGTAAAACTAATGCCACCAACATTCAGAAACAGGTAGCGAACAATCTTGCTATCACAAAACCCACAAGCAACATAAACACATATACAAGAGAACGAGAAGGAACAATAACTAAACCAACTCTCCCCTCGAAAACCAAGCCCAACCAGGACAAAGTAAAAATCATTACTGATCCACAAAACCAACCACCTTCAAACCCGATTCCGGCAAAAACACTACCAGTAACTACCCTTACTATTCCACCTGTATCAAATACTCTCCGACAAGATCCACCACAGAGAACAAATACCAAACCAGAGCGAATGAATAAAAGATGGCCAAAAGTAGTAAATCTCCCATCGGAAGCAGCACCCTTTGTTGCTATATTAACCGGAGTCCCAGAACTAAGTAAAGACACAGATGAACCTACCTGGTCTCTACTAAACAAAGCACGCTATTGGCTAAATATCAACAGGCCCAATCACCCAAATAACATCACCAGAATCACCACAGTGAGAAGGGTGTCCTGGATAGGTCACCAGCCTAAATCAATTCACGGGGACTGTATAATAGTTAACTTTGAAAATCCACGAGCAGTGGACTACATCTGTTCTTGGGACAGCCCAGAAAATAACGATGGAATAAATGTCAAACGATTATCGTTCTTCTATCCCCGACAAACCCACCGTTTCGAGGACCCCAGTTGGCCATCAAACTGGTCATGGAGTCAACCCGACCAAGGTCCAAGAAATTGGAATCAGGGCGACAGAGGGCAGGGTAATTACCAAAGGTACCAGCCGCAGGGAGAATGGGGATATGACCACAGAGAACGAGGTGATTGGAACAACTACGGCAGGAGGCCGTACCAACACCAGTACAGAGAACCCTGGACCGGAATCCCAACCTTCAATCATTACAGCTGCTTAGATATGGTCGACTGACCACCATTACAGCCTTTCACATTGACTCTTCCGCACAGTCCCAGACTACAATTACTCCCCTCACCAACCAAACCGAAGAGTAAGATGTCTGACAAGGTCCACAGCTCACATAAAGACAGAAAAGATGATCTTACCCTAGAAATTACAACTCAAAACGAAAGCAGTCAGACCAACGATCGTCTTCATCACTGCAAATCTGTTCCCAGACCGCAGTCTATGCTACACCCTTCCTCGTACAAACCAGCCGAGGTAACTTTGAACACAGACCCTCCAAATCCGATTGTAGAAGCAGAACTACCTGAACTGCCGTCCCAATCTGGCAACTCCACCACAGAAGCTGAGAGGAAAATGTTATTCTGGAATGTGGCGGGTCTAGCAACCAAGTATCTCGAAAAAACCTTTTTAGATCTGGTTCACACAAATGACTTAGTTTGCCTCCAGGAGACATGGCTGAACGATCCAATTCACCTGGTGGGATTCAGAACTTACTTCTCCCAAGCAACAAAATCACCCTCTGGGAGAAGTAAAGGGGGCCTAATTACATACATCTCCAACCTTTGGCCCTGTTAGGAAACAACGCCTATAGCACTCCACCAGAATGATCAGATCATCGATATAAAAGCATCACACCAAGTCACCTATACCATAATAAACTTTTATAACAATATGAGCCTGCCGGAACTTACCAAAGCTCTAAGCGAAATTAGCGATGTAACAAATGAGTTAAAAATCAAATACGCTAAAGTCACCCACTCAATAATTTGGGGCGGAGACTTTAACCTACATATTTGCAGCAAAAGTGACGCCCCAACATGTGGGATCACAGACGAACAAGATAACCCTATTACCCATTTTTCCCACACAGAGGAAGGAAACATCATACAGGCCATCATGTCTGAGTTAGATATAGGGTTTGCAAACTTGCTAACGACACCGACTATCCAATTTACACCAACGTTCCACGGAAGAGGCGCCCAAACATTAATTGATTACATCCTAGTTTCCATTAACAATGCTACACGCATAAAGCACTTTGAAGTGGATAACAATGCACTTAGTGACCACCATCCACTTAGACTAATCTATCTAGAGCCTGACCATCAAAAAATCCAAGCTAAGGACTACATGGGCCTCCTACATCAAGAAAACCTTACATTAAACAGACTGAATGGCTTTACCCTCAAATGGGGTAACCTAGACCAAGACTCAACCAGCACAAGCATAATCAAAAAATGCAGGACTCACATTGACAACTGTCTAAACCCTCTGGCAACCCCATTGGAAATTCTGACCAACTACAATGAAATAGTGAAAACCATCGGTATTGAACTAACCAAACCTAGGAAAAAAATAACATTCTAAGAAAAGGTTGGTTTAACACCCAGTGCACAAAAACCTACTCAGCATTAAAGAAAGCCCTAGCAAAGAAAGATCGAAACAGAGAAGAGATTGTGCAATTAAGGAAAACATATAAGCTCTCACTCAGGCAGAGGAAAAAAGAGATACAATGTAATCTCTGGACCCAACTCTTAAACAGTAGCACACAAAAGGACAATGTAGCCTTCTGGAAAATTGTAAAATCGCCATTCTTAACTGGAAACAAGGACGGTCCTTCGCTGGATGTTGCAATAAACGCCGAGGACTGGGTGCAACATTTTTCAGGGGTCTTCGGTGAGGATAAACCCGGAGACTTGGCCCCTACACCCCCGTTCCTCCCTCCGGTGAACTACCCGATAGAAATTCACTTCACTATGAAAGAAATAACGAAAGCGATAAAGACTGCAAAAAATGGCAAAGCCCCAGGACCAGATTCAGTCCCAATGGACCTTTACAAATCACTTCCTGATCTCTGGTCCCCTCTTTTAACCAAGGTTCTGAATGCAGCCAAGGAAATCAGCCTCCCGAACTCCTGGTCAACATCGATCCTGGTCCCCATATTTAAGAAAGGCAACAGAGACTCTCCCTCCTGCTACCGTCCCATTTCCCTCCTGGATTCGGTCGGAAAGATGGCAGGGAGGATACTTCTAGACCATCTCCAGGAGTGGTCAACAGAACACGGGGCACTATCAGATCTCCAATATGGGTTCAGGTCTGGACTGAGCACTGTGGACCAAGTTTTGAACTTAACACTACTGGCTGGAAAATACACCTCAGCAAAAAAATCAACTCTACACATGGTCTACGTTGACCTTACGGCAGCGTTTGACTGTGTAGAACATTCAAAACTTTGGGCAATAATGATGCAAATGGGGATCGAGCCAGCAATCATAGATTTCCTGCGTGAGTTATACTCTGGAGCCACGGGAAAGGTTCGATATGGATTGGAGGGCCAACTCACAGATAGCTTCCCAATACAGAAGGGGGTCAGGCAAGGGTGCGTACTGGCCCCCTTCCTATTTACGCTCTATACAAATGGACTTGAAGTTGCGATGTTACAGGGTGTAAAAGACCTGCCAGAAGTGGGTCGGCGACCGATCCCAGCATTGTTATACGCTGACGATGCGGTGATCCTCGCACGAACCCCGATCCAGCTACAAAAAGCCCTAAATAACTATTGCACTTTCATGACAAGTCTCAACCTAAAAGTCAATATAAAAAAAACCTTCGTGATGCACGCCGGTACCAAAAGAAAAAAAGTAAAGTCAATACTTGTGGATAAAATCCCCCTTGAAAGAACTAAAACTTACTCATACCTCGGCATCACTATTGACGAAGAGTTTAACTGGAAACAAGCAATCATTTCGCGCAAGCTGTCTCTTACAAGAACAGTTGGTGCTTTAAAAGCGTTCTCCCTCCGTCTAGGAAAAAGACCTCTAGCAGAGATGTTAAAAATGTATAATGCAAAATGCATCAGCACGGCCATTTTTGGTGCAGGAGTCTGGGGAATAGCCAACGCCGAACAAATACAGAAAGTTGAAAATCTCTTTCTAAAATTTCTACTAGCAGTCCCTAAAACCACAACTACTTTTGGCTGCCACTTAGAACTTGGACTGGATCACGTTTCAGATCTCATCAAGATTCAACCCATCATGCTGTGGCGCAGAATATGGGCAACAGACGAATGTCATCTCACAAGAGCAATTAACGAGGACTGTATGAAACTAGACTGCATGAATAAGATAAAGTGGCTAAGTTATGTAAAATCCTTCCTTGCGGATATTGGTCTCTCGAGGTTCTTCGAAGAACCACAGTCAGTAACAGACATAGCAAAGAAAGATTTTAAAAAGCTATGCCTGTCCCACTTAACTCAACTGCGATTGATGTCCGAAATAGGAAAGCCATCAGTCCAACACTGCCTCATGATACAACTGATTCCATCCATTCAACCGTATCTGCAGTACGACCTGATGCAATTTGAAAAGTTTCTTCTCACTCGCTTCAGGTTTAATCTTTTTCACGTCGTGGTTTCATTCCCGTCGCAGAATATATGGACACACAACACGACACCGTGCCCCTGTGACTCTATTTCATCTCAGTCCACAATACATGTTCTTTTCTTTTGTAGATTTTATATGCCACTTCGCAAAAGGTGGATCATACCAATTTTAAAAGTTATGAAGATCCGTAGATGCCGCCCAGCGTACCTGGCGCTGCAGTTTCTGGAAAACAGCCTAGCGTCGAAATCTGTCGCACACTACTTAAAACTGTGTCTCAGGCATCGCACGAACTTATGAAAATCATATAGCCGCATCAAATACGAACTTTCGAGACAGTACAGTGCTCTCTGCGAGAGATTAATTTTTAACATATCATGAACTTAATGTTATGAACAATTTTTTTTATTGTGCATATTTGTACTTTTATGGCTTTCATCATGAAAACCGAATAAAGTTCTTTTGAATTTGAATTTGAATTAATGTGTTTAGGCATTAGAAGATTCTATCTTCACCCCAGCATACAAGCAACATTAGCTATTAGTTGCATTCGGTCCTTACTCCACTGACATATTCACCTTATGCTTTCGGGTGATATTGCGCTCTCCGTTCTCATAGGAGCCTACCGGCCCACCCTTCTGGTTGATTCTGCGCCTCCACCAAGGTGGCTCCTTTGGTAATTATTGGCAATTCTGCTATGCCGGTTTTTGATTAGGTTTTTGATTAGGTGTATTTTCGTTAGCTTAAATTATTATTTCTATTGACCCTAGGTGCCCCCACTCACCCACACCACCATCCCCAGTCCTGAGGAAGACCCTGTAGTAAGGTGGCGACTTACCTACATCTATCTGGGGTCAAAACGTCGACTTCTACATCTGTACCTATCCGTGAACAACAGATTATTATTACTGTGTTTCAATATATGGCCTAGGTTTCACATTGTTTTCTTAGTGGCTTAGTAAAAATGCTTTTGTGTCGTCAATGATGTATTCTATGACCCAGACATCCACAACAGCTTCGACAACCAACCCGGAGACCAACCCACCCAACCATATGATGAACATTCTCCCCCCTTGAACACCCTTAACGACTGGAACCCAATCTCCACTGAGGACACCATCCGCCTGATGAACTCCATCCACTCAGGATCCCCCACAGACCCATGTCCTCACCACATCTTCAACAAAGCAGACTCCGTCATAGCACCGCACCTCCGAGACGTCATCAACTGCTCCTTCAACTCCGCCACCTTCCCGGAAAGCTGGAAACACGCTGAACTCACCGCCCTTCTGAAAAAACCCACAGCGGACCCCACCGAACTCAAAAATTACCGCCCCATTTCGCTCCTTCCATTCCCGGCCAAAGTTATCGAGAAAGCTGTCAACAACCAGCTCGCCGCTTTCCTCGAAGCCAACAAATCCCTCGACTCCTCACAATCTGGCTTCCGAGCAAAACACAGCACTGAGACCGCCCTCATCGCAGCAACAGACGACATTCGAACTCTACTGGACAATGGAGACACAGTCGCCCTCATCCTCCTCGACCTCTCGGCAGCCTTCGACACAGTCTGCCACAGCACCCTTTTACAACGCCTCAGAAACATCGGAATACAAGGAAAAGCACTTGAATGGATCACCTCGTTCCTTACCGGAAGAACCCAGAGAGTCCGCCTTCCACCATTCAAGTCCGAGGCCACTGAAGTCATCTGTGGTGTACCACAAGGATCCTCACTCAGTCCCACCCTCTTATACATGAGCCCCCTCGCGGCCATCGCCCGCCAACACAACCTCAACATCATCTCTTACGCGGATGACACTCAACTGATCCTTTCTCTCACCAATGACCCCAGCACCGCCAAAACTAACCTACACGAAGGAATGAAAGAAGTTGCCGAATGGATGAAACACAGCCGTCTGAAACTGAACTCAGACAAAACAGAAGTCCTCATCTTAGGTACATCCCCCTCTGCATGGGACGACTCTTGGTGGCCGGAAGCCCTTGGAAAAGCACCCATCCCGACAGACCACGCACAGAACCTAGGCGTTATCCTGGATTCTTCACTTTCAATGAACAGACAAGTCAGCGCCGTATCCTCATCCTGCTTCAACATTCTTCGCATGCTCAAAAAAACATTTCGCTGGATCCCCACCGAAACCAGAAAAACAGTCACCCATGCTCTGGTCACGAGCCGACTGGACTACGGAAACACCCTCTACGCAGGTACTACCGCTAAACTCCAGAAGAAACTCCAACGAATCCAAAACGCCTCAGCCAGGATCATATTAGACATCCCGCGTAACGAACACATCTCTGGTCACCTGAAAGACCTCCACTGGCTACCCGTCAATAAGAGGATCACTTTCCGACTGCTAACCCATGCACACAAATCACTCTACGACATCGGACCAGAATGCCTCAACTCACGACTGTCCTTCTACACCCCCTCCCGCCAACTACGTTCTTCCAGCCAAGCCCTCGCCACTGTACCTCGCATCAACAAGACAACCATGGGAGGCAGATCCTTCTCATACCTGGCTGCTAAAACATGGAACTCACTCCCCACTTTCCTTCGCCTTACCCAGAACCACCTAGCATTCAGAAAGCAACTTAAAACTTGGATATTTGACAAGTAATCCTCTTCCCTCCCTAAGCGCCTTGAGACCCTCTGGGTATGTAGTGCGCTATATAAATTCTTTGACTTAACTTGACTGGATCTTTAATACCTTTCACTAAACCCCAAACCTCACCAACAAACCACTTACCCAACCCCCATCCTTTTCATTCTGGGCACATTGTATTTATTGGAAGAATTTCCTTTGTCATACATGGCTTTGATGTGGATGTGATTAAATAACATCCTCCTTTACCTAGTTGTGTTATAGTTTTCACTTTAGACTAAGTATAAAAGACTATTGTGTTGTTTTTAAACAAAGTGCGTACTGGGACCACTTTCCCTGTAACATTAAGTACCCAGGGCCCAGTACTTTTGGGTCTACCCTTCTATGTAATAATTTGTTACAAAGAGGTCGGAACAGGTGGAAATTAAATTCCTCCTTGAGAATTCCCTTTCTTGTTCCGTGACCTGAAAGCCCACAGAGACTAAATAGTGTGTGGATATCCCGGTGAACAACTGAATTTGCTGGAATATGTTGAGAATTTTTGAGCGGTTTGAAGAACGTAATTTCATGGCCTTTGGGAGCCAGGCTCAAACTTGAATAGTTTCTCTGACCTCAGGGGTGGTTTCATTACTACTTTTTTTAGACCTAAAAGCTTAGTTTCCCTTACTCCAACGGGCACGGGGATGGTCTTCTGTGCAGTGGCACAGCCTTATGATGGCTGAAAGTTCGTAACCAGCCTACTGCTGAAATTAGATTTTGCTACTGCTTGCGTGCAAGTGATTAAGGCTGATGAACTGTCACTAAGTGGGGGGAAAGGAAACTATGGTGCTGTTCTGACCTGGGATCCCCTTAACAAGGAGGAACTATCCTTGCCTTCGTTTGTTCACTGAGGAGAGCTTAGAAGGGCCAAAGATGTATTGCCTTTTCCTAACTAAATTTGGATGTTTAGAAATATAAACTGAGCCCTTTGGTTTGACGAGGTCCCTCTTCCTTCCGATGTACTTGCTCTTTGTGCCAGAGCATCCACAGTGAAAGGAACCTTGGTACCCTTGCTGGCCTCTAGTAGATCTATCGAGCTCTAACAAAATATCCTCCAAATACTTTGACTGGTCCACCTGAGTTAAGCTAATTGCCACTAGAGTTTCTAGGATACCATGTAGAGTCTCTTGCATAAGCAACATAACTTCAGAAAGAGACGAAGAGCCGGAAGGATGTTGATGGTCCCTCCAGCGAAACATTTATTTACCAAAGAAATTACTTGGGGAAGCCCTCTGCCTTCTGTGAAGTAGTCATCAAATGTTATAACCGGTTTGCCAGTGTTACGACCAATGTGCTTTTAGATTCATCATTTGCCACCAGTTTCCTAGAAATTGTTTGGGTAGATATAGGAGAGGGCCCTCACACTTTGATTTTGACCTGCGTGCTCCACAGCCTTTCAGCTCTACAAATAGAACATACACTCTAGCCCCCTCGAAAGCATCTAACAAGCCTGTGTGCAGGACCTGCAGTTGGATCCAGCTTGCATTCACAGCTCTGCCACTACACTTCCAACTCGGACCCGCACCTACCTGGTACATACACCGCTCTGCCAGCACATCTCAATTCTGACCTACACATACTTTGTGCACTCACAGCTCTGCAAACGCACCTCAACCATGATCTACAGATACCATGTGCAAGTAAAGCTCAGTATGTACAGTCTGTTCCATCATTGCACCGCACTCCTGACACTTCCATTGCCCGTGAGCACTCAACCACATCAGTGTTCTTCATTCCTAACCTTCAATTGCCTTGTGCAATAATAGCAATGCCTGTGCACCTTACTTTTAACCTGCAGGTTCACTTAACATGCAAAGCTTTGTCAGTGAACCTCAATCCTGAACTGTGCCTAATTTGTGCACACAATCCTCCTCCAGTGCACCTCACTTACACATAATATGCACAAATACAACTCTCTCGGTGATGTTCAGTCCTAGTCTGCAGATACTATGTGCACACATGTGCAGGAGTCTCTGGGGAACTACGGGTGAGCAAGAGTCTTCGAGAACTGAGGGTTAGCTGGAGAATGGAGTTAGAGCGGGGCCCTTTCTGGGAACACAGAGTAGCTTGGAGGGGCCACAGTCGCTGGGATACAGAGATAACCAAGAGTTTCAGGCTGTTGTACTTGACCCTTTTTGCAGGGTCATCCTTTAACTTTTTGCCTTCCTCATGTACTTTTTCTGACTTGTTTTTGTTAGTTTTTATGACTCTGGGCACTTTACCACTGCTGATCAGTGCTAAAGTTCACATGCTCTCCCTATTATAAATTGATGTATGGATTAGTGACTCCATGATTGGCTGGTTTGGTTTACTTGTCAGACCCTAGTACAGTGCACTGATTGTGCCCAGGACTTGGAAATCAAATGCTGGTAGTGGGCTTGCAGCACTGGTTGTGCCACCCACAGAAGCAGCCTGTAAAAGTGTGACTAAGGCCTGCAATTGCAGAGCCTGTGTGCAGTCTGGTACTGCCATGTTGACTGGGCAAGTGCACCCACTTGCCAGTTCCTAAACCTTCCCTTTTCTTCCTATCAGACACCCCTATGGTAGGCCAAGGACAGGCTGCATTGTGAGTATAAGGTTGACAAGCCCTGATGTGTGTGGCAGGTCCTAATAGTGAATTACAGGCATTTACGGTTTTCACTATTGCAAGGCTACCTATTCCCCATAAGCCAGAATGGGCAGTTTGATTATTACATCTTAAAATCCTAATTGACTCAGGGAACATGGTAGAAATTCGAGTTTAGTATGTCTGAACTCAGAATGATAAAATACATCTTTTAGTGAAGTTGATTTTAACATTCTTTGTTTGAAAATACCACTTTTAGAAAAAAAGGTATATTCTTGTCTAACTATCCAAGCCTTCCTCTGCTAGGTTGTGTATTCCTTGTCTGGAGTTTGAGCGACAGGGTCTAGGGGATTCCAGGAGACAGGGTGAGTCAGCCCAGTAATGAATAGAGAGATCTGCATCTGGATGTGAGGGAGGTGTTGCCCCTGGGACCTGAATAGGACTGTGCCTTCCCTCCACAATGCTGGCTCCACCTCTAGTGTCGCGTCTGATGTCTCTGCCCCGTATTGTGAAAGGAAAGAAGGAGTCATGTCAACAGAGTGCTCCAGGACTGCCCAGAATTGGTTTGGACTAGGCAAAGGCCTCTCTGCCTTCAGAGAACAAAGATAAACTGTGTATAAAAGAGGGGACCAAAACCCCAGAGAATTAGATCACTTTTGGACAACAAGAAGAAACATTTGCTGAGGAGTGGAACCAGAGAGACTGAGGAGAGACGATCCCTAAGCTGAAGTGCTGCTTGGGTGATTGGACTGCATTGGTTGCCTGACTGCCAAAGAAAGAAGAAATGACATTTGTGTGCTTTATTCCACTTGTAAAGGATCTCCAAGGGCTTGAGAGAAGATATTACCTCCTGCTGAAGTCTCAGGGACAACAGACTTCAACCACCAGCTCCTCAAGAGTTCTTTGGAAGTGCCTGCAGCTGCGTTGGGCCGTCTGAGGGACTGCGTGTCGCAAGGAGCTGGCAGCGCGACTCACGAAGAAGAAGCATGTGCTGTCACAGCTGCTGCCGTCACATCACTGAACAGGGATGTCGCAGCTGTAGCTGTCGCATTGCACCGCATCACAAGAAACATCTCACAACATCGAAGAAGAATGTCGCCGTCGCAGCCGTTGCATCACTGAGCAAGGGTGTCGCCGCTGTAGCTGTTGCAATGCACCGCAGAAGCGGCTCGTATCCAAGGAGAAGCGTGCCGTCGTCACAGCCGCTGTCGTCACATCACTGAACTGAGCGGAAGTGTCTCGCATCGTCGGAGAAGAGTGTCACCGCCAAAGCCGCTGGTGTTGCATCACTGAACAAGGGTGTCGCTGCTGCAGCTGCTGCATCGAGTCGAGACATCCCGCAACATCGGAGAAGCGGGTCGCATCAAGAAGAAGACGCCATCTTTGTTTCATCGCACCGAATCTTCATCGCATCACGGCGTTTCTAGCCACCCTGCCACAGAAGCGCAGTGAGAAACCGAAGCATCATCGTCCCTGCGAGCCAGGAACCGATGCATCACCTTCCCTGCAACACTTTCGTTTTCTAGCGTTACGCATCCAAAGGTACATTGACTCAAAGTGTTGCATTTTAAGATCTAAAGAGAACTAAGCTAATTCTACCATTTCAAGGACAGTATTGTGGATTTTTGTCGTTTGTGGTCTTGTGTTAAATCTATATAAAAAATATTTATTTTTAATATACAACTTGTGTGGTGTCCATCTGTAGTATTGTCACTGGGTTACTGTATGTGTTCACAAATGCTTTACACACTGCCTCTGAGATAAGCCTGTCTGCTCGTGCCAAGCTACCAAAGGGGTGAGCAGGGGTTATTTTAGGAGTGTACCCCTTACCCTGACTAGTTGCAAGGGTACCTATTTTTTACAGGTACCTACCTATGCCAACTAGAGACCCCCAAATCTAACACCTGGGGCAGCGCTAGACTCATGGCAGCCCTGGGAAGGGAGCTTAGGTCGCGGGCCCCGAAAGAGGGGATCCTGGCCTGGCGGAGCCCCCAGAGCTCAGGAAGGTGTTTTAATAAAACGTCCAGAAAAGGCCTCAGATGCCCAGTACCTGCGGCTGCTCCTACCCTTCTGAATTCGTCTCAGAACGATAAGATTTAGGAGGAGGAGCCAGATTGCTCCTTCCTGTGACGCTACGAAAGCTTGGTAAGCCGCCGTTCTCTTTAGTTTTGAATAACCAGATTTGTGTACTCGAATTCTCTTCATTTTGCTTGCAATGTTATATACGCCTGTACCAGCGTGCCAGCAGAGGGTAGGGAAAAAAAGAAGCCAATCAGGAACCAGGAGGAACGCAGGCGCGGAGGCTAGTGAAGAGGGGGGTCAGGGTGTTTGGAAGTGGAACAGAGCCGGAGGCCGCCAAATCCCTGCCAGGGGCGCCACGCAAATATATATATCCATCCTCAAAGGATTATTATATTAAGGATATATATTGGCGTGGTGGCCCCTGGGGTTTGGCGGCCCTGTGCAGGTGCACATCTTGCACATGCTTAAGACCGCCCCTGGTAACACAGGCACTTTGAATTCTGCTTTGAGCAGGAGCCTCAGGGCCTATAGATGAACAGAGCACCAGAGGAGCAGAGGTTAAACAGAAGCCTTAGGGAAGGTTACGATGACCATGGGCCTCACTGGCCCTAGGCTGTCCCATAGAGTGAGCACGAGGTGCAGGGCTCAGGGATGAAAAGGGTGTGAAGGATTCCAGTGGCAGGAGTTTCAGGGGAGCTGAGAGTGGAAATGAGTGTAATTGCCTGAGGGTGTACAGAAGTCTCTAGACCTGGGGCAAGCATGATCCTCTGGAGACCTGTTGGAAGTGAGGATCCCCAAGGACGAGCAGGAGCTTTCGGGCTGACAGCAGCAAAGTTATCTAGGGATCTGAGAGCAAACCTTGGGATAGGGTGCTGAGGGGATGCAACAAATTCAGGACTTTGAGGTAGAGAAGATTTATCAGTCTGAAGATGGGTGCCAAAAGATCTGTCGGTGAACTGCAGGGAAACAATAGTGCTTCCAGACTTGACCAATGTTATAGACCCTACTAGTTTTAAAATGTTTAATTTGCAACAAATTTCTTCTTAAATGTGCCTCCTAATACAAGCAATATTTTGTTAAAAGTCGCAACATGCAAATGTAAATCTCTTTTTTGGGGGGGATGCCCAACACACCTATTTTTGGTCTCAACAATCCAACCCGGTACGTATGTACCTGTTCTTTCTCCTCTGCAATCGCTCTCTCACTACTTTCACCCTTATCTCTCTCCTTCAGTCTCCATTCTTCCCCTTAAGCCCCACCTACCCATCTTCTGCTCCTCTCAGCGCGTATTACATTCCCGCTTCGAAAAGTAGAAATACACATTTGCAGGCAGACTTCTGAGCTGGAACATTAGACTGCGAGGACTGCGACCTAGAGAGAGCAATTTATACCAGCAAAACACCACCATAAATCTAGCACTTGCCACCAAAGGGCAGACAGCCAGGCACCCCGGTGGCCATAAATCTATTGTCAGTTGCAGGTCGCCATGAGGTGCTACAGTAACTAGGCAATCGGGGCTGGAGGAAGGGGGAGGTAATGTTTCACATCGTTCTAAGCACACAAAAGGGTAGATTCTTGAAATAATCAATCATAAAGTCTCTGTTCAGCAAAACTCGTAGAGAAATGGTCTGCTACAATAAAAAGCATCTGCAAACTACAGTGAATCAAGTGTATTGCCCTGGTTCCATCCAATATACACAGAGCAACCACGTAAAAAGACACTCTTCCTCCAGACGCTAACCAACGAGCTCTGGCCTCTTCCCAGAAGCCACCAGCTCTCGCATCAATCCAGTCTCCCAAGCACTGGCTTCTTTCTAAAGATGATCCTAGCCACAGCAGACCCCCACATCTGGTCTCTAACCACAGATCACCCCAGCTCGCACCACCAGACAGAATCTCACTGCTTTCAATATTCTCAACACTCCCTGGCACCTATCCACAGACACAAGTTCCAGGTCCTTTCCACAGACTCTAAGCTTCAGGCAGGCATTAGACCATCCAGGTGGTACGGTTTTGCTAGTGATCATCATCTCTGGCATCTAGACTCACACCTTTGGCCCCTTTCTAATGACAGCCCGCTGGCCCTTATCCATAGGTCCTCCAGATCTGTAAACTGGCAAAAGGTCACACCAGCTCTGGCATCTAGCAATCCATTTTGTGAGCTCTGGCACCTTTTCATAAACCTAGAGCTCTGATCCCCTTCCACAAACCCACATCTCTGCTCTCTTATGCACACCAACGCAGCTTGAAACAAACTATGATTTCAAAAATCCTGTCCTATTTAAGTTGCCCCTCCACACAGCTACTCATCAAAACCTCCTTTCTTGCACTTGGAGCTTTGGGCCTCTACACAATGTTTCCAAATTTGCACCCATCCACAAATCCATCTCTAGCCTGTTAGATATTGGGCCAGCGGCTCAGTTCAGGGAGTCATTTACAGGTGGACAAAGTGAGAATTCCAACATAATTTGACAAAGTTCCTGCCCTGAAAAACTCATAGTACCTCCTCCCTTGTTGGAGGAGGAGGAACTGATAAGTTTCCACTGAGGAAGTCTCAGCCGGCAAGGTCGATGGAAACCCTTAACTTGGTGGCACATCTGCCACTAAGCCACCATGTCATGTTGGTAGTCACCTCAACCTCTTTATCGAGGGTGCCTGCCACTGGATTCCCTTGGAGTCCCAGGCAGGGAAATCACTCAAGTACCACATGTCCAAGTAGAAAACTCCCAGCGTGTCCCTTTGGGAATTTATTTCGGCAAAACAAAAAACTCTGCAGGGCGGATGCAAAAAGCACAATATCTGCTCTGTAAAGTTCTCTGCGTTTACTGCAACCACCGCACTGATGGTTGCAGTGAAGGCTTTAGAAGTCCATGCAAAGCAGGCAGGGTTATCTAAATAGGATGGGAAGTTATTCACCAGGGGAACAGAGCTCATAGCCTCTGCAAACTTGATAGGCTGGCGGCCAGCAATCAGACTCTCAATGACTGACAGCTGCTTGTGGTGGACTTTTAAAAACCTGTTTTATCCATGTCTCTTACGGCAGCTGATAATATTCTAGGCCACTGGAACTATATGGCAACTAATGCACAAATTATGCAACGATGGGGATTAAATCATGTGCCAATGGAGAACCATAATATGTGAGATAGATGACTAAGTTTTGCAGCAAGGGAAATGTAAATTGTAAGGCAAGGAAAGCCAAACAAAAAGGCATATTATGCAGAATCATCTGGGGCATCGTTATGCAGCTCTTTTGACTTTTTAACACCCATTGATAGATATAATATACATATATGTTTATCCAGAAACAAACTGCATACATTAGACAGATCATATTCAAAATATAACAACTAATGATTTTGTCAGGAACGGAGCCTAGGAATACAAGTTAAATAACACTGTCCTTTCTACTTCCCACAGTAAAATACTCTGTGTTACATACAAAAAAAAAGAAAACAAGCCTTTGCATACAACCTTATTATAACTTCGTGTGTTCAACGCATACCAGTTATGTTATGATTTACTATTCCAACACCTTCCCTACGGTACGTAGACTGGTGTTGGAATAGTAAATCGTACTATCCCTAAGTCCAGCACTCTCCAGCGCAAGTCATTGAAACGACTTGCGTTGTAAAGCTTCCGTTGTAACATACCGCGATCAACATGATCGTGTAGTATCCTCATACATTCATTTTAAAACGAATGCATGATGATTCTACACGATCATGTTAATCGCGGTATGTTACAACGCAGACTTTACAATGCAAGTCGTTTCAAAGACTTGTGCTGGAGGGCGCTTGACTTAGGAATATTACGATTTACTATTCCAACACCAGTCTAGGTACAGTAGGGAAAGTGTTGGAATAGTAAATCGTACTATTCCTTAGTTTACAGCGCCATCCAGCGCAAGTCGTTGAAACAACTTTAGTTGTAAAGCCCGCATTGTAAACCTACTGCGGTGAAACACCTGTGTAGTAAAGGTCGTCTCCCTTTTAAAGTTAGTATTTAATTCCAGATTTACTATGTGTTCACAGTATTGGACCCCTTGAAGCAAATTTTCTCAATAAGCAACAGCCTTCCAAAACAGTATTATATGTGAAATGTTGCATTGTTTGTTCTGTCCAAGTATGTGGCATATCTCTATCTGAGTCTGGAGGCACTTTAAGACAGGCCAACAGGCCTTAAAAAGGCAGTACAGAATATTTGTGACTCTTCTAAATTTGGAGTGTTATTGTGAAATCACTCCTACTTTGAAAGCAGAGTGTGCTCAAAGCATGAATTTGCACATTTTCATAAAAACGAAGATATCATTCTTTTAAGCATGTTTGTTCTGTATTTAAATTCATAACGGTTCTGTTTTCTGCTGTTGACAAACTTCCTTTTACGATGTCAGTGAGGAATATTAATACCACCTACGTGAGATTATAGTATGCATTTGAGCTAGATCTTTTGGTATAAATCTGAAAATTATGCAGCAGGGGGTGATGTTGTGGGAAGCTATGAACAGCTACAATTTCAAGGGGGGAGTACTTCTTCAGGACCACCAGCCAAAGGTGTGACATCTGTGCATGCCTTGCAGGTAAAAACAAAATAATCTATGCGCTGTATGATACATTTATTGGACAAAATATGTTAACATTAGAGGCACAAGGGTAAGCTATGGGCAGAAAGCAGATATGCAGCACCACCTTCTTCTGTTGCTTCAGAACCAGTAAAAGTATCCTTGTCCATGGCATACAAAAAGACAATAACGTTTTTTGTTTACACGTTTATAGTGGACTTTAGTACAAATTACAAATGGAACAACCATTTCTTTTGCTCCAGTGAGAATTATTCCAATGTTCTCCGAGACACTTACTCTACTTTTCTACAGTTCTTTCACAAAAACTGGGCACAAAAAAGGATTTTGCTTTAGTTAAAAATGGCAATCATCAGCCCAACCTAAGCAGTAATCGGGGTAGAGAAACTTCATTTCCTTGCACAACAGAAACTGCAGCTTCACTCTTACCTCTACCATCAACCACAGGTAGCGTTCAGGAAGAACTGATCAGCAGCCTCTTTGAAAAGGCCTCTTGGAACTTCTAAAGGTGGCTCTGTCTCCATCCTCCCCTCAGCATCTCGATCTCCAGACACCGGAATGCAGGAAATACACTGATGGGAGGGCTGTCCTCATCCTCCACCTTGTGCTATGCTATGTGAGGGGTATGAAAATGGATCCCACTGGCCTCAGACTTAGGCTCACTCAGACACATAACCATATCACTGAACTTGCACCACGCACACACACACACACTTGACACAAACACACGATGTGAAAAGGATTACCACACAGGACTCATAGAAATGATCATAATACCTCAGTTCTTGTACGTGTGCCAGTGCATCCCTTCACATCTCAGGACCAACATTTTTGATTGCTCCATTGACTTGGGTAGATAAACACCTTAAAGCAAAACCTCAAACATTTCTGCAGGATATTTTAGAAGGGGTAATTTCCTAGAAATTTTGAAACATACTACTATACATCTTAGTAGCTGGTGGGAACTTGCTTGCAAAATTGACATTGCAAGTGTCGCCAAAGTGAGACAAGCAGTGGAACTCTGGTCTGAGGTCTTTGTACTCACAAGGACTTCCAGAAACACCAGACTAGAGAAGCTTTAACAGAGATGGATCTGATTTCTAGGCCTTTCCCAAGGATTAGGAAGAAGCTACAGATGCTGGCAAGAACCCCTTCTGCCACACCTACACCTGGTGTAAAAAACCCAGATAAAATCTTCACACCAAGCTTCAAATGTCAAGTTATAGACTTTAGTGAGTTGAACCACTTTAACTGTTTGCCCACTGGAATTACAAAGGCTGTAAGATACCATTCATTGGTCTGTTAGTGCCTAGTGTTTCAATGCTATTGTCTAACACCAAAGGTTTTTGTAACAGTATCCAGTTCTAACTTTACAATTAAGCTGCTAATTTATTTTTGTATTCCCCAATCACTTGGCTTGGTTTTCTTATTGCTGCGCAGGCCAGATTGCATTTTGTTCTCATATTAGTCCACATTCAGTTAATTGAATATTTTGTGTCCTTTTTAGGTCGAGCCTTAGCGCAGCGCGCATGCGCTGCTCTAAGGATACGGCCTCCTGCAGCTAACCGGGACTTTTCACATGCTTGTGCGTGTGTGTTTTTTTGTGCCTATTTTAATTGGGCTCTGCGTGCTGTCTTTCAAACAAGACAGCACGCAATTTGCCAAAGGCGCATGCATGTCCCTCCTTTGCTCCACTCATGGCCTAACGAGTGCGGTACCCGCACGAGCGACGTCTGTTTCCAATTATCGTGCCCAGACGTATGTGCGATAATTGAAAACAGATGAGCTGCTCCCTCACACATGCGCGCGCCCTCTCGTGGGCTTATTTTTGTAACAAAGGTGAGGCACGGCATGCCCTAGATACGAGAGTACAGTGTGATCCTCATCAAACCCAGTCTGCTCGCGTGCCGTGACTCAGATTTTCTCAGGCGACGATGAATCATCACGGTTGCTGCAGAGTCGCTACCTCCCGGTTTCACCAGAGGTAACAATGAGGTGACTGTCTGAAAGCATTCTGTGGGTTGTGCATGTTCATGCTCGTGAGAACGGGCGGCGAGTGACGGCCACCCCAACGTATGCATGCGTTTGCATTCCAGTGCCAACGAGAATTAGCAAAGCCAACAGGTCAGCCTTTTTAACGTCTAGCTCTATTGACTTTGCCACAGTTTGTTTCTATGTCTCTCTATGTCTGTTTAAGCTTAGTTTACATACCCCATCAGTCAGATCCAATGATCTACAGTAAACAAATGTCTTTATTCTAAACTTCAAATAACCCCTCTGCAGGAAGTGTTAACCCTTAATGCCATGGGCAGGGGACAAACACATATTTGTCCTCAAATAAGTTAAAGGCCCAGGTGCCCATGTGACAATCACCTTTTTAGGGTGAAGTTAAGTGGGATGATTCGGGCACGTTTAAGGCCTTGCGCAAAATGCCCAGATGTGGGGCACAGAGATGGACACTGTCCCCTGGAAGCCAGAAAATTTGAGAAATGGGAGCTTCTGCTGTGACCCACAAGGCCAGACCCTGGGTGTGGTGGGGTGTGAACTGTGACGAGGTTAATCCCTGGAAGGGTGTTACTGTACACACAGGGAGACGCCATGACAGCTGGCATCATAAGCAGTCCGCGCGCAGTCGGACTGCCTAAACCATCCTGTCACGCGCCTTGGGGGTGGTTGTTCTGGATGCCAAACCTTTTAGTGAGAAAATCAAACAAACATGTTTTCCCGGTTGCAGGACAAGCTGCAGCAGGACGAGGACAGCAGGGCTCATCATGGAGCCGGGATCTCAGACACCCCTTGCTTCAGAGCAGGGCGTGACTCCATGACAGCAGCCCCGGCTCAAGCCAGCGGTCTGTTACCTTAGAAGGATGCTGTTCGAGCCAATGAAAAGTGCACGGATGTCACATACCCGTGCTGCCCCCGCCGGAGCACAGCTGAAGGCATGCTGCTCTGGGGTGCTTGGCTAATTTAAAAAACACACTTTCATATACATACATTTGTTTTCATTGATTTTTAATGAGAGCAGGCAAGGCTAGTTCAGGCGTTAGAGTGTTGTACTGAATTCTTCAGCATAACATGACAAAGATACAGTGGCAGATACATGTGCCAGATGATAAAGAGTACATTTGGACTACCATAAGTGGTTACAACTCAATAAGAGCATACTGAACGTGAAACAATAGCCATACCACAATGACCTAACATGAAATCTTTATGGAATCTTACGGCTTATTCGTCCATTAGTATTCCCTGGCAGCGCTATATGAAAGAAGCATTGGCATAGCCAATACGTCTCGCTTTTGGGACCTTATAAGTATTTAGTTATGCAGAACAATATCCTTGGTGCAACAACATCAATTGTTGCATGGCTAAACACTTATAAGGTCCCAAAGGCAAGACCTATTGGCTATGCCAATGCTTGTTTATTATTGTGCTGACAGACTCGCTAAGTGTGTGAGTTAATTAGCCGCATAATGTAAAGGGGAAGTCAAATATAAGGGTTAATGTGCCCTCAACTCTACTTTGTAAGGATGTTCCAAGTCACCAGAGAGTTTATCACAATAAAGAATATTCTTTTAAAATGTTTGGTTGAGGGACGCGATCGGGATTTCGTCCCTTGGTCATGTCCTCACTGGGACTACACTTAAGTTCTTTCAGGACCTTAGCTCTGAATTCAATATGCCTAAGTCCCAATTTTTCCGATACCTTCAGTTCCGCCATGCCCTCGGCCCTAGCCTAGTGGGGTTAGATCAACTCCCTGACTTTAGTCCCATTGAAGCGAAACTCTTTATGGGGGACCTGGGCGACAAGAAGGTTTCTCAAATATACCGCTCCCTGGTTACGCACTGCTCCTCTTCCCTCTTAACATTGAAGGCCTCCTGGGAGACTGATGTTGGCCCCTTGGATGAAGATGACTGGCGTGAGGCCCTTGAATCCCCCCGTGGGGCTGCTATAGCCGTCCGTCTTAGATTTATTCAATTTAAATACCTTCACAGGGCATACTACACTAGGGAACAATTGTGGAGGGCGGGCCTTATTGCCGCCCCGGAGTGCCTGAGGTGTGGAACTGACAGGGGGACGCTCTTCCACACAGTGTGGTCTTGTAGGGGCCTGACCAGATTCTGGACTGGGGTCTGGGACTGCCTATCGGAGGTGTTGGGGTGGGACCTCCCCCGTACCCCTAGACTGGGCCTCCTCCATGTCCTGGAGAACGTTGGGGGCAACATTTACAAACGACATCTTTTGCTATTGGGGCTGGTGGTGGCCAAGCGGGATTTGGCTCAGGCCTGGAACAGTGAACGTGCCCCCCCACTCAGCGCCTGGAAGGCGGGATTAGACTTTCTCATGGGGCTGGAACTACCTGTCTTTGAAGCCATGGGGTGTCCCCGGAAGCACTACAAAATCTGGAAAAGGTGGGCGGACTACAGGGGGCTTACTCTTGACCCCCCGATTGACATTGATGATGTGCTACCTCCAGATGTGGACCCTGTACCTTAGGTTGTTAGCCGACACCTGCATTGCTTTACATCTAACGTTGCTACTCTGTGAACACGTGCACTGGGTTAGGGTGGGATAAGGGGTGGGTAGTTGGGGAAAGGTGTTGGGGGGTATTTCCGGGGGTTGGTGGGGCAGGGGTGGGGTGGGGATTGTTTCCTAAATGTGGGTTCATTGTCATGCTATTACCTGCATACTATTGACAGTATCCTCCTGATTGTGGAGAACTGTATTGATACTTGCCTGAACTCTCAATAAATACGGTTTTGAAAAAAATAAATGTTTGGTTGAGGTGCATTAGTAAACGATTCTTTTCACTTCTACTTCATTCAGTCATGTTTTCCAGTCATGTTTTTTAATTTGTATAATGAAACCTGAGGTTGCCTCTCTATCTATGTGCTTTCATTACATTTGGTGCTGTATATTGTTTGATTAGAACATGCCATCGGTCTGCACACAGGCAAGATGCTTGCACCCTGAAAGTAGATAAATAAGTGAGGCCTGTCCCGTGACACCTCACTTCATACGGACTGCTTGCAAAGCCCGGTCTGAAATTCAAACCGTTAAGAGAAGGTGGGTAGGGCATCAATTATTTGCACCTTTTTAGGTCGAGCATTCGAGACCTCTTGTATATACTTTAATATATACTTATATGTGTGTATGTACTTCGTAGGCTCTGGAGATCAGCCCTAGGACTTGCCTGCTTCCGCTTAGGGACATGTTTTTCTGTTCAACTGCCTCTGTTTAACTCTCTTGATAGACAATGACAAGTAGAGGTCATTAAAACACCAGAATTGATTTCTGCTTGTTCAACTGCCTCTATTTAACTGTTTTGAAAGAAAACGACCAGTAGAGGTCAGTAAAATACAAGAATCACTTTAGCATTCTCTAGATTTCAGTTCATAGAAATTGTCTTCCATGAGTACCAGTAGACCATAATATATTTTTCCAATCTCGTATTTTCATTGATATGCCCACCCAAGGCCCTGATTTTATATTAAAAACATAGCTTTGGACTATACCATTTCCAGCTTGAAGGTAATATCTCTCTTCATGTGTTCCCATACCTGGCCGGTCATGCAATTTGGGGCTTACTTTCCCTCCATGTTAAAGAACAGTAGATGTTTCAGCACCCACGCTAATATGCTGCATAGCTAAATACATGTGAGGTCTCAAAGGCGAGAACGAGTGCATTGCAAATGCTTGTTTTGTGGATGCACACACCTTCTGCCCAATCAAAACATGTACTCCTGCCGCCCAACAACTCTCTAGAGATACTCATATAATTGTCTGGTAGCAGCTGGGCTGTCAAGCCAGACCATAAAAAATCATTGATTGCCGGCGAGGGTGTCACTTCACTGCTTTCCAGAACCAGCTGGGGCAGTGTTTGCCTCGCATTCTGGGAAAGCACAATGGTTTTTAAAACTGGAACAGAAAAGCGAGGTCTGCAGATGTGGACACCGGTAAGGTTGATAAGTTATGTAAAGCCACAGAGGGAGCTTAGCGTTGGGATTTGACTCTAGAATGGCACAAGCATTCCCTGGATTTCGTCCTTTCTGGTCCACTGAGCTCCAAGCGTTGGCTTGTGACCCTATGTTACATCCGCTTCGGGCCTACGGAGTTTGAACAGAAGCGGCTGGGAACATTTGAGCCCTTGCTGTTTTGTCCTTGATTGCTCTTCTGAAAGATTCCTTTTGCATTTCAGGACTAACAAAATCTGCTCACCGCCATCTCTCTCTCAATGCTTCATTAACATAGAAATCACTTGAGTCCAATCAGCCATACCTCCTCCCCGCGCAGTCTCACCTGCGTCCAGTCTGAAGTATCCGTTTGAGCACCTTTGATGTGCAAAACGAGCTCACGTTTACATGCTCTAAACAGAGCAAGCCCAGCAGGCACATGCATTATGCAGGTAGCGCTCAGAGGGTCACCTCATTGTCCATGACTTCCCAATGTGTGCATGCACTCTGCAGAACCTGCCCCAGAGGCACATGCATTATGCAGTAAGTGCTCAGTATGTAACTTGTGCGCCAGCCTAGCAAAGGAACATAAAGCAATGTACAGTGCTACTCAATGAGGTCTGGAGCCATGCCAGGTTTTAGGACAACCACTGAATAGAAGAATAACTCCAATATAGATGGATTATATGCACACATACCTCAATGGACATCATGATAATCTGGCATAGCTCCGACCCTCTTTGATCAATTTTGGACACCCCTTCATAATTAGTTTAGGTACTGAACTGACAGCATTAGAAGAACCAGATGTGCACTGGTTTCCTTTACAGCATCAGCTATATGTGTACAATTTCCACAGCACAATCAAAAGACATGCGCACTGTGCAGAACAATCTGTGCATGTACCCTGTCCACAAGTAGCCTATGTTCACACTGCACATATCTGCATATATGTACTGCCAAACGGTTTGCAGATTATGGAGTATTTTGCCTTTGTTAAATAAGTCTGGCGTTGGCCAAGACCTTTAGATTGTACTAAATTACATATATGTGTAACATTTACTTATAGATGCTTTCAGCCTGCCCTCTTTATTCACGGATCTGTTATTGAGTCATTCGCATTTTAATTCTGCCCACTACGGCATACAACATGGAGCAATGGGTCAGCCCACTTCGGCAATTAGCTAACGTCATTATAAGTGATGGCATAGTCACAAGGAGCACATCCCCTTCTGTGACAATATTTGCTTTTTGATACCCAAAAATTATTTTGCTTTAAGGCAATTGTTTTCCTATTGGTGAGGGCCGGACAGCTAAATGGCTAGCAGTCAATGGAAGACCTAGTGGCTTCGCCATTGGTTGGTTTTTATGGGTTGTGCAAAATGTGTTACACAGTTTAAATATTCTTGTACGGCTGTAGGAAACTTGGATAACTCGCAACCCGTCGCCGAGTATTTTCTGGTGCATTAGCGCTCAGGGTTTAGTGTTTTCATTCGGGCATGTATTCCTAGTTATCAGACTGCGATTAATTGCAGAGTCTTTTTACATTCTGTTCGGCTTTAATAGGGCACACAACAGCTCAACACCCCAGACAAATCACAGAGTACTCCATTTGGGTTAGTTCTGGCATGTCCCCAACACACGACATATCTTCAAGTGCCTAACATCTCTCACCATAATTGCTTTGAGCAGCCAAGCAAGGAAAGAAACACCTGAAAATAGGCCCTCGTTGTCCCTGAATATAACACTCACCATGTATCACGATGTTTACCCCTGCTCTGTGGAAAGCCAAAATGTTCAAATCCAGAAGAATGCCACGTTTCCAGTTTTTAGGCTTTCCTTTTACAGCCATTGTTTTGTAGTGTGTTGATCCAATTAGTTTGATTGAAGCAAATTAACTACAAGTTCCAAAATGCAGCAGTATGTTAAATGAAAGCATACACTGGTTGTATTGTGTCCTATTATGTAAAATGATAAACTGCACCCAATCACTGGCTGCCCTCAACATTTTGAACACATGCAGCATTGAGGCTTGGTTTTCACAGCACCTAGTGCTCTCCCATGTTCAAAACCTTTTTGAAGAGGTTGCCACCTGTGTGCCTCTAAGGAGCCTAGTTACTTAGGTTGCGGCTGGATGGCTCCAAATAACAATGAACTTTGATTTAATGGCTGTTTCTCATTGTGTGGATGTTAGACCCATCAGCCTTAGGGTGGCCTTCTCCCAAACTCTGTCTTACACTTCCATTTTTGCTGATCTCGATTCTTGGCCATAGGACTCAGTGCTCTTTACTTCTGCTGTCCTGTGCTAAAGAGCGTATGTCACTACAGAAAACATGGCAACATTGGCTTACTTTCAATTGGCACATTTACTCTACTTGTTAGGCACTAGCAAAGTGGTAATACATGTACCCAGGGCCAGTAAATGAAATGCTACTAATGGGCCTGCTGCACTGATTGTGCAACCCACTTAAGTAGCTCTTCTAAACATGTCTAAGGCTTGCCACTTAAGCCTGTGTGTGCAGCTTTAAAGTGCCATTTCAATTGAGCAAAATAAAACCTTTTGCCAGGCCTAAACCTTCCTTTTTAATAAATTTAAGCCAACCTTAAGGCAGACCTATAACATCACACAGTGTATTTAAAACGTTGAACATATACTTTTAGGTTTTATATGTCTTGGTAGTGAAAAAGTCTTACATTTGTTTTTCACTACTGCAAAACCCGCCTCTCCTGTAGGATGAAATTGGGCTACCTTATTACATTTAATAAGTGTAAACTTTCAATTTTAGAAAGATTAATATCAATGAGGGATTACCTGGCTGCTACTTTGTGCATCTGTAATTTTATTTGCACAGGTGCAAAAAACAAAACCCAGCACTGTCTTTTGCTCAGCTTTAGCGTTTATTTAACTGCTTTTCATTTCATAGTATTTTTAACCTTGTCTAAATCCTTAGCAAGGTATCCAGATGAGGATAACTTTCCTTTTTAACATATATTTGTAAACAAATAATGCAACATTTCACTAAACAATAGACCGTGAAACATATATCAAAAAACTTTTTTACCTTAAATATAATTGTGCAATAAAAACACCAACTGCCACATTCTGTTTTTACCCAACTTGCGAATTTGACACTTCATTACAAGTCAGTAATTTCAATTTCTACACAAAAACATTTTCATGAGAACCAAACATTTTCCTGAAAGCCAAACATTTTTTTGAAAACAATGCCGACGCTTTTCAAGTTCAAATACGACTCAAGGAACTCTCATCAGGGCCTCTGTAATTTCAGAACTGACTTTGGTGTAGATTTCTTCTAAATGAAAAATATACAGACAAAAGCTGTGTGTTAATGTATGTGAAAACCTCTACTCTCGTTATTTGTTAGCGATATTCAGCTCTTGGCGTGACTGCATATTACAAAGAAAAGGATTTCAGCTCCGACTCACTTGTCACATTTCAATCTCCGCAACGGTTGCTCCGGCAGCTCGTGTTTTCGCGTCTTACAACTGTGTTGTTGAGGCGTGCCGTCCTCACGTCTTCTTATGCAAATGCGTTTTTCCGCTTGGGTCGTTTGTTGAGACACCTTCCCATTGCATTGTGGGATTTATATTTTGAAATGGCCCGTTTTTAGGTTTTGCCTGGCGAAAAGATGCGCTCTGCGCATCTTTTTCGCGCAGGCGAAAACCTATTGAGATGTATACGGGAGACAGGAACGGCCTCCGTCTTTCATTGGCTAGCTCCATAAATGGAGGCTAGCCATTGGATGACGGGCCTGTCCGTCAATGCCGGACCAGATTCGGGGGCGTTCCCGAGAATTTTTGGCTTTTGGCTACGTCACGCGACGTCAGCCAAAAGCCGGGAACGCCCCCGAATCTGTTCCGGCATTGCCGGCACCCGCCTTCCTGCTCCAGCCGTCTTCTGCGTCTCTCCTCCCCCTTTCCCGCCCCCTCCCGCTTGTTTCCTGATGCTGGCCTCGCAATGGCGCTGCGTCTCTCCTCCCCCTTTCCCGCCCCCTCTCGCTTGTTTCCTGATGCTGGCCTCGCAATGGCGCTGCGTCTCTCCTCCCCCTTTCCCGCCCCCTCCCGCTTGTTTCCTGATGCTGGCCTCGCAATGGCGGCACCGGCCGAAGATGGAGGCATCCTTTCCCCTGCCGCAGAGCTCAGGGGCGCAGCCTGAGATCGCTCTGCTCTGGCAGGGACAGTGAGAAGCGGCCGCCTCCTGTTTACACCATGAAGCGGCCACTGCACAGCGGCTCACCTTCGGCGTCGGTCTCCCCTCCGAACTTAGTGGGGTGCATGCTAAGAACATGCATGGATGGGGGCATTGTATATTTTTTAGGTTTTATATAGCGCGGGCCATGTCGGGGTGGCAGAGCGAGGTACAGTTGACCTACATTGTTGTGCATCGCTGATGACACGACCTGACTGTGAATATGCAGAAAGGGTTAACATATTCAGGAATGTAAATAGCATTTGCGTTTCTTGGACGGAGATGCAGAGTTAGCTTGGAGTCCTTTCTCCATTCAACAGGAGGTCTTTCATCCTTCTGTTAAGGACGAAGGAGAAGGGGGTCCCCCAAAATGGGCGAATGGCATTCAAGAGAGGTGCGAGCCTGTTGTGAGAATGGTGCTCAGTGAGTTGAGAGCGGGGTGTCGGCCATATTAGGTTGGGGCGTCTCGCCACCTTCTCTTTCCCTCGTGGGCCACTGGGGTTGTATACAAGGATTTCCTTCCACAGGTCTCAGAATACAGATTCCTGCTGGTTATGTTGCGGGGGTCTCCTATCTTGCGGGGATATGGTGGTGTTTTGGTGATTCACTGTGTGTTGTCTCGCCTCTGTCAAGTACTGTGCTGATTACTTGATTGCGGGCACTCTTGCTTTTACCGCAAACGCTCGTATGTGATTTATTCTCTGCAGGTTTTGGGAGTCTGGTCACCCCCGCTATGCGGGTGCAGCTTCATGTTCTAGACATTAAGTCACACAGTCCCTATTCGCTGCATGCCAACACGAGAGATTTCGGTGGACTTTTGCCTCCTTCTTGTGTTTTGGTGCTGGGAAACAACTCCACGAGAGTCTGCTAGGTTGAGCTTAAAGGGCATTGCCAGAACACCCTGTACCTAAATGTTAGACTGTGCGTTACCGTGTTGCTTAACCACCAGTGCTCTCGTTGTGTCTGATTTGGTATTTTTCTTTGTGGTTTGGGTTGTCCCTACGACTCATTTCGGTGGAATCTTGACAAGCCATTCATGATGCTTTCTGCAACCATCAATAATGCAACCTCCCAGCAAACACTCTTAACATAAGCAGAACACGGGTGATGGCCTAGGTAATTCCAGATGTGGATCAGCGTTGATGTTGCGTCTGTGTTAAGTTTCAAGAGCTGTGGCATAATTAGCTTTGTGCCTGATGCGGAACTGCACCCACTGTAAATCCTGGCTACAGCAGATGTCTTGGGATGGGGTACTGTTGTGGGTGAAGTCTGAAGCATGTTGAGCCCTGATGGGATTTACCAAGTAAGTGTGAACTCTACAGTCAGTGTTATACTCTGTTCTTCGACTACTGGTGGTTCTGCCGATTCACGAAAACCCTGCATAGTGACCTTACTTTAGAGTAAGGGAACATCACAATGCCATCATCTTGCTGCTGAGCATCTGTGTTGCTGGTGATATAAATCGGTACTTGATACCTAGTTGCATCTAGGCTGAACAAGACTGCAGGCTGTCACTGAAATTAAGTTTGTCCAATTATTTTAAGCTCGAAGTACACTTCATTGCAACAATTAGTTAATTTCTAACGTCCCTGGCCTGCCAACATGTATCTTGTTGCCAAGCTGCACGTTGGCATTCCTTATGAATATCAGTCATGTAGGTGTACAAAGACAATTGTTTAAACCAGCTATTTTGAGGTTGTATACTTCTTGTTGGGAATGGCAACCTTCCTACTTCATGACTGAAGGCTGGTTGCAGGGTGCTGGTGTTTACATTGTCAATGAGAAAAAAAAGCTACTTGCCTATTCTACTTTTCCAAGATTTGATCTTTCATAGATTCACAAGCTTAAATCATCCCAGTCATTAAGCTGAAAGTTCCACTGTACATATAGCGAGCTGTGCAATGTTAAACAAAGTTTGGAGAGCTTCTATTAGTAGCCTATTCATATCATTACAAAAGTAACAATTTTCAACCTAACAGCAATACGCTCATAGAACACCACTGCACCACCCTGCCCCCTCTCCCCCAGGTCACCATACATCCTATTTGCACTGCATGTCATGCATAAAGGGAATCCACTCAGTCTTCAGACAACCTCTTTAGGCCCTGTGTTAAAAAGAGGCTCTGCACAAGGAATGAATTTATTGCATCTATGCTGGCTACAAGTCTAAGGACTTTATCAGACTGGTCACACTTTTTTTCCCACTACAACCCCCAGACTATGGCGCCACAAATCTAAATCTATGGATATGCCATCTTCAGATGAGTTTTTGTGATGCATTTTCACTAACCTACAATAATAAGTCCATTACAGGGTTAAGTCTCTGGAAGGACGTTCTTCCCAAAGTCACGTCTGAAAAGATAACTTTTATGTCAAAGAAACCTCCTAAAAGGCTCATTAGGGAATCCAGAGAGAAAAGTCAGTCTCTTGACGCAGTCCTCTTAACGAACAGATTTTTCTCAAAAAAGACTTCTGAGCCACCAACGCCCTAGGAAAAAATATCTATGGAATGAAAAAAAAACAAATTGACAGTGGCCATGCCAACGGGAATGATAATGACTGGACATTTAACGAAGTCGCTGACGGCAAAGACACTGCAGGCAAAGGTCTCTCCAAAAGCGACGTCCTCTAGTCTGCCACCACTGACAACAGGCTCATCAACATCTTTGACTAACTAAACTACACTTTGGTTAGACGCCACTCAGACTAAAGAAGCGCCAAAAATGACTAATTTCGGGAAATGACTAATTTCAGAAAAGGGCATTCCAACACCTTCAATGCCTAAACTTGTATCACTACGCAAAGTTTCCCCCTATCCTTTTCAATGCCTATTTGACCTTTTGGGGCAGCGTACAGTCCTCCACATCTCAATGTCGAACAGCAATACCTTGACAATATGTTAAAGCAGATGTCTTCCACTGTCGACAAAGACTGGATTAAGCTACAGCCAAGGCTTCTTAACCAGCAGTGTGCTAAACATAAAGTTGATAATTGATATAGTAAAGTCCACAACAAGGGCGCTTGAGTTTCAGATCATACGATGATGCAAGTGCCATTTAACATGGTAAAGGATGTCAGACTTGTTGTTGCATGTTACTATGTCCCTGTTTTCTGGAACCTGAAGGTGATCCGCTGCAACAGCCTTGTAAACGGTCTTCACTGCCCCACTCAAGACTTAACACTCGTCCTTCCATCATTCCATGCATAACTTTACTGCTCTGACAGCCCATCAGTGTCTCTCTCACTATGATGAGTCCTTTGCAGATGATGCTCAAGAGGAAGGTCACATTCAAAGTACGATGCCACAATCTACTGGCCCTGAATAGGAACAATATGTGGTGCCAGAAGTGGGCAATTCAACTCTCCTTCCAGCAGACTCTCCTGATCTATTATGCTTTTAAAATTTAGTAGAGGGAGTGTCAAAAAGATTCAGCCTTCAAGTTTCTTCAAAGGAAACATTTTTTTTTTTTAATGACTCCGAGTTAATGTAGAAGGTAGTCGGAGCAATTCCAATCGTCAATCATATCTAGTCTGAGGGACTTGGGGTGATGAAAAATCCAACTACTTTAGCTGCTGTTGTTCCCAGGCTCTGTAAGACATGCAGAGAGCCTGAAGATAAGCTGGCTTGTTTAAGTGGTCCTTCGCAGACAGACTCTGGTCATGCAAGATGCTTAGACAGTCCAGAAATCAAGTAACATTAGGCTCTGCACCACCGGCTAGAAGGGGTAGGAGACTTGAGACCTCCGTGTGCCCCTGTTGCCTGCTTGTGCCTCCGTGTGCCCTTGTTGCCTGCTTGTGCCTCTGTGCGCCCCTGTTGCCTGCTTGTGCCCCCGTGTGCCACTGTTGCCTGCTTGTGCCTCCGTGTGCCCCCGTTGCCTGTTTGTGCCTCCGTGTGCCCCCGTTGCCTGCTTGTGCCTCCGTGTGCCCCCGTTGCCTGCTTGTGCCTCCGTGTGCCCCTGTTGCCTGCTTGTGCCTCTGTGCGCCCCTGTTGCCTGCTTGTGCCCCCGTGTGCCACTGTTGCCTGCTTGTGCCTCCGTGTGCCCCCGTTGCCTGCTTGTGCCTCCGTGTGCCCCCGTTGCCTGCTTGTGCCTCCGTGTGCCCCGTTGCCTGCTTGTGCCTCCGTGTGCCCCTGTTGCCTGCTTGTGCCTCCGTGTGCCCCGTTGCCTGCTTGTGCCTCCGTGTGCCCCTGTTGCCTGCTTGTGCCTCCGTGTGCCCCTGTTGCCTGCTTGTGCTGTGTGGGTGTGTGTGGAGGGCTCTGTGTGGCTGTGTGTGTGGGAAGCTTTGTGTGGCTGTGTGTGTAGGAAGCTTTGTGTGGCTGTGTGTGGGGGGGGCTTTGTGTGGCTGTGTGTGTGGGGGGCTCTGTGTGGCTGTGTGTGTGGGGGGCTCTGTGTGGCTGTGTGTGGGGGGGGCTCTGTGTGTGTGGGGGGGGCTCTGTGTGTTTGTGTGTGTCATTTGCGAGAGATAAAGCTAGTGGCATTGTAAATGACAATGCCATTTATTTATGTTAAAAAAAACATAAATAAAAATAATGTCAAGAGCAATGCCAATAGCTCTAACTTTAACAAAGGCAAAACCATTGCATTGTAAATGCTTGTTACGATGTTATGATAGTGGGGGCTATCAAGTGGCTGCGCCTTTGCACGGATCGCACCTCACGTCTTCTCTCTAGAACACAGTCCTGCCATGCAGTGTAACAAATGGTTTTCTGTGTGCCGCATTTTTATTGCCTCAAAAAGCCACGTTGTCACTTGAATACTGGAATTATCAAATGATTATGCCTTAGAGAGTTCAGACATCTCATTTAATCTTGTAATTGTGCAATTAAATGTTAGGATCAAAAACGCTTCTTTTCTTAGGAGCAGTTCTTCAACATCGCCTCATCCGGCGCCTGTCGAAACGGCTCGTCCATTTTAAGTCATTCAGTCCATGATTTCTTTCCAAACAAGCATTTGCAATGCAATAGGTCTCGCAGTAGCAAAGTTTAAAGTTGTTAGTATTGTAAATTGCATTGTTTTTTTTATCTATTTTGTTTTAAAAGCAATAAATATATACAAGGTTATTTATAATGTTAGTATGTGATAGTTTGGCAAATGTGTTATAGGAAATACAGTCTATGCACGTGGGATAAGACGCTATTAACTACTCCTTATAGCCATGGATTCATATGATGTTTTGCCAAGTGTGTTTTCTGTTGCAGAACATACCATGATTGCCAATCTAAGCCTTGTGGTGAATACTTCATTTCCCCTAACTTTAAAGAATCTGTTGGTGAGAGTTGCATGTTTTCCAACATATACACCGTTAGGAATGGGGAGCGACGTTCATATTAGTTTTTAGTCACTGTGATTTTTAGGAGACATTGCTCTGTTTTGCTGTCTTGCGGGTAATGTCATCCAAAACAAGACGTCGATTTGTTTCGAAATGAGACCGTAATTCACTTTCCCAGTCTGCCGTCAAGTTTTGTGTCATAAACTACCTACCTGCTGCCCGGCAAAAAACTTGTCTTTTTCACATGTTGCATTAAAGAATCACAGGGAATGGCAGGAAATAAAAATACGGCCCACTGTGGTATCGGTTCACATTTAAAGGAGGAAATGTACATGCGTGTGTTAAGTGTTCTGTGCGAAAGGCGGTCCACAGAGGACGATAGACGTGTACTGTTAAAAAGTCAGAGAGGCAAAGGGTACATACTCAATCAATAGCACTCACGGTTTAGTATACTACCCTATACTGTCCGTGCAAGTAGCCTGTAAAAATACTCAGACACAGAATGTTGAAGACTGCATTGCAGCCCAGGTAGTTCACGGGTCAGCTGAATAAGTCTCTTACTGTTACTGTTTACAGACAGCCAGTGGCAGACCAATTGCTCTGCATTCCTGTATCGAGCGTTATGGCGATTGTATCATAAACTACCAGACACTGCAAAGAAACAGCGAGGTGCCCCAAAACTAAAACAAGAAAATCCATATAATAAAAAAATATTTTAATATTATTGTTATATTATTTAAAGGTTGAACCAAATACACTGTATCCATAACTTCACACACACATACTCATAAATACGAGCACACACCTGTACACAGTCTCTCACATACATTCACACCTGCACACAGACATTTGTAAACACACACACACAAGAACACGCCTGCCTCCACACAGGACTCACCATGCACCCGATGCCAATCGCAGCGCTGCATGACTTAGTCAGGGTACTGAAGCGCTAGATACATAATTCATGGGAGACAGCTAATAATTGTGCAACGAAGACAGCGCTTTGGGCCAAGCAGAGGGCAGGGAAGCGCTACACAAACGGCAATGCAATGATGTTTACACACGGTCGACGCTTCACCAGCGTGCAGACATTGTATTCTATACTGTGTTCTAGCCACGGGAGCAGCGACAGGGGGCACAGAGCTGAGGAGGGGGCCCCAACGAGTGGCATTCACTGACGGGTGGCACCGTCACCTCTTCTCCCTACCAGAGAGGCCCTGAGGCGGATGGGCACGGAGATCACCGCTCCATTCACTCCTTGAACAGACACCGGCTTTGTACCCAGTGGCAGGAAGGGGGGCGGGGGGGACGGGTGCACAAGGGGTCAGGGGCATGCAGAGTCATATGGGGTCAGGATCATACGGGGTCAGGGGCACACGGGGGCGGGTGCACACGGGGGCTGGGGCTCACGGGGGCGGAGGCAGGGGCAGATGAGAACTTGAGCCAGAAACGTATCTTGGACCTAGTGGAAGCCCCCGTGCCCTGGCACATTGGCACGATGACCTGGGCACGGCGGAGAAGCACCACTGCTAAGCTGGCAAGGATCCTTCACCATGGCAGCAATCCACTCCACAAGCATGAGAAGCAGGTCAGGGCCACGGTCAGGGCCCCCGAAATATATCCACGAGCCACGAAGGCATGACAATCGCGAGCATGAAATGCAGGGCATCCCCGCACAGGAGAGGGCAGGGCCCCCACCGGAGCGGCCCGGGGGTGCAGACGCCAAGCAGGGTCAGAGCTCATGCAGGACAGACCCGGAGACACAGGGATAGAGCACCGGGCAGGCAGGGGCTCAGCTTGTTCTCTGCACTGCTCCGACCCAGTGCAGCCTGCACCTGGACAGCCTGTTCTACAGGGACCCAGCACAGCCTGTCCCCCATCCAACAGGGACTCTGCACTTCCTGTGATCGCTGACTGACCGGGACCCAGCGCTCCCTGGACCCAGCACAGCCCGGCCCAGCCCGCCCGGCTTCGCTACTTCCTCTAAGCGCCCGGCCTGATTTACAGGAAATTATGGCTCTGGGTAAGTCAGGGAAATTACTGGCAGTCTATACAAATAATGAAACTGAATAATTCTGAGTTTAAAAACAAGTGACCTGCATCGAACTCTTGCACACCTCCGCTTGACCCGTGTCCGGCGAGCTTTTTAGCCAGGAATGCCATGACTCTGAATTCCTTAATCTCTCCTGTTTTGAACCTTTCTTTGTCCTGCGGCATGGTTCCGCCAGCCTGGAAGAAGGCAATGGTCGTTCCCCTTCTAAAAAAACCAGGCCTTGATCCAGAGATACATGCTAACTATAGGCCCATATCTCTCCTGCCCAGTTTGGCTAAGATTGTCGAGAAGCACGTTCACTCTGTGCTTTCTTCCTTCCTTGAAGACCATGGGTTACTCCACTCTACCCAATCTGGCTTCCGCTCCAACTTGAGTACTGAGACCGCTCTTTTGGAAGTTAACGAAGCCATTAAGGAAGTTCTCGATGCAGGTGGAAGAGCAATGCTGGTGATGTTGGATCTGTCGGCGGCCTTCGACACCGTCCCGCATGAGGCCCTCTTGAGAAGACTTCACGAGATCGGTCTCAGAGGGACGGTGTTGAGCTGGCTGAGATCTTACCTAGCGGGCCGTCGACAAGTGGTCTGGGCCCCCCCGTACTCCGCCGAGGTGCCGCCTATGGATGTCGGAGTCCCACAAGGGTCGGTGCTGAGCCCGACCCTTTTTAACATCTTCATGACTCCATTGGCGGTACTGGCGGAGTCAATGGGTGCCCAGATCATATCATACGCTGACGACACCCAGCTCCTCTTCACCTGCAAGAAGGGCATGGAGAGCATCCTTGGTTGCCTTGGGGCTGTCTTCAACTGGTTTCAGCGAAGCAGCCTCAAGTGCAACCCTGATAAATCTGAGGTGCTCTTCTTCGGCTGTCAGGCAGAACCGCCCTGGCAGGAATGGTGGCCGGTTTGCATGTCCCCCCCTTCCTCCTCCTCTTTGGTCGCTAAAAACCTTGGGGTCAAAATTGATAACACCCTTGCTTTGAAAACACAGATCACAGGTCTCACGGGTACCTGTTTTGGTCTGCTAAAAATGATTTGTAAATTCCTTCCTTTGCTCCCTTTAGCCCATAGGAAGCTGACAGTACAAGCTCTGATTTGTTCCAGGCTTGACTATTCAAATATCCTCTACCTGGGTTTGCCGGATTATCTCTTGCACAAACTCCAGGTTGTACAAAATTCTGCGGCGAGAGCCATCTTCGGCCTACCCCGGCAAGCCAGATCATCTGAGTTGCTTTCCTCCCTGCACTGGCTTCCGATTAAGAAGCGAATCATATTCAAAGCTCTTACACTGGCCCATAAGGCACTCCATTTGGTAGGGGCCTCCTACATTCAGAAACGGCTTTCTTTCTACAAGCCCACCAGATCTCTCCGGTCGGAAAATCTTGGCCTGGCAATGGTGCCTCCCATTAAGAAAGTCAGAATTGGTGGACGTTCCTTTAAACATCTCGCCCCCAAACTATGGAACTCCCTTCCCGTTGATCTCCGCCGCATTCCCAATCTGTTTGCCTTTAGAAAGGCCCTGAAAACTTGGCTTTTTAATCAGTAATTCTGTTATGTTTTTGTTGTCCTTCTCCTTTTTTCAATAATGGGTCAGAAAGCGCCGGGACACTCCTTGGAGTAGCCGTGCGCTATATAAGTCACCCATTAACATAACATAACATGCCTCACTCCAGCTCCAACCACCAGGCCTCATATAATCCACTGAACCACCAACACGAGAAAGCATGCTCGATTCCTACAGCGTGCTTGTATCTGCCCAAAGATTTCCTCAATCCTGAGAACCCATCCATTTCACAGAACCCAAATGTTACACAAGTATTGGCCGCGCAGCAGTAAAGCTGCACGGCCGTGAAAGGATCATCTGCATTAAAAAACTGCAACAAACATAACCAGTACCGCCTCTCCCCTACCTCCTCCACCGCCCAGGAACTCACAGGAATGACGGCACAAACGAAACAAAAAAAAACAAAAAATGGGCGGAAACATAATACTGAATCCCGCCCCTCCAGGACTCCCTGACCTGCCTCATGGTTGCCAAGGCAATATTTCTGAAAATATTGTTGTGCTACCGTAAGGCAGGTCATGGAGTCCTCGAGAGGTGGGATCCAGAGCAGGCAAATCTGCTAAACAGGAGCTTTTTCCAATGGCAGGCCTCCGTTTCGAGAGGCCTGCCAATGGAAAAAGGGGGCGTGGTTTCACGCAGGACTGAAATTCTCCTGTTCACAATAAGTCTTTGCCTCCAGCAGGGCCATGCCCTGCAATGGAGGCTTCGACCTAAAAATGAGTCACCATAGGGGCGTTGGGGACCTTTTTATTTATTCTGGACCGATGTTGGAAATGCGCTGGTTGACTTGTTGGCTTGTCTTCCCAATGTAAACCTTCAAGCATGGGCATACCACTGCATATACAACATTCTTTGTTTTGCAATTAGTAAATTCCAGATGTTTCCACTTTATGCCATTGTTGCAAAATTCTGTACCTTCAATTGTGATGTTGCATACTGAGCAATTGCCGCATTTATGATGGCCCTGGACCGGTTTCAGATTGAGTTGTGCTCTTAAATCACTCTTCAGCTGTTTGGGTGGTAGCTCGGCCCGTATTATTTTCTGACCAATTGAGAAATTCTTTTTCATGGCACTTGGTTCTCATGAAAATGTTTTTGTGTAGGAATTGAAATTACTGACTTGTAATGAAGTGTCAAATTCGCAAGTTGGGTAAAAACAGAATGTGGCAAGTGGTGTTTTTATTGCACAATTATATTTAAGGTAAAAAAGTTTTTTGATATATGTTTCACGGTCTATTGTTTTGTGAAATGTTGCATTACTTGTTTACAAATATATGTTAAAAAGGAAAGTTATCTTCATCTGGATACCTTGCTAAGGATTTAGACAAGGTTAAAAATACTATGAAATGAAAATCAGTTAAATAAACGCTAAAGCTGAGCAAAAGACAGTGCTGGGTTTTGTTTTTTGCACCTGTGCAAATAAAATTACAGATGCACAAAGTAGCAGCCAGGTAATCCCTCATTGATATTAATGTTAAACAGGCCCTACCTGGCTACTATCCCAGGGCCTACCCTCCTTTTTATTACATTTTAGAAAGATGGCGTTTTCTTGTCCCACCCATTTGGTGTCTGCAGCCTGTATACTGCGTCACATGACTAGGTGTAGCTGGCAGTTGGTCTTTGTGAATTACTCCCAGACAGTGAGACAAAGGGGAAATAGTTGGTGGCAGGATGGCCATATCCAACTTGAAGGGGAGGAAGTTCACCTACTGCACTTGCACATCAAAAGGCCCTGCCACTGCACACTCACAAATGGTTTCACACTAGCCTTTAATGCCACGAAAAGCTGGGGCCAGGCAGGGAGGCACTTACTTCCATACACTTCTGGGGGTGGAAACCTCTGAAATCTTTGCCTATTTCAAAACTGGCACCAAGTATAAATATTCCACCCTCAGACCCAACTTGTCAGTGCACATCTGGACCAATGAAAGATTCAGAAGGACTCCTGTGCTGTTTTGCTCCAAGACGGAGCTCTACTCTGTTGCCTTAATGAGACGGAAAGAGCCTGCATCATGAACCTAGAACCATCAGAGTGGCACCTACGGCTAGTTGGCTGGCCTCCTGATCAGAGCCTCAGGGACAGAAAAGGCTTCAACAGCCTTGAACCCAACACCTGGACTGTGCCTGTTGTAAGTCTTGCCCCAAAAATGGTGCTCCTCCAATCCTGGACCCTTAGAAGTGGGCCTGAAGATGCTTAGTCAGTCAACTGCAGTCTCTTCCAGAATCAACGCAGCGCGACAACTCCTTGCATCCCGCATTGGAACCAGCAATGCGCGACACATCTCCGATGCAGTACCTTGCATCACAGCCACAGCTCAACAGAACTGTCACTGCATGACACATCTCTGGAGCAGGACTTTACATCACAACCCATTGGAACTGCCGCTGTGTGACACATCCCCGACATGAGATCTTGCATTGCTGCCCAGAACAACTGCTGCGTTGCGCAACACTCCATAACCAGGATTTAATGTACTTTGATCAGCAAGGCTTACTTACTTACTTTACTTTACTTACTGTATCTGGCACACAATTACTTATGGCTAGCCGGAACTTGTGATTGTTCCAGACCGCAAAGGTGTGGGATTCATACAGCCCGACACCCAGGGCATTGTTTTGGGGTCAAGGACAACAAGTTATCATGCTCACTTTGTCCTTGGGACAAGTAGGAACAACCTCTTGCAGTACCACATTTAGGATCCGGGAAGGGCGCGGTCTGCAGTTAAGGTAATATTTGTATCCATAAGTTAATTCTGTCCAAACTTGTATTTATTTTTCATTAATGTAAAGCCTTTTTTATTAGAGTGAGCGCTTTAAGGAAATGCTTCAAGCTCGGAGAGCACTATTGATACTGGTTCCAGTATAAAAATGTGCACACACACTTACAAAGTTTAACAATACGAGGCTATGTATAACACTCCCAGAATACTCTCTGATTAGATACAAATAATTGCAGATTATTTGCTTTCAAAATAAAATGTTCACAAAAAAATGCAACTAGGAATAAAAACATTTTGCTGAAGTGCTGTGAAATTTCAGGTGTCTTTTCTTTGAAGCATAATGTCGTAAAATGTGTTGATACATGCTAGTATGTCCCAAAATATTCATAATGGAAAATCAGTGTAACCAGTTTCAACAAGATTTGGAAAACATGAAAGTAAACAAGCATAAGCCAAATCAATAGGTCTGACATTGGTGGTCAGTCTTTTAGTTTTGTCAATGTGCGTCTTGCTTTGACATGATTTTTATAAAACTTTATTATCGTGGGAGCTGATGGACCCTCACCATTATAACAAACATTGGCTAAAAGCAAAAACATTTTCTGGTCTCAGTAAGCACATATTGCCACAAGTAGTCCCTGTTACTGAACAAATTACTTTGTGTGTGGATATGATCCTTGTGAAAGAGCAGAATGCTGACTCTCATAGTGAAGCCAGCCAATAGATAGAGAAATACAATTTTAATAAAAACAAAAGGTCTTGGTTAACGCCAGACCTAAGTAGATACCCAATTCTTGGGAAAAATCATAAAAGTGCATCCATGGCATTTGTCCTTGCATTAGCGTGGATTTAAGGCTTTCATGAATTTACAAGAAATGTATTCCCAGAAATGGCACTCCTAGAAAATATTTGTGAACTGCATTTTAGCTCAAGCAAATCTTCATGTGTAGATTTGCTCATGAAAAATCCTGATGAGCATTTACAAGTTCACTTTCCCTCCAACCCTTTTTCCCCAACCCTGGAAGAAGTTTTCTTTCTGCCCTTGTCAGGATTAAATTTCCAACCGTCCTTACTATGGGAAGAGATTAGAGAAGAGATGGTAAAAAAAACGAAAACATGCAAGTTAGCTAGTTTACAAAGACTCAAAAAGGAATTCCAGCCCTGAAAATATTGCTTACTGCTAACTCCAGCCCCAGTATGTAGATCTACAGAAAGGTTAAAAAATAAGTGGAGGCGTGGTCAAGGGCGTCAAGATGGCGGTCGCACTCTAAGAGTGCTACGGACCCTCCATCCGTCATCCGCCCTACTTCCGCCTACAGCAGCTCCCAACTGCGGATAGCCCGGTATCCCTGGACCCCCCTACCTGCCGTGCACTTACTGTCAACGCTGGGGCTTCCCCGATGTCTGGCGGTGCCTCTGCTGGCTCAACTCCTCCTGGCCGCGAGGTTCACAAGATGGCGGCCCCCAGCTGAGGGGACAGAGCGGCCTGGCAACGAGCCGCGGGACTCCATCTCTTCTTGTTGAGGCCCACCCCGCCCGAGGTCACCGCGCCGCCCTGCCTGTCCTGAAGGTGTGGCGCGGCTCCTGGGAGATGCAGTGCCTTCGCAGCCCCGCGGACTCCCTGCCTGGGCTGCCAGCCAGAGGGAGACTCCCGGAGAGGTGGGCCTCGGATTTCTTGGCCGTGGTGCAGTCAGGCCATCCCCTGCAGCCTACTGCGACCTGGAGCCGCTGCGGACCCGACGGTGAGAAGGAGGCCTGGCCGGCTGCGTGGGCCTACCCTCGGCCTCACCCGTGTACTGGATAGGAGGGCTGGGAGGCCTGGGAGCCCCAAACACACCACATGCGGTGGCGCCCCCCCCTGGGGTCCCCCGCTTGCACCATTGGGGCCAGTGAGATCCTGGGGGACCGACCCGGTGACTGCCGCAACATCGCTGCATCGGCGGACCCTGGCCGATGACCCGCGGTGACCAGGGCTGCTGTGACCCCCACGGAGGTGAGGAGGGGCCTGGGGCAGGGCGTGAGGCTCCCTAGTGGTCTCGCCCGCGAGATGCTCGGCTTGGCGGCCGGAGAGCCCTAGGTATTTGCGACAGAGGCGGCCCCCCTGCCCCACCACTGACCGGCCCCCACCGCCCGATCAACATTTGGCCCTGCTTTTCTTCCCCCGCTGCATTCCACCCCCGAGGGCACTGAGCCCACTGGCGCAACAGATTCGTGGGCCACCGACCCCCCCGGGCTTGCGTCCCCGCCGAACCTCCTGTGGACTGTGATCTCCTACTGGGACCCCGTCCTGTTCCACTCGAAGCCGCGCCGGGCGCCGCCTGCTGGATCTGCTCCCCACGGACCTGGAGACCCAGGGTCACCTCGCCTGCCCACCACTGCTGCCCTCGCACCATCACTGCCCCGCCTCCGGGGCTGGGGGGGGGCGTGCGGGCCTACGGTGGGCGCTGGGGCCAGTGGACTGCTCTGCTGAGACCCTGCCCCGCTTCCCTGAGACTGCCTGAACCTGCGGCTAACTGGTGACCCACCCCACCGCTGACCGGCCCCCACCGCCCGCTCAACCTTTGGCCTTGCTTTCCTTCCCCCGCTGCATTCCACCCCGAGGACACTGAGCTCACTGGCGTGATGGATTGGTGGGCCACTGACCCCCCCCCCCGGCCCTGCGTCCCACGGGCCCCACCAGGCCTCCCGTGAACTGTGATCTCCTACTGGGACCCTGTCCCGTTCCACCCGAGGCAGCGCCAGGTGCCGCCCCCGGGATCTGCTCTCCACGGACCTGGGGACCCAGGGTCACCTCGCCTGCCCACCACTGCTGCCCTCGCACCTTCACTGCTCCGCCTCAGGGGCTAGGGCGGCGTGTGGGCCTATGGCGGGCGCTGGAGCCTGTGGACTGCTCTGCTGAGGCCCTGCCCCGCTTCCCTGAGACTGCCTGAACCTGCGGACACCTGGTGCCCCGTTTTGTGTGATCGTCTGGGAGTTCCCCACTCGCTCGGCCTCCCGCCGGGGGTGGAGCGCAAACCACTCTTACTCACCCCCGCCCTCCGCCTCCCTGGGCCTTCCCACCTGCGCCGGGGGCTCAGGGGCCTACGATCGGCTGCAGGTCCACCACGCCGCCATCAGTTTCCAGCTGCCTTGATCCTCTGAAAGGCAGAGTAACCCAACCCTCTGAAGTGAGCTCCCGAAGCTGCTGAACCCTCACGCGCCAACCTGCGACTCACTACGAACATGGGCAGGGGAAAGACCACACAGACCCCGGTCCCCCCGTCCCAGATGCGGATGGACCAATTCACCAGACCGGACCACAATTCCAGTGCCGGTCCCCCGCCTCCGCCGGGAGCTGAGGGGGGGGGGGCCTATCTAGATCCTCCAGGCGATCAGCACCTCCCAGGCGTCTGTTGAGAACAAAATTGGGGAGGTGAAGGTGGATGTGGCCCTCATCCGTCAGGATCTCTGGAACGCCATGGCGCGCATCACCGAAGCCGAATCTCGTATCTCCACGGCAGAGGATGACCTGACCACCCTGAAGACCCAGGTGGCCTGCCTCCAGACGCTGACGTCGGATCTCCATCATAGGGCGGAGGACGCCGAAAACCGGGCTTGCAGAAATAACTTACGCCTGCTGGGATTTCAAGAGGGGGTGGAGAGGGGCCCCACCGCCATCTTCCTCGAAACCTGGATTCGCTCCTGGATGCCGGCGGAGAAGCTCTCCCCCTGGTTCGCGATAGAGCGAGCCCCCGTTCCCTGGCGCCCAAGCCGCCCCCTGGAGCCCCGGCCCGACCCTTCATCCTCCGTATTTTCAACTTCCGAGACCGTGATGCCATCTTGGGGGCTGTCAGGGACCTGGGCCCCCTGCTCTTCCAGAACTCCAAAATAATGATCTTCCTGGACTACTCCAGGGAGGTCCAATCCCAACGCAGGTCATACGACGAGGTCAAGCAAAAGCTCAGGGCAATGGGGCTGCGCTATGGTCTCCTCTTCCCGGCCGGCCTGCCTGAAGATCCTCTTTCAAGACAAGTCCTTCTTCTTCGATACCCCACAGGCGGCCTGGACTTGGTTCACGGGGGAGCGCCCCCTCCTTCCGGGGCAGCCTCCATCTCCTATCCGGGGGGCCGCATCCCGCCGTACTAACAAGTTGCCCAAGCCGCGGAGACGCCGCACTGCATCCCGCAGGCGGGCCGCGGCCGACAAGAGGCCTCTCACTTACCGGGGGAGGGGTCCCGGAGGTCCCCATCTCCGCTCCCAGATCAGGGCGCTCCCCCCTCTGCTGCGTCCTCCTCTGTGGTCGTCATCGATCAGACCTCTGATTTGGGGGCGAGCCTGCGTAAGACAAGATCGGACTCAGACTTATCCGGCAGCCCTGTAATCCCGGGAACCCCAGATGATGTGGAGGCCTGAACCGGGGCCACTTGATATCTGCTCCTTACTGACTGAACCTGAGCGGCCGGGCCTAGCCTGGACGAACACCTGAGCCCCATTCAGCGCCCGGAGGGCTGGACGCCTGGAGAGGTTCCCCTTTGAAACGGGAACCCGGACTGTCCGCGTGTTCTGACTCCGTGCTCTAGCTCTGTCTTCCTCTTGCTCCTGATATCATATCCTTTATGTTATTTGTGAGACTGTTGATTATATCCTGAAATGCACTTACCTTTGTAGCCATTCTGTCCAAAGCTGTTGGCATTTATCCGGCAATATGGAGGGGGGTCCTCCCTAGCAGACTTGATTGGTGCTACTGCTCCCACCTAACTGTTTTCAGTTTAGTGCCTTCCCCTAGTGGGGGGGTTTCTTTGGGTGGTTTGAATTTGGGGTGACAGATCGTTCCTGTTTCAAAGTGTAGGGTGGGGGGAGTTGGGGGGTATCCTGGGGGTGGGGGGAGCCCATTGGCTCCTGTTGGTTTGTTGTTTTTAGCCGCCTACGGGCCGCTTTTTAGTGTAACTCTGTTCAGCCGCTCTTTGGCCTATGTTGATGCTACCTGTGGGTGGCTGTTTGCAGCTCCTCATCTTGACTAATTACGGTGGGTTGATCCACTCCTGACACATACCCTTTACCATCTAATGTCCCTGCTGAATTGGGCGCCTAGGGGCTGCCGCAGGGGGTGGCTGCGGGCGGTCGCCCCCTCCCCCTTGCTCCCTGCCTGGACCTCCGGTGCCCCTGCTTCGCTACCATGCCTCCATGACTTCCCTCAGCCGCGGCGCAGTGGGCTCTCTCTCCCTGGGTGCGCCCCCCGAAGGTCCTGCACCCCGCCCCACATCCCCCCTCCCCTCACGGCATATACACTGGTTAAACCCCTACACGTTCTCTCCTGGAACGTCAATGGTCTCCTCGACCGTATTAAGTGCACGGCCGTTCTCCGAGCAGCTCACCGCCACACGGCGGACATTCTCCTTCTCCAGGAGACCCACCTACTGGGAACGCAATGCAACTTCCTGGCCCGGTATGGATTTGAGACGGTCTGGCACTCAGGGTCTCTGCGCGGATCCAAAGGGGTGGCAATTTTGCTCCGGAGAGGGTTCTCCTTCACCCTGGTTAAGGCATACACTGACCCACAAGGGCGTTATGTGGCGATATCTGGCATGGTGGGGGGCTGTCCTCTGAACGTCCTGAATCTCTACATCCCGCCTGCCCTCCTGTCCCCGACGCTTCGGTGCCTCACACAGGTTATTTCCTCCTTCCAGCACGGCCTTACAGTGGTGGGTGGGGACTTTAATGCCATCCTGCAGCCCCAGCGGGACACGACCGGTACCCCGTCTGTGACCCGAATCTCCTCCCAGCGGCCCTAGCGAGCTGGGCCTCAGCTGTGGGGCTCTGCGATGTGTGGCGAGTCTGGAACCCCCGCACGTTGCAGTACACCCACACGTCGGCCTTCCATCATACCCACTCCCTCATCGACCTTCTCCTGCTCCCGGCCACCAACTGCCATCTGGTCTCGGGCGCGACTTTCCTGCCCAGGGGACTGTCCGACCATTCCCCTGTCTCCCTCTGACTTGGCTTCGCCCCGACGGGTCCACGACCGGTATGGCGTCTCAACGCATGGTTCCTGCAAGATCCCGCACTGTTGGACACGCTTGAACATGAGCTGACCCACTACTTCTCCACCAACGAGGGCTCGGTTCCCTCGCCTGGTACCCTATGGGAGGCCGGCAAGGCAGTAATTCGTGGGGTGGCAAGGGGCTTGTCCATGCCAAGCGGATGGATGGGCTGGCCCGTCTCGCGGATTTGGAGCCCCGGGCTAACCCAGCTGGAGGCTGAGCAGGCCCTTGCCGGCCGCGAGGACCCCACTCGGCAACTGGCGCTGATTCGAGAGGAGATCCGCCAGATCTCACTTGACTCAGACCAGATGCTGTGGTGTTAGTCAGTGGCGCGGGTGTATGGTTGGGGCGACAAAAATGGCAAGCTCCTCCATAACTTCGTCTCCTACCCCAAGATCCACAGCATTATTCCGGAAGTCCGTGCCCTGGATGGCACCCTTGAGGTAACCTCTGCGGCCATAGCCGGAACCTTTGCAGAATTTTACACCTGCCTCTACGCAGCGCGACCGGCTGACGCATGCTTAACTACGCTCCTGCATGGAGCTGATGTCCGTCTCCCTTCTCTTGCTCCTGAAACCGCAGAGGCCCTAGAGAAGCCCTTCACCTTATACGAAGTTCGGGAGGCTATCCCCCTCCTGCACCCTGGTAAGATGCCTGTGCCAGACGGGTTTCCACAGTATTACGCTGCTTTTCGAGATATCCTAGTCCCCCAACTGTTGGGCCTGTTTCGACACATAGTGGAAAATGGCTCCTTTCCCCCCGAATTGGACTTGGCCACGATTGTGGTCATCCCCAAGACCCAACCGCCCTCTACGAACGGTGCAGACTTTCGTACAATTTCACTTATTAACACCGAAATCAAGCTCTTCGCCACAATACTAGCCCAGAGGCTCAAGCCCTATCTACAGGATCTGGTTCTCCCGGACCAATGTGGATTTATGCCGGCCAGAGGCACTCGCCACTGTATCCGCCGCCTCCACCTGGCCTTGGCCCACCGTGCCCGCCTGACCCCATGTTTGTCCCTCCTCTTCCTCGACTTTGAGAAGGCCTTTGACACAGTGGGTTGGGCATATCTGCAAGACGTGCTGGAGGCGATGTGCTTTGGCCCGCAGTTCCGCCAATACATTGGGATCTTGTATGCCAACCCCAGGCCCCGTTGCTGGTCAATGGAGCACTCTCAGAGGCATTCCCGATCTGTAGAGGCACGAGCCAGGGGTGTCCCCTCTCCCCACTCCTGTTCGCGTTAGCAATGGAGCCCCTGGCAACGCTCATCCGACAGGACCCCCTCCAGGGATGGGCCTGGAATGAAAGCCACGTAGACAAAATAGCCCTCTACGTTGACGATGTGCTCCTTTATCTAGCGGACCCGGCGACCTCGGGCCCCAAATGCTTGCACATCCTCCTTGACTTCGAGAGAGTCTCTGGGCTTCGCCTCAATGCGGCCAAATCCACCTTGATCCCGCTGCATCCTTCCCGAGACTGCTATGATTGGCAGTCGACCATCCCCCTCAGGCACCACTCGGTTAAATACCTGGGGATATGAGTGGCCCTCCTGCCGGAGCTGGAATGGGCACTGAACATCACCCCCCTGGTGACTCGGATGAGGTCTGACCTTAAAAATGCCAAACCCTTCCCCTAAACCCCCTGGGACGCAGTGCGCTATTCAAACTGATGGTCCTTCCCCGCTTCCTCTATATCCTGCAAAACGTCTCCATTCCCCTCTCTCGCTCCTGGTTCCGTGAGCTCGACGGTGCCCTATCCCAAATCCTTTGGGGTGGCGGAAGACCGCGGGTCTCCCTAGCACACAGTCGCATTCCCTCCTTTGACGGGGGCCTGGGGATAACTTACCTATATCTCTACTACCTTGTCACCAAACTGATAGTTATCCACGACTGGTATGTGGGCGGCTGGTCTGACCCGGCTTACCGCGTGGAACTAGAGGATACGGATTTCTCACAGATCCAAGCGTTCCTCTATGGAAGCCCGGTGCCACAAACAATGGCGCCCATCACTAGAGCGGTCCTCCTGGCCTGGCGCGCCGCCCTGCGTCACACGGGTTGGGACCGTAAACTCACTCGTCAGACGCCACTCTGGCACGGTACCTGGCTCCGGGAGGTGTCGTCCCTGACTGGATTTCGTCTCTGGGACCTCATCGGCATATCGGTCCTTGGAGACGTCTGGGTGGGGGACCATATCTGTGCCTTTGCAGACCTACAACAGCGCCATGCCCTCCCCCATGCCCAACACTTTCGATACCAGCAGATGCGCCAGGCCCTCCATACACACCTCCCCTCACCGACCACCCTCTCAGAGTTCAGCCCGCTGGAAGCACAACTGACGATGGGGAATCTGGGCAGGGGAGGAGTATCCCACATATATCGCTCCCTCGTAAATTATGGCCCACGTCCTTAGACCACCTGCGCACCCATTGGGAGGGATGGGTTGGCCCCCTAGAAGAGGAAGATTGGAGGGATGCCCTAATGGCTCCACGCACCCTGACCACGTCCTCCAGACTGCATTTGGTTCAGACCTACTATCTACATGTGGCTTACCTCATCCCGGAACGACTCTTCCGCGCCCGTTTACTCCCTTCCCCAGACTGCCCGAGATGTGGACTATACCCTGCTGATTTTTATCACATGGTGTGGTTATGCCCAGCATTGGAGAGGTTCTGGAGAGGAGTGGACCGCGAGCTCACGCAGGCCCTGGGTTGGAGGTTCCCCACGACCCATTGCGACTGCTGCTGGGGATCTTTGATGGCCTAGATGGTCAAGGATGGATAAACGCCTACTAGGGACGGCAGTGGCCTTGGCCAAGAGGGGCATAGCGCGACAGTGGTCACAAACTATTGCACCCACTGTGGGGGGTGGGGGGGTGGATTGGTGTGGCGCCCAGGAGGAGGCCCTATTCGAATCTCGAGGTTCTCCAGAGATGTTTCCCAAAATATGGGGGAAATGATTCAACATGATCCCACCATAAGTCCAGATGTAACGATTGTCTTACGGTGTGATATTACTGTCGTACACAATGAAATGTTGGGACTGGAGTGGACTGACCCCGCCTGTATGTCTTACTGATTTTGATCCAGTGTCTCTCTTGATTTGTGAGCTGCTGTCAATGAATTCCTTGCTGTTTTATATGCCTAATAAAGTTGATTGTCAAAAAAAAAAAAAGTGAATTGCTAGTATTCAAACCCTGTTATAGTATAAGCCCTGGCGTAATCAGAGAGTCTATTATCAAAGCTCCCAAATATGGAGATTGCTGCCATATTTGTCGCCACACTATGTGGCACCAAATGGAGGTTCACTGATAGAATATCAATGCTGAAAACATCGATGTAAAAAGTATTGAAAAAAATATATAACACAAAAATATCGACTCCTATACCTACACAGGTAAGTGGAAAAATATTGAATCAAAAATATTGTTGTAAAACATATCGATGTAAAAACTATTGATTTAAATATATATAAATAAAATAATATAGATTAAATATATTAAATATTAATTTTAACAAAATAAAGTAAATGTAATATACATTTTAACAAATAAACTTAATTTATAAACAATAAACATACAAACATAATGATTTATACATATATATTTACTTTAAAATAATTAAACTATATCTTTAACAAAAGAAAGTTTAAAATTATATAAAAATAAAATAGTTTTATGTCAATAACTTCAAATATAAAATAAACATTCTATAATAATTTTAAACATTAAACTATTACAAAATATTTAAACTTACATATCCCAATACAATCAGTGAAACAGTAGGGAAAATGTTGGATAGCAAAATAATTTAATTTTATATTCCAACTGCAGTGAGTGCAACAGTAGGGAAAGTGTTGGATAGCGGAGGGGGGAAACATTGCTATTCCCACTCCAAAGAATGCAATAGTAGAGAAAGTATTGGATAGCGGAAGAGTAAAAATTACCATTCCCACTCCAAACAGTGCAACAGTCGGGAAACTGTTGGATAGCGAAGGGGTAAAAATTACTATTCCCACTCCAGTGAGAGCAACGGTAGGGAAAGTGTTGGGTAGAAGAGGGGTAAAAATTACTATCTCCACTCCAATTAATGCAACAGTAGGGAAAGCATTGGATAGCGGAAGAGTAAAAATTATTATTCCCACTCCAATCAATGCAAAAGTAGAATAACTGTTGGATAGCAGAGGGGTAAAAAAAAGTTATTACCACTCCAGAGAATTCAAGAGTAGGGAAAGTGTTGCATAGCAGAGGTGTAAAAATTACTATTCCAACACCAATTAATGCAACAGTAGGGAAAGTGTTGGATAGCGGAGGGGTAAAAATTACTACTCCTACTCCAGTGAGTGCAACAGTAGGGAAAGTGTTGGATAGTTAAGAGACCAAAATAACTATTCAGACTAAAACGAAACAAAAATAAAAAAACATTAAAAAAATCATAAAAAATAAACAATATTTCGAATTAAAAAATGAAATATATAAAAAAATAAAACATTTTATAATAATGATTACATATAAAAGCCTACAAATAATATGGAATATCAATTAATAAATACTTTTAACCCCTTGACCGGTGCGCAAATTCCGCAGCTGTGCTGGGGAAATAATGAGAGGGCGTGGCTCGGACAGCTCCCCGGCCATCCTCGCACACTGTGACGTTGGATGACCCGGGGCCGTCTGAGGCAAGCAAGGGGTTAAAATAAAAATCTTTCAAACTATAACATATTTACAAACAAATAAATTAGTCAATACATAAATGTGTTTATTGTATTTCCTACCCTATAACTGAAGATGCATCTATTTCCGGCTCCTCAATCATTGTTCTGTTAATTGATTGCTGCTGCTGTTTTTATTGCTACCGTAGCGCGGGGACACACTGGCCTCAGTGTAATCTAGGCGCTTTACAAATGTAACTATTATTATTATAACACCACACCAATAACAAAACTCTTCAACATTTTAAATTAATTTTCCTCAAAATGAACATAAGGGCAAGGAGGCTGATGAGGGTCCTTAAGGCTGCAGCACAAATCGTGCCACCCTAAAGGACCTCTCACCAAGCACATGCAGACTGCCACTGCAGGCTGTGTGTCTAGGAGCAGACAAAAATGAAAGCACAACATGGCCCACACCCAGGTGTGCCATGCCTACAGACACTGCATGGAGTATAAGTAAGTCACCCCAAAAGCAGGCCTTACAGCCCTAGGGCAGGGTGCACTATACTACATGTGAGGACATATCTGCATGAGCAGATATGCCCCTGTGCTATTTAGTTCTATTGCTGACAGTACCAGTGATCAGGGAAGCCATTACTGCAGACTGGAGCAGGTGGAGTCTCATTATAAGCTCCTCTACCTAGCATCCACTAATCTCTCTATAATCCTGGACAGGGGACCTAATACTAAAATTGTAATAAAGATTAACTAAGACCAGCTTTTATTATCACTTTTTCTGCACCATTTCTCACCCTTGATTTTTCACAGATTTTTCACTGTATGTTTTATTGTCTTGCCCTCCCTATTGCTCCACCTCCAGTGTTGGGTAAAGACGGAGGTGTGTTAGCAGCCTTATGATGAAGCATGACACAGTTTGCTGTGTGTGATGGCAGTTTTTAAAGTAAGGTGCATTTCCCTTTCACTCACTTCTTGAAACCTATTATCATTATCATTTTTTTCCCTCTTCTTTTTGTGATTAAAGCCATCATACGTACATGTGCTGGACACTGGTGATAACGAGTTCCCCAGCTACATGATGGTTCCATTGAAACCAGAGGTTTGGTTTCAAACATCTCTTATTAATAAGCCCACACTGATTCTAGTATTGGATTTATAAATACATGCACCCAGAAGGTGAAACTAATCGCCTGGCTGGACAAAAGAGACCATGCTAGTAGACTCGTCCCAGAAAATAGTAACACGGACGGTTCCCTCATCACAGACCCCCAGTCCATAGCCAACCACTTCGCTACCCACTTCCACTCCATCTACAGCTCGGTGATAACCTACACAGAGTCAGAATCCTTGGCTTTCATCAGAGATATCTCACTCCCAAATCTATCTGAAATCGACCGTACACTCATGGATAGTGCCCTCACAGTAGGTGAAATTGCACTTGCAATCCGATCTCTCCAACCGGGCAAGGCCCTTGGCCCAAACAGAATTCCAATCGAGCTCTACAAGCTTTGTCCCGACAAATTGGCCACCTATCTGAAACTCATGTATGAATATAGTCTCAACAAATGCACATTGCCCCCTGACCAGAGACTCGCCACTATAGTTGTTATCCATAAAGACGGAAAACTAAAAACAGACTGCTCCTCCTACCGCCCTATTTCCCTTTTCAATGCAGAGCCCAAAATTTTTGCCAAGATTCTTGCTAACAGACTGATTAAAGTAATTGAAGAATTATTACACCCTGACCAATCAGGTTTTATGCCGCGAAGGAGCACAGCCATAAATTAGCGCAGACTGCACAGTGTGCTGGGCAGGGCCTCAACCACAAGGGAGGATGCGGTCATAGCCTCTTTAGATGCCACTATGGCTTTTGACACGCTTGAGTGGCCTTATCTCTTCGCAGTGCTTGAGAAGATGGGATTTGGCCCGGTCTTCTGTCAGTGGGTGAGCCTGCTATAAAACAGACCTATGGCTCAAATCGTTGTTAATAACAAGAAGTCTGACACCTTCGAGCTTAGCCAAGGTACCGGTCAGGGATGCCCCCTCTCCCCGTTGCTGTTCGCCCTTGCCCTCGAACCCCTTGCGCATGGATCCGAAAGGACGTCATGATCCGAGGGATGCGATGGTCGGCGGACTGGGAAGACCGCATCTCCTTGTACGCAGAAGATATTCTTTATCTGATGTCCCCCAAAATATCTGTTATTGCCATATTCGATATCCTTGCTGCCTTCGGCAAGTGTTCCGGATTCCGGTGAACTGGCAGAAATCCCTCCTCTATGTTCTTCACGGGAGTCCTCCTCCTCTACCCCAAAAGTGTCCTATACCCGTCGTCTCTGACGGCTTTAAATACCTGGGTATATACATCTCATTAGACGCGCTGATCAGACATGACCGTAACCTTGTCCCCCCCCTTGCAACACCTCTGTAGCGATATTGCACACTGGAAGACACTCCCACTCTTTCTGTTGGGTAAGCGGCCTTTTTCAAAATGATGTCCCTCCCTCGGTTTCTATATGATCCTCCAAAACTCTGCTGATCCTGTCCCTAATGCATATTTCAAAGAAATCGAGGAACTCCAGAGAGACCTTCTGTGGGCGGGGCGACCGCGCATAGCCATGAAAAAAACGTACACTTAGCTGGTATGACGGCGGTATTGGATTGCCGGACATCAGGATGTACTACTAAGCGGCACACCTCACAGCTATAAACCACTGCACCTATTGTCGCCTGGATGATCCCGGTTTTATAATGGACCGGTGGATCCTCCCAAATAGATCTTTTGCTCGTGCACACAGGCAAAATTTGGCATGCTGCAACCAAATCTCTTGGTTGGAATGACAGGTTGACTCTTGCCACTCCGTTGTGGGACTCTCAAAAACTTGGAGACCTGCGACAAACCAGGGGTTTCGAAAAATGGGACCTAATTGTTATCTCCCACATAAAAGACCTTTGGAGTGCTGAGGGCGTGAAATCATTTGCCATACTGCAGAACCAATACTCCCTTGCGAACTCGGAACGCTTCCGCTACCCCCAAGTCCGACACGCACTAACCAACACTGCCCCGTGGTACAACCCCTCCGGACAGCTCCCCTTTAGAAGACAGACTATTAGATGGCCATCTGCCTGAGAAAGCCATCTCCCTTACCTACCGTAAACTAATAAACAATATGGATGACCCTCTACTGGCACTCCGTGAGAAATGGACCAATGACGGGATCGAAATGGATGATGAGGACTGGCAAACGGCGGTCTCGTCTTCCAGGACGGTCGCTATTCCGGCGCGACTCCGCCTAGTGCAACTAAAAATCCTTCACAGGGTATATATGACTGGGCCCCAACTAGTACAAATAAGTGGACTGACTGACGACACATGTAGACGGGGATGCACTCACACAGGTACTTTTATGCACATCCTCTGGCACTGTAACCCAATCCAAGAATACTGGCGTGCAATCCACGCGGTCATGAGCGCAACATTGGGTGTCGAGATCAAACCGGTAGCATCCCCTTGCCTCCTCAATATCTGGGAGCCTACCCATCTCAACACATATACAACACAATGGGTCACTCTCGCTCGCATGCTCGCTAAGAGAAACATAGCTCAACTCAGAGGCGCCAAACATACGCCTACTGTAACTGACTGGGAAAAAGACCTCGACTGGAGTATGTTGCATGAAAAAACTGTATATGTAGCACGGGGGTGCCCCCGGAAATGGTCTAAAATATGGGCCCATTGGAACGCTTACCGAGGAGATATCTGTTCCCCCCCCTCAAGAATTAGACAATGAAGATTCTCCATCCTCCTGATTTCCATCAATCTCGCTCACTGTAATTCTATGCTATTTCTTTTGTAAATTACTGTACCCTATCTACTGATCACTATGACTATGTACCATCATGTCGAGATTGTTTAATAAAAAGATTTATAAAAAAGAAAGAAAGAACTGTAAGGCTTCAAGACTGCGAAAACCCGATGTTGTAAAACACCACTGCACCCGAGCCACCTAGCCAGAGTTGGTCCCCAGACCCTCCAGACCCATAGCCCACCTTGTGCTCCCCATCTGTGGCCTTCTTAACCCTGCCTGCAGACTCTGTTTGCAGCCCCCCTTTACAGCCACCGCTCCGGGTGACAAAAACACGACACCTAAGGACACCTCTGCACCGGTCGCCCATGAAGAAGAGGACCAAAGGTGTTCCCACCTCCCAGAGCATTGTGAGGCATGAGCCTTCCTGTTTGTTTAGCCAGACTGGCCTCCCAGTCCAAAGCTGTAGCCTCTTTTCACAAAGACCGAGCCTCATAGACTAACATTAGTCGACCCAACGATGTATTGCATCACTGCATCGGTCTGCCCTAGGGTAGCTTATTGAGTCAGGTGCATCATTTATTGACTGTGTGTGTATTTTACAGATGTCTAACACTCCCCTCTGATAAGCCTAAGGCTGCTCGACCACACTACCCCCTAGAAGAGCACCTTGAAATTGCTAGAACAAGCCCCTGTCGACTAGTACGGGAATACCAGGACTCTTTGCACAATATCCTCATTTTGGTATATCATATAAAGATCCGCCTTCCTACAAAACTGAAATAAAACAATTGCATGGGATCACACAATTCGGTCAAGTGAGGAAGCTGGGATTGATTTCAGGTTCACTGATTCCACACTATGCAATTCCTGTTCTGTATGAGTGAGGAAACTGGGCGATGTTCCACCTGTTACCATCACCTGTCCTTTAATTATTCATTGCATTAGGCAAAGCTAAGAATAAGGAAGGTACCATATTGTACATTTGCTGTGTTGTGAGGCTCAGAATTACTTCCACTGCCAAAAAGACAAAACAATGATCATTTTAATGCATGATATGAAAAATACTTTAATCCTCAGAAAATATCTGGGTAGAGTTTACTTGTGATTTCATTTGCAAAAGAAGCAGATTTTGAAATAGACTAGATGAGATTGTAACATTTTCAAACACACCTGACAAGTGGCTCTATGGCATGTATAACATCTTCCACTAGGTCTGGCATTTTAGCCTGCAGCACTTTGCAATCTGGGGATTTGCATCCATTAAGAAAGTGTTAAGGCAAAAATACAAACCCCACACAGGAACATACTGTTGGCTGAAAAACAAGGAATGGTTCAGCATTATATACATTATTTCCCAAGTATTTAAAGGTGCCTTCTTTTTATTCCGATCTGTTTGGAGGAAGGGAACTCTTGCTCAACGGCTGCTCCATGTCTAAGCAGGAATCGATAAAATGTAGTCCAATTTATCCTAAGACTTGAGTGAAACCCAAATTCGTCCAGCACTGTCATAAGTGCTAACAGGGACCTGCAGGGACTGCGGGAATACATAAGTGTGGTGTACGCATACAGATATATTATGTGCCAATTGCTGTTTGCTCTAATGCCCCATTGTGGGCCCTCCTGCTGTAATAGGCACGCCAGGGACGGCAGAAGCTTCACTGCCATGGCACAAATAATGGGAGTTAGGGGGCACCCCTGCTGTGTGTCCTTACTAATACCGAAACGTTTAGAAATAATGTCCTCAGTTCTGACCATGGCCGATGGGTTAGAGTACAGAAACTGCACCCAGCCAAGAAACTCAAGGCCCAGTCTTACCCTCCACAGGACCGCCATCAGATGAGGCCAACCCAAAGTGTCAAAGGACTTTTTTTATGTCCAGTGACACTGCAACAGACAGTTCCTTCCCACCCTCACCCCAGACATCAAAACAAACAGCCATCTATTGTTCATAAAGGATTTTGAGATGGGATAAACCCATTTTGCTCTGGGTGGATCAGTCTTCAGTAAAGCAATCTATCAGCCAGTATTCAACTCAGAAGCTTGAAGTTCTGTTTGATTAATGGACGTGGCCTATAGGATCATACATCCAAGGGATCCACCACTACTTAGGAAGCACAATTATCAAAGCCTCCCTCATGGAAACCAGTAATGCCCCGGCCGGCTTAGGTATGAAGTACATCAACAGTGTCATGATTCGCTCCCTGCACTCTCGTGCCTATCTCCAGTAGGGTGCATAGTGTCACTTTCCTGTCTTCTAATAAGCTTCCAGATACTCCTCTGCATGCATATCCTGACTTCCATTCATTTGGTCACTATTTGAGAATTGACATCCATTCTCAATCCATGCCGGGATTTGTGAAAGCCAGCCTGCTCATGCTTGAAGCCTAGAATTCACTGCTCACTGCTTCGTCTCCGCCCCTGTAGGACAGGGATGGATGGAGGAATTCAGCGCCCCTGTGGCTGGCTGCTGCTAGTCTGCTCACACCTGATGCATGTGATCACTGTGAGCTCTTTTAAGCCCCAGCTCCCTTCAGGCCAAGGTTGGTCATTGTAGCTGTGTACCTGTGAGAACGACCCTTGTTTCCAGTGTTTCCGGACCTTTTCACATCCTTGTTTCCAGTGTTTCATGACCTTTGATATCATTCCTGAGCTTCTGCTGTTTTCCTTGTTCCTGAATTTGCACTGCCTGCAGTGCTACTTTGACTCCTGAGCCTTAGCATTCCTTGTTCCTGAGCTGCAGTAGTTTCCCTTGATCCTGAACTAGCATTGCCTGCAGTGCTAGCTTTACTCCTGAGCCTTAGCATTCCTTTATCTTGAGCTGCAGCAGTTTGTTTTCCTTGTTCCTGAACTAGCATTGCCTTGAGTGCTGCCTTGGCTTTTGAGCGTTTGCTAAATTCTTGTTCTTGCTCCAGCACAGCCTTCAGTGCTACTTTGTTTTCTTGACTCCTGATCCAGCACTATTCTAGTATACCCTTGTAGCCTCCCCTTCCGTATATTCTTTTCCAGTCCCTGCTTTTCTTCCCATTTCCTTGGTTCCAGTTCCTAGTTTACGGTCTTGCTATTCCTGCTGTCTTGCTTCTATTACCTTGTATATTTGTTACTTGTTTTCTGCCAAGTGTGCCATGTGAATTCCTTCCTTTCCTGTTAAGCACTCCTCCTTGCTAGCTCCTTGTCTATTGTGCCTGTATTTAGTTCTACCCCCTTGCTGTTACTGCCTTGCTTGTTCCTGTTTGATCGCCAGGATCCGTGGGCCCAGCTGATAACCTGGGTGGTGTTTCATGTTCACTGTGAGTATTGTGTTTGAGTTACATTTAGAACATCACCATAGGTATAAGCTCCACAGACCCTGCCTTTGCATGCATATCCTATATGTGGATATTTGCAGTCAGCATTTGTGACAGCAATTGTGGATGAGGAACTTACTGAGCTTCATTCTTACCGTGTGGAGCTTCTGAGTGCTTCACGCCACACTCCCCTTTATTGTTAATATTGTTTCATATATATGCCTTGCACATTCGTCCTGGGTGTAGGTATTCGACTATTAAATTGCCTCTTGAGTACCCATCCTTTGAGTCTTAGCCAGCTTGTGCACTTATACAGGCTGCCCCTTTGGATCCCTTTTTCTCCTCTGACTTACTGTGTGGTCCTGGGCAGCGCTGTACTACTCTTTCTATGTACGTTTTCTGCCCAAGTCCCTGACTTGATCCCAGACAGTCCCGGACAGTCCCTGACAAACAGTAACTGTTTTACAATAGTGGCCCTGTAGGGGTCAGAAAATTCCAAGGACAAACCACCTAAACCCAGCATCTTGGTCCATGCTATGTGCTGTATGGTGGCCAGAACTTCATCTATCAGCACTGGCTTCTCTAGGGCTCGGTATTGCCAAGAGCCAATGAGGGACTTGAATTCCACTGACATAATTATGCAGTCTTTGCACTCCTACATTTGCTGCATATAACATTCTATAATAGTTTGTAAAAGCCTCTTTGATGGCCCTATGCATGCCGAGTATAATATTGTTGGGGGCTCTAATAGCAGCTATTGGAACTCTTGGTCCTCTGACCTCAGCAGCCAGGCAAGCATCCTGCCCACTCTGTCTTAATCTGCATGCTGACACACTATATGCTTCCTGTAGGTTATGCTTCCTATTCTGTCCAACAATTTGGAATGTTTATGTCATGAATATACAAAATAGCAGTGTTAATAATTGTTGAGTTACAGGAAATAAGCCAAAATTGTGTTTTTTATATGCTTAACACAACTGATAGCTAGATATAAGGGTATTTATGTTTAGAGGAAGTCTTGCATATGTCACAAACACCAAAACAAAAGCCAAATCAAATGTATTCTCGCAAGGTAGAGGGATTAAGGATTTGCTGTCCATCTTGGACGGAGATCGTATAAAAGGAGAGTGAAGTCTGTCTCATTACTTCCCAAAGCAGTTTGTGTTTCCAGGCATCAGAGGATCATCGTAGAGCCAATGTCTTGCTGTAAAAGTGTTGTACTGGAACATCTGACTTACTACTTTTTTGGAATATCTCACTACTCAGATCATTTTAACAATCATTATCATTTGGAAGGCCTTGTATATTTGTATCTATTTTTGCAGACACTATTTCCTATCACGTTTTTGGGGGTTTTGCACATTCTTATTTTTTGCACTTTGTATCTTTCTGGTTTCATCATCGACATTTGTTAAATAATTTTTCCCTGGATTTACAGAACCAGAACTCATTTTAAAGTTAGGTGCACTGGGGAGTGGTCAGAGCTGCCTGTCCTGAAGAGAGACTCCCTCTAGGCGAGCTCCTTTGGTTGTATCCAATATCCTACACCATCCTAAGCCATTGTGCCCTAGATTGCTCCCCATATCATCACCCTATGTGCCTTTTGCACCAGCCCCCCTCCTGCTTCTAAAAATGTCAGGGTTTAACAGAGCACATGGACTCACTGTGGCCCGCTACGGCCTACCGCACATCTGTGGCAAGATCTGAGTCGCAGGCCTGGTACAGAGAACTGTTTAACTGTGATGCTTTCCTGTCTCCGAAAGGAGCCCCCAGTGCCTGGAGGGGGCTCGACGCCATCGTTAGGCAGCCTCTTTGAGAGGACGGCTGTCTGCCTCGCTGAGGCGCTCGGCTGCAGGTTTGACCCCTCGCAGCAGAGGGCGTCTGTTTCCTGGCCCGAGCCAGACATGAAGGCTCTCTGTGTCTTGCGGCCTCCCTGCCGTGAAGAGCTTTGGAGGTGAGCGGTTGTCAGAGACCTCGGGGGATACCTATTAGAACGGCGGTGCACATTATAGATCCCAGGCCGCAGCACCGGGGGTGACACCTGACCATAGTGATTGTTGCTTATTCATGCTACATCCACAGTCTATGCCCCTCAGCAGGAGTCTGTGGACAGGGTGCCTTGCTGTGTCTTTGGCCGCCCCTCTACCTTGCCCTGTGTATACAAGTGTAATAGGCTCGGCCTATATATGTGCTGATGTCTGTACAGTATTGGATGCAAGAGGGGTTTGGGGGCAGCCGAGCACCGCAAGGTCTGCCTACCGGGCAGATTGGGAAGGGGAGAGGCTAGACTAGCGTGGCCATTTTGGGGTCCTTTTGGCTACATTGGGATTAGCCCAATTTCAGATATGTAGCCCAAGGTTATTTCAGGGTTTTTCGCGCCCTCCAACTCACCATTTTAGATTTGGTGACCTGGTGGCTGAGAGCACTGAGCAGTTAGGTTTTTGTCCCTGCCCTCCCTCCCTGGTTTTTGGGGTTTGTTGGGAGGTACTTTTTATTCAGTCTTGGTTTCTCCCTAGAGGCGGTTATTGGAACAGGTTCATAGGGGCTGGATATATTGTATAATTGTAGCTTGGAACAGGTGCTAGCGGGGTTGTTTGAAAGTTGGCCAAGTTTGGCTGGAGTTTTTTGTAGTTTCTTGTTAAGTGTGGGGAGTTTGTGAACAGGAGCAGGGAAAGGGTAACCATGTAGGCTAAGTTTAGATTAGAGGTTCTTTAGTTACAGTTGCATAAAGGCAGGTAGGGGTTTGGGTCATGGGAGGTTAGGATTTGAAAATGCTATATTGTGTAAGATTAAGTAATATTATTGTTATGTAATATATTTATTGTATTTTGCAGGGTGGGGGTTCTGATGTGGGGATCGTAGGGTTGGAGGTGACAGGGGGTCAGGTATTTTATGTATAGTGAGGTTTTAGTTTTGTAAGGCAAGTGCCAGTTTTAATAAATTGTGATATGCCCCTGTTTCAATAAAGCAGACTTTTACACACACAAAAATTGGCCTCGGTGTGGCTTGCCCCCCTCCCTCCCTATGTGTAAAGCTGATAAAACACAGCCCAAGCTGTAATTTGAACAGCAGAAAACTCCCTGGCTGCACTAGGAGGGTGTGACAGCACCTGAAACTGGCCCAGACACCCAGGGCCTGAGCTGGGAAGAGAACTATGTTAAATCCTGACAGCCATGCAGCTTAGCCTCACTAATATTGATGGTAAGATAGATGCCCTCTCGCATCAGATGGTAGGAAGTCCAAGCATTTTGATAAAGACGCAGAGCACTTGGAGATGGTGAAAAGGCGAGTGTCGGAAGTGGGGGATGAGCAGGTCTCAACGGCGGAAACACAGAAGCAGCTGGAGAAGGCACTATACACTTTGCAAGCCAAGGCACTTTGACGCCTGCTTCCGGCAGAATAACCCTTCTCATTGTCAGCCTGGCAGAAACAACCAATGTTGTTAACATGGAGAACTTGGTGGAACAGCTCCTCATAGAGCTGCTGGGGCAAGACACTTTTTCAGATCTGTTCATGGTCGCGCGTGCTCACAGATCCGGTGCCCTGCGGCAGGTGCCAGGGGCCAGGCCCCATCCACTTATGGCAAGACTGCTTAATTACCGATATCGAGATGCGGAGCTCCGGTGTTCCAGGGAATATCAACTCTTCAATATGAGGGCACCTAGCTTTCAATTTTTCCAGACTATACACCACACTTGCAATGGGATGGAGACAGTTTCTTCCTGCCAAGGAAAAGTTGCAAAGACTATACTATGCTCTACCCTGCTCAATTGAGTGTGCCAGTTGATGGGAAAACTAAGATTGTCAGTAAGTCTATAATCCTACAGCAAACTTGCAGACAATGCGAGTCAGCGAGTGGAAGACGGAGATCACCTAGATCGAACGACAGTGAGCCGGCGGTTTCCCAAGACTTGGAGAGACGAAATTGACTAGCCTTCTATTTCAACCGCATCGTTAACTGCTAAGTTTCATTTTATGAAATGTTACAATTGAAAATGTTGTCACTATTTCTGATGATATGATGTCTGAGAGCGAAGTGTGGCAAATTTGCTCTGGCAGTGCGGTACTTGGATGGTAAGCGTGGTTATTGGCGGTGGAGGTCCCCCATGGTTTGACGTGACTAACCTTTTTGGGAAGCAGGTGGTGAGTCCATTAAGGTGGCTTAGACTGTGCCGAAGCTTGGCGAGCATCAAGATTCTTGCAAGTGGATGTAGAGAGAAGTTATGTATTTAAGCTTACTTATTGCACAATTGGCGTGTTGTATATTCCCAATGCGGCCCTTCTGCGACTTTTTGTTGTGGGAGTGCTCAGAGGGCATCCTCTGTTTCCATCAGGCCCGGCTCCAGGAATTTTTGTTTGGGTGGGCCAAGGGCGCATTTGGGTGGGCCACTGCGGGCTCAATGTGTCGCTTCTGGAGGTAGCCTACAAATAGAAAAAACTGTACTCCTGCGTGTGATAGAAGGGGATAACAGGAGATTCAGGGCCCTCCATTATTTTCCAAATCTCTTTCTAATCGTTAACACTCTCAAAAAGTGTTTTGATCCCCATGTAAGGTCCTTTTGATGGGCAGAGGAGGTTTCTGAGATGGGAGTATCAGGCAAGTAACACTACTCAGCCTGCCTCGTTGCCAGCCTTCAGAGAGAATCTCTCTTCATTAATACCTCCATCTGACCCCAGACTCTGCAGTACACTCCCTTCCAGGCCTGATCATCCATTTTCTACAATCTCTCTACCGTGCACCTTAACTCACAGCTAACCTTGGTCCCCAGCCCCATATCAGGCACCACCTGGTTTCATTCTCCATAATCCCACTAAAAAGATTTGTAAAATCACCTTCAAACTGAAAACCCTGAATATAAGAGTAAATATAATTAGCACACACTTTAAAATATGTTACACAGTGGCCCTAATGACCCAACTGCTAATTAAATAAGCAAAAACATTACAGGGTCTATTATAGCGCCGGTGCAAAAGTATTTATTGGTGTCCCACCACTGACCTCTTACTCGATAGACACCTTTATTACCACCCTCCAACAGTGCACTTCATCTCTCCTTAGCCCCTTTCAGTCATGACCTCCTCATCAGACTCCCTCCCTACCTGCCCCCCACCAGTGTCCCTCATCACTCCAAAGCCCCTCCCCAGGACCACCTCCTCAGACTCCCACACAAATACCCTCCACCAGTGCCCCTCATCGCTCCATAACCCCTCCCCCCATTGACCTCCTCCTGAGTCCCTCACTGCCACCCTCCACCAGTGCCCCTCAGCGCTCCATAGCCCCTCCCCATTACCTCCTCCTCAGACTCCCTCCCTACCACCCTTCACCAGTGCCCCTCATCACTCCAAAGCTCCTCTGCCTCATGACCTCCTCCTCAGACTCCCTCCCTACCACCCTCCACCAGTGCCCATCACTCCAAAGCAACCCCCCTCATGACCGCCTCCTCAGACTCCCCCCACTACCACCCTCCGCCAGTGCCCCTCATGACCTCCTCCCAGACTGCCCCACTACCACCCTCCACCAGTGCCCCTCATCTCTCCGTAGCTCCTCCCCATGACCTCCCCCTCCTCGGATTCCCTCATTGCCATCTTCCAACACTGGCCTTCATCTCTCCGTAGCCTCTTCCCCTCATGACCTCCTCCTCAGACTCCCTCCCTACTACCCTCCACCAGTGCCCCTCAGCGCTCCATAGCCCCTCTCCATTACCTCCTCCTCAGACTCCCTCCCTACCACCCTTCACCAGTGCCCCTCATCACTCCAAAGCCCCTCTGCCTCATGACCTCCTCCTCAGACTCCCTACCTACCACCCTCCACCAGTGCCCATCACTCCAAAGCAATCCCCTCATGACCGCCTCCTCAGACTCCCTCCCTACCACCCTCCACCAGTGCCCCTCATGCCCTCCTCCTCAGACTCCCTCCCTACCACCCTCCACCAGTGCCCATCCCTCAAAAGCAACCCCCCTCATGACCGCCTCCTCAGAGTCCCTCCCTATCACCATCCACCAGTGCCCATCATCACTCCAAGCAACACCCCCTCATGATCTCCTCCTCAGACTCCCTTCCTACCCCTCCACCAGTGCCCCTCATCACTCCAAAGCAACTCCCCCTTATGACCTCCTCCTCAGAATCCCTTCCTACCACCCTCCACCAGTGCCTCTCATCACTCCAAAGCCCCTCCCCCATGACCTCCTCTTCAGACTCCCTCACAAACAACCTCCACCAGTGCCTTCCATCTCTCCGCATCTCCACCCCTCATGATGCCCCCTCGGATTCCCTCATTGCCACCCTCCAACAGAGCCCATCATCACTCCATAGCCCCTCTCTCATATGCATTTTATTTCCTGTATAGCGCTACTCGTAGTGTAGGGTATCACAGTACTGTACATCACACACACATTATGCAGACACAATGATTCATAAAAGTATCCAAATCAGCCTAAAGGGAATGTCACATAAGCTAATGAAGATTACCAGGTGTAGGAATCACATCTCATCCATGCTGCTGGGCAATATGTATTAAGAGGGTTGGGTCTGGAGAACAACAAACACAGGATTTAAAGCATACCGCAGTGGTTGGCTGTACTGATTAGAAATTATATCTGCCCAAACTCTGTATTGCAACATTAGAATAATGAAATACTGGGAAAATTCGAACTAACTAGCAATACAAAAAAAATCTAATTATACCATTCTGGTTTGTATACACGTCTTTGATCACACTGTCCTATGTATCAAAGGATCTCTGTGACAAAGGCAGTAACCCACTGAGCTATCCACGTTAACTACAGTTCTATTGCATTTAAATACTACAAACCAAAAAAAGAACGCTCTCCAGCAAGATCAACAAACCCCAAGGTTATTTGGACATTTAGTTGTCGTGCATCTGTGCAGAACCACTCATGAATGATACCAACGATTTAAACACACTAAGTATGTCTTTCTCACAGATTTAAAAAACACAATAGCCACACATTCTCTTACCTGCTCCTTACGAACTCTGTCACAGCCGGATCGGTTAAACAAACAGCTCAAGGGGTCAGGAAAACGAAAGGGCAAAACAAACTCCTCTTTACCAGCAGAAAAGAATTAATTATCCACAAATCCAGTTCCAACGAAAGGCTTTGTCCCCTTCGCAGTGCCCCTAATGTACCTGCACGAGTCGGCGGGGACACAGCCCACCTGCCTAATAGGAGATGCGTGATTGGGGGTGCGAGCCCAGGCCCAATCACGCAACTCCTAAAGAAAGATAACGTTCGAAGAACGTTTTAACTTGCAGTGGCCATATTCTGCTGGCCTTGCTGACGTCACTGCCAGGGCCAAGGGCTATGTTTGGGTGGGCCAGGCCAAAGTTTGGGTGGGCCCGGCCCACCCGGCCCACCCGCTAGAACCGGGCCTGGTTTCCATGTGTGCACCACATTGTTTATTTTGGGGTTCTTTATTTGGGAGAACAGAAGTGTCTGAGGTGTGATTTGTGCTGCTGTGCCAGCTGTTGGGGGGCATGGCATGGGGGGGGGGGTGGTTGTAGGCGTATCTGACTGACTATATGGCACTATAATCTGAGTAGACGAGGTGAGCAGCGGCTCAAAATATACTGCGTTATATTTTCCTATAAATGTGTGAAAATTGTGTATTTTGAGCTAAACCTTAAATAATTAATCCAACTACATTTAATCAGAATTTATATACTTTGAGCATGTCGTTTATCAAGCAAGAGCGTCAAGACAGCGAGAGCGAGAGGCAGGCAGTGAAGGGCGTCTGAGAGAGTGCTGCCCAGAGAGGTTAGGCGGGAGCCGCGGGAGGACCGCAAGACGACCGCAAGACCGCGTGAGTCGTGGCAGGCCCGGGAGAGCCGCGGGAGACCCGCAAGAGTCTCGAGAGACCCGCGAGAATTGCGGCAGGCCCGGGAGAGCTGCGGGAGACCCGCGAGAATCGCGGCAGGCCCGGGAGAGCTGCGGGAGACCCACGAGTATCGCGGCAGGCCCGGGAGAGCTGCGCGAGACCCGCAAGAATCGCAGCAGGCCCAGGAGAGCTGCGGGAGACCCGTGAGAGCTGTTGGACCCAGTCTGAGTCCGAAATCTGCCGGAGCTCTGCGGGTGAGCTCACAGGACTGCTGGGGCCCGAGGCAGAAGAGCACTGCAGGAGGAGAGCCGTGGTTAGGAGCAAACAGAAGACTGCGTGTTTTCAAGAACTGAAGGGAAGAAGGTAACCGGGCTCGAGCTCAGAGAACAGAGGCCGAGGCGGAGTACCCTAGCGCGAGGCCAGGAGTACCACGGCTCGTGCCTACCCGCAGATCCGCACTATCACCACTGTTGCCGTGGATTGCAACGGTTGTCTGGGTGCGGCGGGGTGCGGTCGCCCGTGAACTGCAGGAGCAGTACGGGCCTCCAGGACCCGGCAGGAACCACAGGGCACTGTTGAGTTGAGTGCATTTCAGTACGGTGAGCTGCCTGGCTCTGCTACAGGAGCAGGGGACTATTTGCCTGGCCCATGTGCAGGCCTATCATCAGCTCTTCATAGCAGAAGGAGCCAAAAAGTAGCGCCGAGCACTTGTAGATTGGGAGTTACAGAGGTAAGAGGCACGGGCCCTCGTGCGCAGGTGGCTAGGAGGCGGGCTCAGAATTTTCATTAACGAACTGTGACCTAGTGACCAAGTTGGGACAGCAGGGCAGGAGCAGGAGTGAGTCTGGTAAGAGTAAAAGCAGGGCCCATTAGGGTAGCAGTATATATACAACAGAAGTAGGTCTGAGGAACTCAGAATTATGAGATCGGGGAAAATCAGACAAACTAAGACAACTAAAAGATCAAAAAAAGTCAAAACAAAGAAATCCTTTGAAGAAGCCCCGAACAGAAGTCTGAAGGGAGTAGACTTAAAAGTAAGAGCGAGATTAGTTTCAGTATCCACTCCAGATATAACAGTGGTGAGTCCAAAAAGGAAACACGGGATTCAAAAATTATTTTTCTTAAAAGACCCAATGGCAGCAATCTACGCTTCTACAGCAGAGGCCACCAAACTCCCAAGCCCCATTCTCCCAGACGGACAAAATGCCCCAGCAATCCTTGAAGACGGAAAGCAAACTTTCACGAAATCAATGTCGGATCAGCCAGTGAGTAACCTTGTTACAGCACAGGTCCATCAGAGTAAATGCATCACAACTACAAGGGAAATGAACAAAAGTGATCAATACAAGGGAACTAAAGAGGAACATATGGAGGCACAACTAAATTAGAAAAAACATTCCAACAGCTCAAACCCTGGAGGAAATTTAAATGAAATGGAATGTAGGGACGACTCCAAGGAAGGTCCATTAAAATGAAGCGATTTACAAAAGCAGGGAGTTGCAGGGGCAGACCCATGGCTAAACTCCTTCTCTATATCCAATGACGCAAACCTACTTGAAATTATGGAAATGATCACACAAAAAAAGAAACCGAAAGGAACTTCACGCTACCAGACGACCGTCCAGGAACACAACAGAGCAAGCTGGGAATGGCGGCATCAACCCCACGAACCCACGCACCCAGCATTGATCCATATCGGATAACATTAGATAACAGCACTACCAAAGTGCCAAAAGCAATCCAACTGAATTCGTCAGCACCATTAACAATATCATCAGTCGGCATGATAGATCACGTACCAGGGGAATTAGGGAATTGCAGTAAACAACACCCCAGCACGTAGTGGAGCCAGTCCCTGATAGGCTCATTAGATCAAGCAATAAAGGTATTGAACTTTCAATCTGACAAAATGGATGCACAAATAGGCCTTATATACCTCATAGCCACGCACATTTCCAGCATTAATTCCAAAATGGATTTGATTACGTCTCTTTTAAAACAAAGGGGAAACTCAGACCAACAAAGAAATAAAGATAAACAACAGCCCGATTGCGGCTGCGGGAAAATAATAGAGAAACTGGCAAGTCTCCACAATATTTTGATGGACATTTTAGGGGCGGTAAAATCAACAAAATCAATAAGTAACAAAAAACAGAACATGGAAATTTTAGATGCGACGGACATGAAGGTGTCTGCAACATGTAATAATGTAAACATAAGCCTAGGCAGTGAAGGCAAAGGAGATCACGAGCAAGCGGAACTCAATGATCAAGTAGATAATACAGTAATACCAATGGAAACAACACAGAATACCTTTGAGATTTCACCCCCCGTAAAACCCACAAAAAGGCAGAGAAAACGTGCAAGGAAGGCCAGGTTGAAGCATAAAAAGCAACAAACCGAGGAGGAGCCAAGATGGCGATCGACACGGACGTGTAAGCTCCCGGCTCCGTGTGCCTTTGAGCCCCGCAAGACGATCCTGAGCGCTACTTTTGTATTGAATGACGGCGGGGCGAAGGCGAATGCGCGCAGAAGCCAGACGCGCGATTCCGGTCTCCCAGCCGGCCTCGCAGACGGACATACTGGTGAAGATCTCCGATGTCCTTTCACGGCCCTGAGCCGCGCCCTAGACTGCTACGCAGGGCCGGGCGCTGACTCACCGGAGGCAGCCGGCGGAACCTGGGCGGAATCGGCCCACCGGGAAACAGCAACTCCGGATCGGTCTTCCCTGAGGGTGCCCCGGCTGTCACATAGCGCGGCCGGAGTGCATCCTCGGAATGATGACTCGGTGGAACTGCAATTGACGGCGGAGTTCGATAGGTGAGCCCTCTGGCTTTGTTTACTATCCCGCCCGGCTGACGCGGGCCGTTCCCGTATTTACGCCTGTAACTGAATCGGAAAAGAGATGGCCACTGCCATTGCGTGTTTTATGGGCCCACACTTTTGAAGCCTTCGAGACTCCAGCAACAGTCTGCCTGACCCGGTCCCGGCCCTGCCCAGCCTTTGTTCTCCTGTCCAGCTGGAAATGCTTACCGGGTGCCTGCATAAGATGGAGCATTGCACCCTGTCCACTGAAGTGCTGCGTGAGGGCGAGTGTGAGGCATTAAGTGGCTCTTCGACATGGGGACTTCAGCCTGTGCTAGCCCGCAGCGACATCCTGGCGGCTCTGCATGACTTTCAGTCTGTTTGGAGGGATGGCTGTCGGGCGCTTGGTGGAAGGCTGGACGGTATTGCGATCACTTTGGGGCAGCTACATTCGGATACCCCCCGATCTGCAATGCATTGCCCCCATCTACGTTTAAGGAGGATCATGTGGTTTTGCTTGGATGTTGAGGGGACTTGACGGTTTCGGATGGTGTGGATGTCTGGGGCGGATTGCTCACATGTCTTCATTGTTACGAAGGATGCCTTCCCCAGCCATGGATGATGGCCCCGGCTGCTACAATGTCGCTTATGACTCAGACACTGATTCCGCTACTGTTGCCTCTCTTGACTGCCGACTCTTCCCTCGCCCCTGTATCTTGGCGGTGGTATACTTTCTCAATTTTGGAACTGGGAGTGATTGTCTATAATGGAGGAGACTCTGTTAGTGGCCAGCGTTCTCCATTTTGTGATGGTGGGCGGCGCCCCGTCCAGGCGTGGACATCTTGTTTTCCTTTGTCTGCTGAGTCGACATCTTCTTTGCGGGCATGGAGCGGGGGACTTACGGAAACGGGCCAGGGTTAAGTGTTTTCCGCTAATGTTCGGTGTCTGTGTGGCTGGAGGGGAGGCGGACTGGCGAGTTCCTACGACATGCTTAATGGCGCGCTACGTGATGTTTCGCCCCCATTTTAGTGCATTAAGTGACAGTAATAATGGTTTGTTTCTTATGGGGTGGCGACTATACTAATGGCAGGAGAGACCGGGAGCCTGTTGGGTTTGCCCTCCTCCGGTATTATGGTAACTTACTTTTCCTTTTTCTTTTCCTTTTTCCCTTCTCTGACTCTAAATTTCGGGTTTCGGTTTTTGGGCGACAGGCACACTGCTGGGGGGGGGGGGGGGGGGGTAGGCCGTAGCCTCCGCATGCGTGCAGGGTGGGGGGTGGGGGGGTAGGGTACTTTTTGTTTCGTTTCAGTTTCTATGGGCCTTATTTCTCTCCTCTCTTCTTGGTTCTTTTTACTTTCTCTTCTTCTCTTGGGTCAGTACGGTGGTTGGGTGTAGCGTTGTTTATTGTTTCCGTTGTTAGTTTTACTCCTAACATTGGTTAAGGTGTTTCACGTCCATGGGGCGGGCAATGACCAGTATGTACTGTGAATATGTGCTATCATCCTGACAAGTATCTTTTTCTGCTGATTTTTCGATTGCTTCTTCGTTTTGTTGATACTTTGCTGTGATCATTGCCCGCTATGTGATTTCGGTGGATTGACAGCGTCTGATCCTTCTTATCTAACAAACTTTAAAAAAAATTTAACCTAACTAATCCTGTACCCAGCGGTCCCTTTTCCCATACGTCATGTTTTTGGACACTTGCTGCTCTTCGTCTCCGGTACTGCTGGGCTGTTCTATCCTTGCTTTTTGTGCTACCAATCGACTTCGAGGCCGGCCAGAATGGTTGTAGGCCCGTATCTGTATGCTTATGTTGCACAATAAAGGTTTCAAAAATTTAAAAAAAAAAAAAAAAAAGCAACAAACCCCGAATTCAGGAAAGACATTTTCAGTTTTTGCAATTAAAACATCGCAAATGAGAAAAAACGATTCGTTTGAAATCATCACCGGGCGGGCTGGTTACAATCAACACAGCTCAAGTGAAGCCCTCTGAAGAACTTAAGAGTAAGGAGGAAAGCTCTCGCATCACTGTTTATTCCACCTCTAACTTGCATACAAATAAAAAAAAGCCGAAGCATTGCCCTGTTATAGAAGTAGAAAGCCCGGATATAAAGGAAATAGATCAGAACAACGCTCCCTGCAGCAAAAAACATCGAAACACAGATAGAGGAGACAAAGTCACACCTCGGGAAGAGGAAAGTACCACCAGGAACAAACAAGGAAACAGGGCTGATCCAACAAGTAAGAGGTGGAAACAGGATATAAAAAATAGCCCCCACGCCAAGCATAACTTGATAAAGGTTATCACAAGAGGAAAGGAACGAAAATATATGCTCCCCACCACGGAACCGGAACTCGACCCAACAGGGAAAAGGACAACAGATAACTCAGGTACGATTATGAAGAGGGCTCATGGAAATTACTCGAGTCACGTATCCAACAAAGCACATAATTCACCGACAACTAATCACTCGTCATCCCCGAAAGAAGAAATCGCACAAGTTCTCAAGCATTTTCAAATGGAATCAGACGCATTTGAACTAAAATTGACATTTGTGCCGGTAAATGCAACCAAGGGAAGGCAAGACATTTTGAACCGAGGTAACCTGCTAAAGCTGTTTAAAGCAGTCCCAGAACTAAACGGAATTACCTCACAAGATTTAACAGCTGTCGAATTTCAACAAAAAGGGTCAAACCCTGATATAGAACAGTCAGCGACAACATGGTCCTCAAAGGAAATAGTAGACAAGATATTCGCAGTAAAAACAAGATTCGGAGCCTGGGGAATCACGCTGATGCTGCATAAATGTCCAAGATACCCCTATCGCTCCTAGACAGTTCAAAACACACAAAAAAGGAAGACTCACTTGGGAAACATCAGGACACATGTATACAAGGAGCACGATCTACTACACCAGTCACAACATTGACAGAGAAGGGGCCCACAACATTAGCAATCGCGCCCGAAGGGAAGTAGAAAATTGGACAGGCTGGACTGGTCATGGCTACCAATGGTACTAAGTAAAAAACATACCTAACAAAGAGGCAACAATAAACGTAAGAGAAGAGAAGCTGTTTGTTATCACGGAGGGAACGAAGCATGACAAACTTTCGATCTGCTCCTGGAACATTCACGGGTTCAAAGATATGGACCAGGACCATGAAACACTAGTTTTTTATCAACAATTATATATAATCATGCTTCAGGAAACCTGGAACTTGACTCCAGTTGCAATTCCTGGATTTAAGGAACACCATATCCTCGCGGAAAGATTTTCAAACTTTGGGCATCCGCGAGGAGGCCTGTCATTATACACCTCACAAAAGTATAATTGGCTAACCGAAGAGCTGGACATGGGGGCCAACTGGGTACAGGTGATAAAAAAATTCCGGAATGTCTACTGCAAATAACCTAAAGTGGCAACTCCTACTGATGAACGTTTACGTACACCCTGAGAGAAAGACCCAGCAAGAAAGATACTTCATTTTAATGGCCCTGATCAAAACTCTGCAAACATCTCATGTGCAATGCCCCATGTTCATCTCTGGAGACTTTAACAGCAATCTCATAATCAAAGACCAAATAAAAGGAAAGAGGTTTAGTGAACCAGGGAGGCTGAATATTAACGAAAAAGCTAAAAGATCTGAGACTGTCCATCTTGAATGGAAAAGCAAAGGGGGACACACCAGCGGCAATATTGTATTTGAGTGGTAATGTTCGATCAAAAATAGACTTTACCATTGTCAGTAACGAGTTACTCACTTGTATTGAATCTTTTTGCATCACCCAGCGCACAGAAAGCGACCATTTCCCTCAAATAACAACAATGTCTAATTCCATCATAAGGGCCAAAAAAATTAACTCCCTTATACAACCCTCCGAAAGGTTTAACTTGCGGAAATTGAAATGGCGAGGGGGAAACCTGAAAATTATACAGGAGACGGTAAGGGAGCTTGTGAGCGTGGCTCAATGGTTAGAGCGGCAGACCATGATGCAGAGGTCTGGCCCGGGACCAGGGTTCAATTCCCGCTTCAGCGGCACTTGGACTCAATCTCCCCGGACCTGATAATTCTCGGATTGGTGCCTAGTCTAATCATGGGTCCCACTCTGTGACTCTGGGCAATAGCTTGCTTAATCTCCACAACGGCCCCAGCAGCGCTTGAATGCCTGACTTCACCTTGGGGGTGCGCAGGAGTGGACATCTCACAGGAAAGCCAGGAAGGGTTCCACAGCGGTATGAATACAGCGCTACGAGACCTCTGGGTAGAACGCGCTATATAAATACAAACACATTTACATTTACATTTTTACATTTACATCCCAACAAAGAACGTGTAAAAAACTGGGAACATCTGGCCCTCGCAATTACCAGTAAATTTCCAGCACCACCTGGCAGTCAAAGAAGATCTAACTCGAGGAGGGATCCCTGGTTCAGTAATGATCTGAGAGATCAAAAGAGAAGGATTTCAAGAGAGGTACGAATACAAACCCAAGTGACAAGACAAGGCAATAAACCAAATAAAAGTAAATTGAAAGAACTAAGGAGCCATTACAAGAAAACTTTGAGGCACGCTAAAGTGGCTTACAAGGAATCAATTTGGATAAATTTGCTGAGTGCAAGTAAATTGCCAAGTAGCAGGTACTTTTGGGGTATTATAATAAATCTGAATAAGGGAGCAAGACTCCGACAAGAACCCGGAATTGGAGCCGAAGCGTGGATTGAGCACGTGGGGGTTATGTATACCAGCACGGCAGTAGGGCCCATTGAAGGGTCGCAAGGGTCGTCTTTGGTAATGGAAGAAAGGAAAGTAACATCCAAGCAGGAAAACCTGGCTCTGCAAAACCCAATACAGGCGATAGACGGCAGTGACCAAAACATCCTGACGACCACAAAACCATTAAGCGATATTATACTAAGGCTTAAAACCGAAGGAGCGGCAGGTCAAAATGGCCTCCCCAATGCATTCTTTAAGGACGACCCAGATTATTGGTCGACGAATCTAACTCCGCTCTTCAACCGCATCTTTACACACAGTGAAGTCCCCGACTCATGGAAAGGGACCATAATCCATCCTATATTTAAACAAGGTGACCGTCAAAATCCAGGTAATTACAGGCTCATATCCCTAATCGATGTTGAGGCGAAGCTCTACGCCTCCTGCCTCCTCGCCCAGCTGCAGGAGTGGACGGACAACAACAATATAATTCCAAATTTTCAAACAGGTTTTAGACAAGGGATTGGCACCATAACAAACCTGGCAATCCTTGAAATTCTAACTGAAAAGGCACAAAAAAGGAGAACGCGACTGTACGCATGCTTTATTGATATAAAATCTGCCTTCGATCGAGTAAACAGATGGAGACTCTGGAAAAAGCTAAAGGCTTGGGGTCTACCGAATCAATTATTAAATGCGATAATTGCCCTACACAGTGACACCTGGGCAAGAGTAAAATTGGGCGAAGGCCGCAGTACGACAGCGAGCATCAACACGCAGAAAGGATTAAAACAAGGCTGCGTGTTAGCACCAATCCTATTTAATTTTTTCCTCTCAGACCTTGGTAAATTCATGGAAGTTGCTGACTGCCACCCGCCGATAATGGCCAAAGAGCAGATTTCCGTTTTACAGTACGCGGATGATATTGTTTTGTTAAGCAAAACTCCCATCAGCCTTCAAAAAGCGATAAACAACTTAGTAACCTACCTGGATCAAGAAAATCTGGATCTTAACAAAGGAAAAACAAAGATTGTCCGCCTGGTGGATTCACACAAAATTAAGTTCAAATGGACAGTAAAGGGGATGAAGGTTGAAGAGCAAGGTTCATACAAATACCTTGGTATTTCAATAGGGCAGGGTACAACCTACAAGGAGCATAAACTTGTTACAAAAGCAAAAGCACAGTCACTAATTTTTGCTTACCAACAACTAAAAACCAAATTGGACTGCCTAACTAATAACCACCTTCTAAAAGTAATGTCAGCACAAAGTATGCCTACTTTGTCATACGGCTTAGTCACTTGGTGTGGTAAAGAGGTGGAGTTACTCAATGACCTCCAGATAAGGATCCATAAAGTCGTTTTTAATTTGCCTAAGTCAGCCTCTCCATCTCAAGTCCGGCTAGAATTCGGCCTTCTAAATCAAAAATTTCGGAGCATGAGCGGGTTTGTAAAGCTCTGCCACAAATTCCGATCTGCAGAACCAGATTCAATGGACAGCCTATGTTGGGAAGAAATTAAGCCCCAGATGGGTCAAGAACCATCAAATTTATGGGGAAGTTACCTGAGAACCTGCCTGGCTGACCTTGAAATACAAGCAGACTGGGAAAAAAGCCAAGAAAAAACAACTTTTAGTAAAGTGATAAACGAAGCAGCAAAAAAGAAATCCTTTCTGGAGGACAAAATTATAACATCTAAACGCAGGCACGGGTGGACAATTATTTCTTCCTACAAAGTACTGAAACCTCAAGCTTACCTAACATCCCACTTTAGCTGGCACATAAAGAAGTCTTATATAAACTACAGGATGAGTTTGCACGCTTCGAAAGATTTACGGCCGTCTTGGAAACATCCCAAACAAGTACCTCAGTGTCGCCTGTGCGGCTACCAAAATGAATCCCTAACCCACCTATTTTGCGTTTGTCCAGCACTTACGGCTTGGAGGAGATACTATCTAAGACCTATCTTTATTGAACTTAAAATTTGCACGTGCAGGCAAGCCGTTATACGCTGGATGGATGGCTCTTCTATTATCCTGGCCTGCCGAGGAGTGAAATACCTGGCAGAAGTTAAAAAACTATTACTCAAAGCTGATCAGGAGGGGGTCAGAGAGGTCTGAGCAACTGGACATAGTCTTTAATTGGAATAAGTTGTGCAATAAAAGGACTAAAAAATTAGACCTCCTCGGTGGGGCAAATTAACAGCTGAAACGCCGCTGTGGCACAATGGCATGCTCCCGGAACTGGCGGCCCTGGCCGGGTTTGAGGGTTGGGAGGCTATTGGAATTACACAACTGGGCCAGGTCGTATCGGGCGCCACCCTCAAGTCCTTTGAGGACCTCCGTGTGGAGTTCCAGATGCCTCAGTCCCAGTTCTTCCGTTACCTCCAGCTGAGGCATGCCCTTGCCCCGAGCATTGCCGGCCTCGATTCCCTGCCGGAGTTCAGCCCAATTGAGGCGAAAGTGTTTATGGGAGACTTGGGAGACAAGAAGGTCTCTAGGATCTATCAGTCACTTGTTACTCACTGCTCCTCCACTCTCAGCTCCCTTCGGGAGGCGTGGGAGGTGGACGTGGGCGCCCTAGATGAGGACGATTGGAGGGAGGCGCTGGAGTCCCCGCGCGGCACCGCTGTTGCGGTTCGGCTCCGCCTGATACAGTTCAAATACCTGCATCGTGCCTATTATACACGTGAACGTCTGTGGAAGGCTGGTTTGATTGCGTCGTCGGAGTGCCTGCGCTGTGGGGAAGTGCCTGGCTCCCTGCTACATACGGTGTGGTCGTGTGGTCGCCTGGCTGGATTCTGGAGGGGCGTATGGAGTTGCCTGGCTGAGGTCCTGGGCTGGGATCTTCCTCGAACCCACCGGCTAGGCCTGCTGCATATTATGGAAGGGGTTGGGGGCAACATGTATAAGCGCCATCTGTTGCGCCTGGGCCTGGTCGTGGCCAAGCGTGACCTGGCTCGGGCCTGGAAATCTGTGAGGGCCCCCCCCCTGTCTGCATGGAAGGCTGGGCTGGACTACTTTATGGGCCTTGAAAAACCGGTCTTTGAGGCGCGGGGCTGCCCACGCAAACATTTCAAGATCTGGAAGCGGTGGGCCGACTACCGTGGCCTGTCCTTGGAACCCCCGGCGGAGCAGGAGGAGGACATTTGATCACAGTGACACTTCTGGCCCGAATGGCAAAGCCCTGGTTGCATTATACCTGCTTCTTCTATGTATATCGTATTCGTGTTGCTTCTGTACATGTGTGGTGGGGGGGGGTGTTGGGTACGGGTGGGGGTGTAGTTGGGGTTGGGGTGGGCTGTTAGGGCATCTTTAAAGCTGAGCTTCATTGACACTTGCTTCATGGATTACTATGTATGTCACCGTTACATTGATACTGTTGTGGGGATCTTGGTGTGTGAAGATACCACATTCTTAATACTCTTCTGCTCAATAAAATTGGTTGTGAAAAAAATTAGACCTCCTCAGAAAAGCAGGACTACATTTTAACTGTAAATTAGACCTACTCAGAAATGCTAGATTAAATTTTATCTACTGTATTTTTTAATATTTTACGTGTTGGAAGAGTCTTCACACTGTAATCAACAGGACATAGTATTAATGTAGCATGGTTTTAACAGTTTTAGATATTTGTAACAATTTTAATTAATCATACAATAAACTTGAACTATATGGCACAGATGAGGGCCGACACTGGTACATGCACTACAGTAAGGCTACTGTTTATTCCTAGAAAGGTGTAGAAATGCCTCACAGGGTGGGGTCACTATTGCTATTGGAGGGCATCAGTCACTATTGAATTTTCCTACATGGAAAGTCAGGGGGGCTGAACTATAGTGAGAAAATACGTAAAGTGGTATTGTACTTACAGCGTCACCAGATAGATGTTGCTATATTGCAAGAAACACACCTGGCCCCCAATAGAGTGCTGGTCGCGCAGAGGCATATGAGGTGAGCTTGTCATGCTGCAGGCTTCTCTGGGCATGCACGCGGGTCTTAATTGGGGCCAGATATGACTCTGTACTTAAGCTACAGGATGTTTATGTGGGCCCAAGAGGTCGTTTCATGGTGGCGGGTTGCCATAAAGAGCACTTTGATGCATTACTAGTAGGGTTATAGGGCCCCAACTACAATGACCCACAGTTTTACTACACATTGCATGCTAAGCTGCCCTGCTATGATGGCCTGCCTCAGCTATGGGGCAGCGATTCTAACTGCGTCCAGTCACCTGATCTAGATCGGTCCCGGAGCCCACCTTGTCGGACTTGGGCAGTAGCCCGCACTATTGCAGCGGTGGCGGTGCATTGCGGCTTGATAGATGCATGGCTATAACGCTCTCCGTAGGGCAGGGAGTACACCCATTACTCCAAGACATACATACGCGCATCAACTACTGGCTCATATTGCACAGCTTGTTCTCCAGGGTCCAACGGTGTGATCATCTGCCGTGTATATATTCAGATTACTCCCTGGTACGACTGGTCCTGGAGCTTGACGGTCCGCGTCCTCGCGCATTCTCCTGGCACTTCCCGCAGTATTAATTAATGGATGCAGTGATTCATGAGGAACAAGGCCAGATGATTTATGACTATTTCCGTACCAACTTAGGCTCAGTAAAGAAATTCGACTCATGCTGGCAGTCTTTTAAGGTATAGATTTGTGGAGTTACCATCTTGAAACAGGCCAGTGTACTACGCTTGGGGCAGACTGGCACGGTTGGACATGGATCTAGCTGATCTACAGCGCACTCATGGTGAGATGGCAGAGCAGAAACTACTGGGTGATATCAGAGCTAAACTAGATGAATACAATGAGCTGGCTCAGTGCGAAGTCACGCACTTAGGATGCTATGATACGACCAGAATCTACAGTGAAGGTGAGCGGCCGGACACCAATTTGGCAGCCCTTATTCGACTGTCCTGCGAGTACATTGAAGTACTAGCTGTTATAGATGAGCAGGGTGTGCCCCTACATGAGACTGACCAGGTGGCGGAGCGGTTCCACTATTCTGACCTCTACGTCTCCCGAATTACGCACGATGAGCAATCCACAACTGACAACCTAACTAATATTTCCATGAATTGGTTGACAGATGCGCCTAGGGAACGGCTCATGGGGCCATTCTGTCCCACCCAAATCGTTGCCGCATTGAAAGATAGGCCAAGTGGGAAGGCACTGGACATGGATGGCTTGACAATGACCTTCTACAAGGCCGGACAAGATAAACTTGTACCTCATCTGGTCAGCCTTTGTGAGGAGATGGTACGGGACAGATGTATGCCCCCAACTATACATGAGGCCCTACTAGTCACGCTGCTCAAGCCAGGTAAACCAGACGATTACTGCTCGTCCTACTGGCCGCTTTCACTACTAAATACAAATACAAAGATCTTCATGAAAATTTTGGCTAACCCTCTGGTGCCTTTGCTTCCAAGCATTGTAGGTCCTGAGCAGTCAGGCTTATACCTGGCCGATACCTCACATACAATCTTCGTATCCTCTTTGATGCGTTCTCACGCATTGATCCCGATGTATGTGCCTCTGTGGTTTTTTTTAGATGCAGAGAAAGCTTTTGACTAGGTTGAGTGGGGCTTTATGCTCTCTGTGTTGCATCGCATAGGAGTGGGTGATATTTTCCTTAAGCTTGTCTAGGTCCTCTATATGGAACCGATGGTATGGATACGTGTTAATGGTTGTGTGGGGGCCCCAATTACTATAATGAGGGGCACGTGCCAAGGTTGCCCCTTGTTCCCACTGCTCTTAGTGCTTGTCGCTGAGCCTTTGGCTTGTGCACTATGGGAGTATCATGCCTATCACAGCATTTGCTTTCCACACTATATCCGTATAGCGTCTGCTTACACAGACGATACGTTTTTGTATGTTACCATCTTGAAACAGGCCAGTGTACTACGCTTGGGGCAGACTGGCACGGTTGGACATGGATCTAGCTGATCTACAGCGCACTCATGGTGAGATGGCAGAGCAGAAACTACGTTACGTTTTTGTATGTTCGAGACCCTGAACATAACCTTTCACGGGCTTCAGGGAGGTAGTACTTTTTGGCAGCCATTCGGGATCACAAATTAATTGGGACAAATCCCTCATATCCCCCCTTGCTACTGCTGCAATACCAATACAGCTGGAGTTCCCATTCAGGTGGACAATGGAACTGGTGCGCTATATGGACATTTAGATCCTCACTGATCCAGAGGTAGTATTGCACAAAAACTATGGGAAGACTGTACATCACCTTAATGAAGCAATAGGTCACTGGATCCCCCCCTCGCTCTCTGTGGCTGCAAAGCCATCCTGAAGATGGTGGTGCTACCTCGATTTTTGTTCTTGTTTGTGAACACTCCATGTACGGTCTTCCACACTTTGTGCTCTGTTGGTGCACCTGGCAAAAATAAATAAATAAATAAATCTGTATTTGTAAAGCGCAAACTACTCACCCTGCTGAGCTGCCGCCGGAGCTGAAGTCAGCTGCCCTGGCTGCTGCTTTACACCTCTCCCACTGGCATGGGCCGGTAAGTGACTGTGAGTGAGATGAGATATGCTCACCCTTCCATAGGAGACCCCAGACCTTGAAGCTTATTACAGAGCGGTGGAATGCATGTTTGCCCTTTGCTGGCTTCATGAACCCGGTGGACTTACCACATCTTTGATTGGAACAGGATGCAGCTTCTCCTATGTCGCTGCCCCAATTTTTATTCAGTAGACCGGTGCATCGTTTTTACTTAATAGACCTCATAAGCACCACGCAATGTCTCTGGAAGAAATCAATGGATACACAAAACGGGACCTTGCTTTACTCCCCGAGGCTTCCTCTAGAGTGATGCGTGTGGTTTCCATTGGGGCAGGAAATGACGGCAGCACTCCAGGGGCTCAAACTACAGTATGAAAATGGGGTCCATCCTGACTGGACTCAGGTCAGAACATAGTGCAGCACACTAATTGTACTTGCGCAGTTCCATTATTACCAAGTGCATCACATGATGCCAGCCTTACTAGATGATATGATACACTGGTGGAACCATTGAAACTATCAGTTCTCAAATATATATTGCAGGCAACATCACAACTGCGGGTAATTGCAACATTGTATGCCATCTCGCAGGAGGCCGGAGACCTGGCATCAACAAAGCTTGTTGTGACTGGCAAGAGGACCTAGGTATAGACATCAGTGACAAACAATGGTCTTACTGTGTCTCTCAAGGGTCACTATTAACTTTTGCACTTTAAGTATCTCAATCGGGTAGATTACACCGTGGTCCGACTATTTCGATAGGGCTTACGTGATGATCCTTGCAGCTCCCACTGCGGAGTGGATGATGCTGGCTTTACACACACAGCGTGCCACTGCCCTGGTGTGCAGCACTTCTGACTCTGGATGTTCCAGGTGCTAGAGGAGAGCACAGGGGAGGCAGTGCCCTGTACACCACATGTAGCCCTTCTGGGTTATAAAAGGGATGTGCAAAAGGATTGCCGGTGACTTGTGGCTCTAGGCCTTCTTTTAGCATGGCGTAGAACAGCGATGCGCTGGATGAAGGGTCTCCTTCCCACTGTGAAAGAGAGGCATGCTGACATGACATATTACAATACCAATCGGATTCTTACCACTATCTCATGCCATCTCATAACCCCCGAAGAGGTATATGGGGCTCATACCAAGAGTATTTGGCACATGCGAGGACCAGTGCTGGTGTAGATGGGGAGGTGAGTGGTGTAGTGTAATAGATTGAGCATGGTAGCCTAACTTGCCTGCTTGAAAGTCTGGTTTGCTATGCCTTTTGTATGTGAGGGGTGGCGGTGTGATGGGGGTAAAGGCCTCTGCTTCACATGTTACGTCGTACGCTGGCCCCCAGGAGTGACTGCGGGGAAAGCATGTATATGTGATGGAAACACCCGTATTTGCTGTTGCAAGCATACCACTGCACTGTATATTCAGCCTGAATCACAGCCATACTTGCCATGTATCTGTAATGTAACCATATCTGTCCCATGTAACTCATCTGGGATGGAAGAGTCATTCGATATTGCCCGACTGTTGAATTCAACAAAATGAAAATGAAGTTTAAAAAAAAAATCTTATGTGCATTGAGCACTATAGTAAGTCCATAAGAGTCCTATGTAAGGACTTCACCATAAGGATTTCCAAGAGACCAAATAATAACCATTGTTTTCTTACATTGTCAGTGAGAAATATGCATTAAGTTTAGAGAAGAAAGGGCTGAGTTAGAGGGTTTGTTACTTGAGGTAATTAGCTCAAATAAATTGCATATGACTTGAATGGTACAAGGTTCTTTTTCTAATCAAGTACTGTTTCATTACAGACTTCCATAAACCGATTTAGAAGGAATTCTGACAGGCCTCACATCAGTGGTTTCTCCCTCTTCCCATTTTATGATTCCCCTCTGTACGGGCTGCTGTGATTTCTGTTACTGTTCGAGATGATGAGCTTTCTGTGGCGGTGAATAAGAATAGCTTCATTGGACTCCTGCAGACCGGTAATGACTATCTGTGAACCACAACTGTTTCCTTCTCAACCCCCAAGTCATTGTGCGGCAACTGAACATCTAACCAGCCTCTTTAAAGCCTCTTTGATATCACATTCAACAGCTAGTATCTCTCTGTCCAATATGCGCCTAATGCTCCATGTGGCCTTTAATATGGGGCCACATATTACCACCTTTAAAAAGTCCCATTCGACTGTCTGTTGCAGACCTATATTTTATTGCAAATATTGATTGATGTATGTGCCAAATTCTTCCCTGAATGGGCCATCCAGCAATGCCTTAGTCCTCAACCTCTAATTTGGAATGCAAGCCCTGCCGTTCCCCCCGGCTATGACCATTTTCAGCAGACTATGACTGGATAAAGTACGGCTCATATACTCAGTGTGCACCACCTTTAGCCATGCAGTTTCATTGTACAGCAAAAAACCTATTGCAGTGAACGGGTGGTGAACCAATGAATAGAATGTGTATTCTCTGTCGTCAGAGTACATAAGTCTCCATACTTGCTACAACTTCTAACTTTAAAGATCTGAAATGTTGTAATGCCTTAATGTCTGCTATGTTTGTCAGATGTAGGATAGATCAGTAAGCCACTTTATTAAAAACACTATTGAAATCACCCCACAACCCAAGAGCTTGCACATCCTGCAGTAACATTGGTGGCAGTGTATCTATAAAGGCAGTGTGGGTGGCATTCGGGGCACCGATCAATAATATTGACGTGTTCCCCATCCAATAGCTCCTCCACTACCGCATATCTACCTTCAGTGTCAATAATACTGTGCAGCATCACAGATGGGACCCCAGTATAGATCCTTATGAGTGCACCCCTTGCATACGCATAGTATGAAGTGCTGTACACTTGAACCCTACATCTTCTGGCCACTTTAAGTGGTTCATAATTTGTGTCTCCTGAAGACCGACAAATTTAATGTGTCTGCACTTCATATAAGTGAACACTTGTCTTCTTAGTTTCTTCTTAGTGATGTGGTCATTAACTAACCTGTACCCTGCCACATCATGTGTGTGCCTTCCTGTGCAGTATTTTTGTACGGTTAACAGGAGTGTAACCCGTAGACCAATTCAGGACTGGGTAGGTAGGATGCAAAAGAAACACAGTGTCCTGAAAGGTGGGAGTCGGTAGATAATTATAAATAGCATGCACATAGCATTACTTAGGCAGAAAAGAAGGAGAGTACTCGTTTTTAAGTCAAAAGATAGTTATTCATCTTTATGTAGTAACATTAGTTCCAAGGTCGGAGGTATACAGTTAGAAACATCACTGCATAAATTAAATTAATGACAACCACATGGAACTTGGTGCAAAAACGTGTACAAAAGTGCAAGTGGCGACGCAAGTGAAGGTGAACAGCGTTGGTGGCGCACTGTGCATAAGGTGCAAACTATTTACAGTGAGTGGCTTAACGGCGCATGTGACATTGTGATATCACAGCAAATAATTTTATTTAAATGTAGAGCCACAAGGAAGGAGTGCGCCTATTGTTCAGGCTGTTAGGTCGACGGCGTTTCGATCCGGGTTAGTTCGGATCATCATCAGGACTTGGTTGTCTGGATGAAGGAGTGCTGGGTGGGGATCCTGGTTGAGTAGAATCCTTTAAAGCAATTGTCTTGGAAGATGTCAGGGTGACTTTGGGAGACCCAGAATGGATCGTCTGTGGGCTGCAGGAAGGAGCTTGCTGATTGAATCAGTGCTCTCGACGGCCGTGGGAATCAGCCGTTTTCCGCGTGCACTGGATAGATCGGTGTCCGCGGTGCTCACGAGTTGGTCGGCGTCGAATTGGATGATAACTAGGGCTGGGCGTAGTTTGCGAAGTAGCGCTTCCCGAAGCTAAGCAAAGTGCACTTCGCACTACGCAAGCTACGCAAAGCACTACGCAAACTGCGTAGTAGCCTGTTCGCACTGTGCAAGATGCCGTTTTCAATGATTGCACAGTGCGTACAAGCATCTGGCACTGTGCAATCATTGAAAACGGCATCTTGCACAGTGCGAGCTGTAGTTTTCTGCCGCTCAAGAAGATTTTTACTCGAGCGGCAGCTTTCTCAACATGGGCTGGTAGTTTTCTCATCGCGAGCGGTCGCGAGCATACGCGACCACTCGCAAAGAGAAACCTGACCCCCCCGGCGTTGAGAATCTCGCGAGGACGTTTATTTTCCACGCTTGCGATCAGCAACTTGATGTTGCTGATCGCGAACGAGGAAAAAGTCTTGCCGCAATGTAATTTTGCTTGCTCGCGGTCGCCAACTTGACGTTGAGGACCGCGAGCTAGCAAAACATGACCGTTGCACTATGCTAAGCATGTTTGAATTCATCAGGGCTGGAAAGACATATGCATATGGTGATGTAACACATCACATGGTTATGAATCACATTTCAAATGTGTTCATTTGTGAGGAGAGACCCACAGTACCATATTTATTTCAATATTCAAACAAACACCCTACGATAGTGCAATAGTGAGACAATTACATAGGTCCCTTAGGTTGGTAGGAACTCCAATAGATAAATATTATTCTCATGTTAAATGGGTATGTCATAAGTTTATAGTATCTTTCAGGTTCATTTGACATTTATCTAACGTGCTCATTATGATCTGTGCCTCTATGATATTGATATTTTGACAAAATTAGTAGGAGAGTAAGTGTCTAGTGCATAACATTTAAACCCCAATTCTAGGCGTACCTGTATGAATGATGTAGAAAACATCTAGCCTGTTGAGTAAAAAATCCTATAAGTATTCGGGCATGGTCCAATAATATATAGCGCATCATAAGATATACCACATTAGTTACATGGCTACCTAAAATAATCATACCTTCTAGTCGGCTGTAATTCCTTCCCGGCCCAATGGTGGCCTGGGTAGTAGTAGTAAGTAGTAAAAGTATGTTTATTAGACCATTGGTCTCCAAACAGAATACATATTACAATAAATAGTTTAAAAACATGTATAAAAAATTCCGCACATACTTTAAGAGAGACAAATTTTCATACAGCACTACACCCATATTGTAATCAGCAATACAATGAAGCTTTAACTTAGGGATAGCGTTCCGCCCTAGACACAATTTTCTAGAGCGTGACCTACTATTACTTCATGCCAATTTCTATCCAACTATATTTGGATCCAACAGAGTCCTTTTTACCGCCTTCATATATTTTGCCATGGCGATTGCTATATCAAGATTTGGCATGTCGGTAAGTAGGTTAATTGCTAAGAGGCGCTCAGTTATACCATATTTTAAAAACAAGGGTCGCAAAAACAGTTTCCGCTGTGACACCCATTTTTGACAGTCTAGTAAGATATGTAGATTATCACACTTGGTACCTAATCCTGGGTAGAAATATGCCTGAAATCCTAGTAACTCGTCCCTTGATATCCTGCAATTCAAAAACATCACAGGTTTGTATCTAAATTCTCGGGGGGGCTGTTCATTATGTTTATATCTTATTAGTTCACAACAAGGGGTCGAATAGTAAAGCAGGAAAGTAAAGAACCTTATATCCACCACCGAGTGTCATGAGGATTCTAGCTATCCTTACCTTAACTTGCTAACATGTATCCCATGTGCTAAAATTCAGCTCCTTATCCAAAAGTACAGATGTTTCACGATCCAGGCAATATTATTCACTGGATAATCCTTCGGTAACTCTGTGCTGTAAGTAAACATAAGAATTCGATCAAACGATTGCCCTCCCGTTAGTCTATGGTCATATAGAATTCCCTGTTATGAATTGGCGTGTTCCCCGTACCTTAGTAAGCACCTCCGATCCTCATTCTCGAATCTCGCGGCTCTCTGTACAGCCGTATGGGAGGAAAACAAGATATTGAGTGAGGTATACAGACCCCTTTCACTTATAGCCACAGCCATGCTTCAATCAGTGTCTTAAAGAAAAAATTAGATCTCGTTGCCTGTAACCCTAAGCTTGGTGGGATACATAAGGGCGTAATGCAAGTCCAACTTATACAGCCTTTTGTTTTTTAATCTAAATGAAACTGCTTCATTGTCCCTGGACTTCACTGGTGCAGTCAGAGTAGATATTAATGGAATTACCATTCAAAGCCCAGAGCCCCATGAACTGAGCCACTTGTAGTATCAAGTTCCTGTCTCTAAACGTAAACATCCTGGCCACTATGGGCCTGGGCATTCCACCTTGAGGGTGTGGACAGCCCAGTACTTGTGAGCCCTCTTAACTTACAAAAAAAAGTAGAATCTTCCCTGCAGAAATCCCTGAGAGAGCCAATTTTCAATTAACAATTCCACATTAGGGTTTCTGCCCGTTCAGGCCCGCCAATTATTTCAAACATTGTTGTGCCTAGAACTCTCCTTGGCATCCTTGCCTCTAAGCTTCAACACTTTTACCTCTTCCTGGTGACCCTTGAGTTGCGAGTGCATTGCCTTCATCCTTAGTTGTATGGAAGTGAAAGCGGATTTGTAGTTATCCACTCATGTCCACCAGGTTCCTGTGATCAGCTCTCAGTAATCTCGCAGCCTTTACAGCAGGGAAAACGTTTCTTTTAAGTGTCAATTTTGTAACTAGTATAGCTTCTAGTATTGTATCGAATTACCAGGGTGCCTGTCCAATGTCAATTCCATGAGTCAGTGGGCCAGCGCTCTGCTCTGCGGGGCTGCATTCAGCAGGTCCACAGGGAGTTTACCAAACAGCAGCCGTCATTTTGGGCTTGACCATTCTTCTTTATCCTCCTTGGGCCTTCAGGGGTCTAGCTGGTCAAGTGTCTGTCAGGGTGCCTTTTCACTCTTTTTACCTCACACTGATCCTACTATTTATTAGCGTAGTCTAGCTCCCGTGCATATGATCCAGCCAACTGTGATCAGATGTAGACATCCCAGTAGCATCACTTAGCCATAGAGGGGTCTGGGTGTGCCAACAACTATACTGTTGTCAACCAAGTGCACAGGGCGAGCAACTGGGCGCACTGCACTGTATACTGTATGTCTTCAGATACTTATATTGCACTTGTGAGGGCCTTCCTTCCTACACTTACCAGTCAAGCAATGCATACCTATGTCAAAAAGGCCCATAGCCTTCCAAGACTAAGTGAGGCACACAAGAGTCCACTCGCGATCTGGGTGCTCCTCGCTGCTGCAAAAAAATGCTAGGTTCTCACTTAGTTTGCCATTTACTTGTCTACCCAGACCTCACAGTACTGACATGATATCCGAGGCCTTATCTGAGTTGAACAGCATGAGCAATTGCCGAACCACCATTATAGTGTATGTCATCTTATGCCCGTGTGGGCTCCCCTATGTGGGAGAGACTTGGCGAGAGTGCCACATCAGGATTGGTGAGCACAAATCGAATATTCGCAATCAGAGAAGTGGGGCTCCTTTGGTGTTTCATTGGACTATGGCGAAGCACTCTGAAACAGACTTAAAATGGTCTATTCTTGAGAAAGTGCGCAGCGTACCAGGCAAGGATGTTACCCCTGTAAGGAAGAAAAGGGAGGTGTTCTGGATTTTCCTCTTGGACGCTGCCAAATCTGGGCTCAACGATTTGTGCCCGTGGGAAAACGCGATTCTGTAAACTGGTCTGATACGTTTGGGAACCTGATGCGTGAGCTGCATGCCCCACTTTGTTACGCGACCTTCGGCCCTTCTGAATATTTCTGACATACTAGGTTTTGGCCCGTTTATATCTTACTTCATTGTGTACGTATGACTGCCTTGCCTAGTCTAGTCCATGAGCGGAATTCATGTTAGCTGCATCTACTAACCTGACGGTGACCCTAGCTAGTACCAAGCTTTACTAGAGAATTGTGCACCCTCCTCTGCAGGGTTATGTTCTGATCGAGACTTTGTCTATGTTCCTTATCTATCGGCTCCTATACCATTTTTTGTAGCAGTATCTCTATTGACTTTGTTTCTAGAAATGATCTCTTCTAACTGGAGCCTTGATTTGACTCTTACTCTTGCAGTACTAATAAAGCGCTGCCCTGGTAGATCCTAACGCGTGAGTCGGGAATCGGCAAAAATCCGTGTTCCGAGATGATAGGGGGAGGTACGCCGCTGTGTCCGGGAGATGGGAAGGGCGTTCCCTTACGTTGTTGTCTGTGTACGTCCCCCCAGGGCTGCAGTCCAGTACTTTTCGAGACCTTGGTGGTGCCATTTTGTCTATGCCGGTTGGTCGTTTGATAGTGGGGGGCGATTTTAATTCGGTTTGCTCTGGGCTTCTCGATCGCCAGCCGCCTCGCGACCTACGTGGACCGCAAATGTGGCTGCCGTCCTTCCTAGATTCTACTGGGCTGGTGGATACGTGGCGGCTTTTGCACCCCACGCTTCGTCAATTCTCTTTCTTGTCGGGTGCGCACGGTAGTCTCTCGCGGATTGACTATGTCCTTACGCTGGCCTCGGACGCATTAGCTGTGTCGGAGGCCCGCTTCCTTGCCCGTGGCATTTCTGATCATTCCCCGCTATGGGTCTCCTTTGACTTTGGCGTGACTCTGTCGGAACGCCCGGCGGTGGTCAGTCCTTGGTATTTTCGTGATTTTAAGACCCGCACCCTTTTGGCCAAATCTATCGACCTTTACTTTATCGAAAATGTGGGCTCGGTGGAGTCGGCCGTCACACTGTGGGAGGCTTTTAAGACGGTGCTCCGTGGAGAGGCCCAGGCACTCATTGCGGCCACCCGCCGTGAGAGAGACTCGGCTATGCTGGCTGTCGAACAGGAGGTGCTACACCTCGAGACCCAGCTGCGCTCCGGCCCTGACCCTTTGGCCCTCCACAATCTCTCGTTGAAACAAGCGGAGTACCAAGCTTTGGCCACTGATGCAGCTCTTGTCCTCGCCAAGGAACAGCAAGGCCGCATCTACGACGTGGGTGACAAAGCCGGGAAACTGTTGGCATGGCTCGATAAGAGAGAGATGGCCAGCCGAGTGGTGCCGGAGCTCCTTGGTGGGGACGGTACGATCCTGACGGACCCCAGCGCCATTGTGGACTCTTTCGCGGACTACTTCCGCGGAGTCTATGAGTCTGTCTCGGAGTTCTCGGAGGCGGAAACGACGACCTTCCTCGCGGATATCGACCTCCCCAGTCTCTCCGAGGAAGACAGGGAGGACCTGGATAGGGACATCACTGCGGACGAGATTGACCTTGCTATCCGCTCCCTTAATTCGGGCAAGGCTTCTGGGCCCAATGGAATTCCAGTGGAGCTGTACAAGATCCGATCGGATGCGGTTTCCCCGCATCTCCGCAAGATGTACCTTGAATCCTTTGAAAGAGGCTCCCTTCCCCTGGACCAACGACTGGCTACCATCGTGGTCATCCATAAGGAAGGTAAACCACGGGACGTATGTCGCTCATACCGTCCCATTTCCCTCCTTAATGTGGAACCCAAGGTCCTTGCCAAACTCCTGGCTAATCGGTTAATTGGAGTTATCAGCGACCTCGTGCATCCCGACCAATCTGGATTCATCCCCCACCGTAACACCGCCCTGAACTTGCGCCGCCTTCATGGGGTTATGGCCCGGGCCCACACTCTTAAAGAACCAGCGGTGTTGGCGTCCTTGGACGCCACCATGGCCTTCGATTCACTAGAATGGCCTTACCTATGGGCGGTTCTGGCTAAATTCGGATTCGGACCGGTCTTCATCAGTTGGGTGAAGCTCCTCTATGCGGACCCGATGGCCAATGTCACGGTCAATGGTCGCCTGTCAGCGCCCTTCCCTTTGCGCCGTGGCACAAGACAGGGTTGTCCCTTGTCCCCCCTGTTGTTTGCTCTGGCTCTTGAACCCCTTGCGGCACAGCTGCGTTCCCATCCCGACCTGAGAGGTATCGAATGGGCCCCCGGCTTTGAGGACAGGGTCTCTCTATACGCTGATGACATCCTGTTATACATGTCTTCACCGGGTAGATCCCTTATTGTGGCCTGCGATGTCATCAAACTGTTTGGGCGATACTCTGGCCTGGTTATCAACTGGGCCAAATCGTCCCTCTATGTCCTCAAAGGGGATACCCCGCACCTCCCCGGGGGCTGCGGCATCCAGATTGCGTCGCGCGGCTTCAAATATCTGGGCATATACATATCCAGCAACGCCAAGCTCCGGTATGACAATAATCTGCTCCCTCCTCTTCAGAGGCTGCGACGCGACGTCGAAAGCTGGTGCCACCTGCCACTCTCTCTCCTGGGCCGTGCTGCCCTTTTTAAGATGATGGCACTTCCCAGATTCCTCTATGCACTACAAAATGCGCAGGACCCCGTCCCGGCCCGATACTTCCGCGACATCGAAGGCCTTCTTCGTAACCTCCTCTGGGAGGGCCGCCCCCGTGTGGCCCTCCACAAACTCACGCTTCCTTGGTATGATGGGGGCATAGCCCTCCCGGATGTGCGCCGGTACTATTGGTCGTCGCAGCTTGCTGCCCTGAACCATGGTTTTTACGGCCCAGTGGAGAACCCTGGTTACGCCATGGACAGATGGCTGATGGGCGGCGGGAATTATTATCGTGCCCTATATTCCAGATCCTTTGACCGCAAACTGACTGGCCCCACCCGCACGGCGGTTCGCGTTTGGAAAACGGTTACCAAGGCGCAGGGATGGCAGGGCAGGCTCACGAAGTTCACTCCCCTCTTTGACTCCGACATCCTGGGTAGGCTGTGGCACACCAAAGGTTTTGACAAGTGGGACCTCATTGGCATCAGCAGGGTTGAGGACATGATTTCTAGGGGTTCGATTAAGACCTTCCCCCAGTTACAGACTGAGTACCAGCTGGGCGCGACGGAGTTCTTCCGCTACGCACAGTTGAGACATGCGCTACTCTCGGCCTCCCCGCCGGATGGCGCCATTCCTGAAAGTTCCCCGCTGGAGGATAGGATCCTAGACGGGCATGTGCCAGACAGTGCGATCTCCCTTGCCTACAAGAAGCTTATAAATGTACGTACAGACCTCCTTCTTGGCTTGCGGGGTCAGTGGGTGGCGGATGGCCTTGAGCTGGATGACGAGGACTGGCAAAGTGCGGTTTCCTCTCCTAAGGAGGTTGCCATCTCTTCCCGTCTTCGCCTCGTACAGTTTAAGATCCTCCACCGGGTGTACGTGACTGGGCCCCGGTTGATGCGCATGGGTTTCTCCCCGGATGGTCTTTGCCGCAGAGGGTGTGGGGCCCCTGCCACCTTCCTCCATATCCTTTGGGATTGCCCGGTGATCGCCTCCTATTGGAGGAGGATCCACCGCGTGATGGCGGAGGTTACTGGCGTGGCTTCCCATGCGGAGGCCCGTCGGTGCCTCCTGAATGTCTGGGAACCGTCCGATCATAATGTCGCGCAGACTAGGTGGGTTACCCTGGGGAACATGGTGGCGAAGAGGGACATAGCCCAGCGGTGGGGCGCTACCGCGGCCCCCCTGCTGGTGCAGTGGAAGGCCAACATGGATTGGTGTATGTTCAGGGAAAAGACAGTCTATGTAGCCAGGGGGAGGCCACGGAATTGGATGAAGGTCTGGGGGGCGTGGAATGAATATAGGGGGGATGTGTGCCAACCGCCTGAACCAATTGACCAGCAGGAGGCTGCATTGCCCTGACCTGTGACACCAACTGAGCTATGCATTGTTTCTTTCTCCTGAAGCCCTCCCCCTTCTCCCTCTATCCCATCCTGCTTCTTTCCTTTTTCGATAGTATTACTGCCTTGCCCCCTACCCGTCCCCGGACACCCGGCGTCACACACTTTTTGCTTACTGCCACTTTCGCGCCCACGGGCGCCAGTTGTTTGCTCTCTCTTATAAAATTAACCTTTGATGATTATGTTCTGCTGTTGCACACTATTGACCTCCTTCATATTTGGCTGCCCTGCCTCCGGGATGTTGGGCTAAATAGCTGTGTGTTGTGCTCTTAAATAAAGGTTTTCAAAAATTTAAAAAAAAAAAAAAAAAAAAATCCGTGTTCCGTTCCGTCTTATAGATCTGGCTCTGCAGCCCCTAGGATACTTAACCCAGGTGGCGTAACTTATTGGCTGCTGTGGGTGTGCCCTTGGTATTTAAATAGCGGAGGACGCCGACCTGAAAGTTTTTTTTGAAGCCTTCCTGTCTTGACAGGGACTCGGAACGTGGAGGAATCACGGTCGGAAAGTTACCATACTAGGTAAGCGGGTCCGCTTATAAAGTGACATTTTGTTGATATCCCTAATTCCAGTTTAATACTGGTTTAAATGGTATCATAATTTCGGCATGCCGGCCTTCATAAACTTTCTGCCTGCAGCCTGTTTGCTTAAGGGTCGAACCCATGCTGCTTCCCTTTAAGATTAATTACCCAGTGCTACCTGACCTCTTGTTTTGAGCGGTCTGCTTGAAATCTCTTCTGAAGGTCCGGTTTCTATCGAGACCTATCGAGGCCTATTCTTGTAACGTGACGTGGACCGCTAGTACCTCTGAAAATCAGTGCTAACTTGTTGTGTTTTCTACCGCCTTTTAGAATTATGAAAGATCCCAGCACGAAAATCGGTTACCCGGATCCCCGCTGAAACCCCTTCTGTGGTCTACGACCGAGCCCCTGGGACTACTAGAGACTCCACCTGCCACAAAGACGGTATGTGTGTGTCACGCTTTCCCCTGAAATAAGGACTCGGGAGTCGGAGCAGGATTATCAACGTCTATCTTTATTGCCTGCCAGCAACTGACTGGCTCACAGACTAGAACTCTTTCCTGTTCCTGTTTCCGGTCGAGTTGCCTGTCCTGTCTGAACCCAGGGTCAGGCACTACGACACTACATCTCCCCCTTTTGTACAGAGTCTTTCATGCCTCACATTTCTTCGACTAAGCGTCGTGGTTTCCTCGTCAGGCGCCTGGGGCGGCTTTCTCGTTCTGTCGCTCGACTGCGGTAGGGGTCGATATCAGCAGCAGCTCGTGGAGGGCTGTGGTTATCCTGGTCTGCATTGTCACTCTGACTCGGTGACTCACTGGATGCTTGACTCGAGGAGGCTCTCTGGTAATTGTGTGAGCTGCATCTTTTGAAATATGAAATGTTTCGTGTTATTTGCCTGTTGTCAGCTTTTGCGGTGACCATTGTCCCTTTTCTCTTGCTGACCTGCAGGGGAACGTCCAGATATCGACTGTCTGCTTTTGCTCGTCGATCCTTTCGGACTATCACCCAATCTCCTTCTTGTATCTTAGAGTCTTTGGCGTGTCTGCGCCGATCAGCGTATGTCTTCATTTTGAGTTTCTTTTCACGATCTATGTTGACTAGAGTTGTGTGATCAACAGTGAGAGTTCGGGATTGCGAGGTGCCGTCTGTCATGGGCAGCCGGGTGCGAGGGGTTCTCCCTAACATAAGGGTGGCCGGGCACTGATTCGTGGTGTTGTGCGGAGTTGTCCGGTATGCTCTCAATACTTCATTCAAGGTCTGTTGTATGTCTCGATGTGTTAGTTCAGCTTGCTGGATCGCCTTTTTCAAGGTCCCCATGAATCGCTCCACCATGCCATTGGCTTGAGGCCATAGGGGAGTAATCTTTTGGTGCTTGAAGTTGAGGTGTGTCGCGAAGTCTGTAAAGTCTTGACTATTGAATGGGGGTCCATTATCTGATTTGACTCGGAGAGGAATGCCCCATGCGGCAAAGGTTTCATCCAGGATTGGAATGAGTGCCGTGGCTCTTGTCGATGGTATCAGGTGTGCGAACGGGAATCTCGAGTATTCGTCCATTATGACTATTATGTATTGTCCTGATTGTAGCGGTCCGAAGAAGTCAACTGCTACTTGCTGCCAGACTCCATCTGGTAGTTCGGACATGTGGAGAGGGGCTGGGGGTTCATCTTTGCTGACGAGTTGACAGGTCATGCAGTCTCTTAGTGTTGTCTCCACCATCTGGTCCAGTGTGGGGAACCACACACGTTCCCTCAGCGCTTTCTTGGTGGCATTTATCCCTCGGTGGCCTTCATGTGCCAGGTTAATGACTCCTTGACGTAGCTTGTGTGGGATCACAATCCTTCCCCCTCGCAGAAGAAGACCAGAGTCGCTGATGGAGAGTTCGTCATGAACCCGCTGGAATGGAGCTAGGTCGTGGAGGAGCTGATCTGACTCCTGCGATGTGCTTTTCAGGTGACGCCAGGAGTTAGAGCGGATCCGGGTCATGACAGCCTGGATCAGAGGGTCACTGGCGGAAGCATCTTGGATGGCTGCAAGAGGAACTGTGGGTGGACATGCTGCATCGATGACAAAGTGGATGTAATCATCGGCTACAGAGTGGGCCGGAGCCATGGTATCCAGCGGATGGCGAGACATGAAATCAGCCGGGTTCTCGGCTTTGCCAGGTTTGTGAATAATTGTATAGATGTAGTCCTGGAGACGCAGTCCCCAGCGTTCGATGCGAGGTGGCATCTTGGCATTTGGGTTTCCGAATATCGTGATGAGGGCCTGATGATCCGTGATAATCGTAAAGTGCTTTCCATAGATGAATAGGTGGAAATGTTCGCACGCCCAAACTACAGCTAGGCTCTCCTTCTCCGGCTGGGAGTATGCCTTTTCAGTGTCTGTGAGGCTGCGACTCGCGTAGGCGATGATGTGGCGCTGGTCTGAGTTGTCGCGATACTGGGCTAGGATGGCGCCTAAACCCACTGGGCTGGCGTCAACGGTGATCTCGGTCCTTTTACTGGTGTCGAAGTAGGCAAGATTGATGGCAGAGCCGACGGCCTGCTTAATTGTGGTGAAGGCTTGTTCGCATGCATCTGTCCAGACAAAGGGCTGACCCTGACGTGTGAGTTCCCGCAGGGGGTAGCTGATGGTAGCATAATCGCGGATGTATCGTGCACAGTAGCTCGCCATGCCTAGAAAGGAGCGGAGGTCACTGACATCGCGGGGTGTTGGGGTGTCAGCAAGTGCGAGTACCTTGTCCGGGTCAGGCTTCATCCCTTCTCTGGAGAATATGTGTCCACAGAATTTCAGGGTATCTCTGTGGAATTCACATTTGGCAGCGTTGAGGGTGAGATTGGCATTCAACAGAGCATGGCAGACTCTGTCCAAGGCTGTGTTGTGTTCCGTTTGGTCTTTCCCGAACACCAATAGGTCGTCACTGTAGTTGAATGCATTTGGTATGCCTTGAATGACCCTCCGGATGGCTTCTTGAAAAATCTCGGCTGCCGACGAGATGCCAAAATTTAGGAGTTTGTATCGGAAGAGGCCTTGGTAAGTGGTGAATGTCGTAATGTATCGGGATTGGTCGTGGAGCTCCAACTGATGATAACCTTTATTAAGGTCGAGTTTGGAGAAAACAGTGGCGCCATTAAGTTTGGTGATCATGTCACTTATGTGCGGCCCAGGGTGGCGTTCTCGCTCAATGGCGGTGTTGGGGGCACGCATGTCGACGCATAGTCTGACTTTGTTGTCTTGTCCCTTTTTGGGGACGACTACGACTGGGGATACCCATGGGGTGGGTCCCGAGGTGCGCTCAATGATGTCAGATTGTAGAAGATCTTGCAGCTCATCGTCCACTGCTTGCTGTAGATGGAAAGGCACCTTCCGGTGGTGCTGAGCAATGGGCGTCACACGCTCATCAATATGCAGTTTCACCTTGAAGTGACTTAATTTTCCAAGTCCTGCGAAGAGTTTTGGGAATTTCGCCACGATGTCGGGGGCGTCCTCCGTCATGTAGAGGAGTTCCACCAACCTCAGTCGTTCTGCTGTTGGCAGACTGAGTAGGCAGTCTGCAATGTCCGGTCCTTCCACGACGTGGATGTAGGCTTGAATTTTCCTGTTTTTGAATGTCAGGGTTGTGAAGAAACGACCCAGGCACTTGAGGGGTTTCCGTGCCATCCATGTGAAGATGCGGACTGCCGCTGGCTCTAGTTTGGGTTTGTGCTTCATGCTGTGGTATTCTAACACGCAGATGTAGTTAAGTGAGGCGCCTGAGTCTAACACAAATATCGCCGGGTGTTCACCGATCATGATGTCAAGCTTGGGATATCGTTTCAGACGATCTGGATCCGAGACCATGCAGATGAATTCATCGCTGTCTTGCGACGCGTGTGTGTAGGAGGAGGAGTCACTGGATGTGGTTCTGTGTGACCTGTGCAACCTCACAGTTTGGTGTCGTGAGCGATGAGAGCTCGCTGATCGATCTCTGGCGTGGTACGGACTCACTGAATGACAGCTAGACCTCGATGAGCTGGATGAGCGGTCTTCTTGTCCTCTGATGGCGCGGGCGTGGTGCCTGGTGCCACGGCGCAGGGGCGATGATTTCCGTGTGAATTTTCGGGCTTGGCATGCCACTTCAAAGTGGTTGTCTCTTCCGCAGCGATGACATCGTTGTCCGATGGCCGGGCATTGTCCTGAGTGCGGATATTCTTGACCACACCTGTAGCATGCAGGTGACGGTGATGGCTTCAGTGGCTTGTCTTGTCTTGAGTCTCGGCGGGATGAAGTTTTCCGGGAGTAGTGCTTGGACTTGTGAGAGTCGTGAGAGCTCGTGCTGGGCCTGGATGTTTGGTGTGCTTGTATCCGGAGGGCGTGTTCTTTCCGGTCCAGTTTGAGAGTTCCCATGCGCTTGGCGTAGTTCTCCGCCTGGTCATTAATTCTGGTCAGTTCTTCGATCTCTTCCAGAGAGTAAGGTTTCTTCAGGAGTCTTCGGCGTAGAGATTCTGATGTGCAGCCATCAATGATGCGGAGGCGTAGCGCGTCCTCCGCTTTGAAGTTATCGAATTCGCAATATTTCGCCATCTTTTTAATGCGAATGATGAAGTCGCTCATGCACTCATCTTTCTCTTGGGTTACTTGAAAGAACATGTGTCGCTCGTAGTCGACATTGCGTTTGTGGAGGAATCGCCTGTCAAGAGTACCCTTGACTTCTTCATAGGTTGCAGTCGCTGCGTTGGGTAGGTCTTTGATGAATTGTGCTATGTCTTGGCCTATGAGGTTTCTTAGGGCTACCAGTTTTTGTTTGGGGTCTTGCACTGACGAGCCTACCATGTAGTCCTCAAAGTCTTCACTCCAGTTTTTCCAGGCGGGTCCCATGGTGTTGCCCGGTGTTAGCGTCAGTGGTTGCGGTTGTCGCATGAACGACGCTCCTATGGGCCTCTGGGGCGCCGTGGCTGTGGTGGCTTGAGGTGCTGGGTCAGCTGTGGCATTAGTGGCATTTCCGTCAGTCGTGCTGCTGGTGGCCGGGAGGGACATCTCGCCTTTGTGGTGGCTTTCTGTTGGTTATAGTGATTAATGTTTGAGTTTTTTTTTTTTTTTTTTCTTTAGCAGGTTTCTGTTTTATGTTGCTGATGTCTGCTATGATGCTTGATTCCCCTGGCTTGTGCCTTCTCACTCTTTATTGTAGGGGTCTAGTGATTGTAGGTGTGTTCTTAGCGCTTTCCCGCTTTTTCCTGCAAGCTTCTCGACTATTTTCAGGGTTTTCGCCTGGTTTAAAGATGGCCGCCGTCGTTGAGTCGTGGATTGCCCAATGACCGGCGCCTGACTTAGTAATGGCCGCCGTGTAAGACGCTATGCCTCGGGTCTGGGCTTCACCACCTTGCCTTGCAATTACTTTCACTCGCGCGGCCCCTTCAGGACTCACCCCAGCTTTCTGCTGCTCTCGTCGATTTATGTTGCCTCAGGGTTGGCTTCGCTGCGTCTTCAGCGACGCGCTCGCTCAAGTATGTTCACCGCCGCGTGTGCATGCGCGTCATGCGCCTCTTGTGCACGCTCGGTTCTTGCTTCGGTGCCGTGTGTTGACGGCTGCTGTTCTGGCTCTGCTGTTGTGGCAACTGCAGTCTCGGCGCCGATTTTGAATTTTTCGCGCTTCTTTCGCGCTTTCGCACGGCGATGGCTGCGGACTCACTGGTCGGGCCGGCTGCTTCCGGCGGGGTAGCGGGACTGTGTGGGAGTATTTGTATCCCACCCTCGTCGCCAGTGTCACGCTTTCCCCTGAAATAAGGACTCGGGAGTCGGAGCAGGATTATCAACGTCTATCTTTATTGCCTGCCAGCAACTGACTGGCTCACAGACTAGAACTCTTTCCTGTTCCTGTTTCCGGTCGAGTTGCCTGTCCTGTCTGAACCCAGGGTCAGGCACTACGACACTACAGTGTGATTCCTTATCTGCATAGGTCGTCTCTAGAGGGGAAGTTGGATTCGAGCTTCCGAGCTGAGTTCATGTTTTAGAGGATTACCTATACTAGACGTTCGATGTTGTAGGACAGTTCTGCGAGTCTCGCTCATTTAAATCTGTGAAACGTCCTATTAGCTTTGACAGCATAGCTTTATTTGATACTTTTCTTTTTCACAGTAGTAACCGTTAATCTCATTGTGGACGATATCCCTGAAAACGTGCAGATTCCTTAAAACCTCGGATGAGGACCTGCCTAATGTGCGTTGCTTGAAAAAGGAACATTGGATTAGGTAAGTGTGTGGATCCTTCGACGTTCTGCTCCGGCAGATGGGGGATGCGAGTCTGAGGTTAGCTCGATCTATCTATCTAGTTCTAGAGCAAAAAATTAGACATCGTGGGTATTCAAACGATAATCGTTTGAATACCCACAATGTCTAATTTTTTGCTCTAGAACTATCACAGATACAAAGGTGTCCCTCTCTGTGAACTCTGGAACAGGGGTTTTGAGCCTGCCGTGGCTATTGAAGTGATACCCTCTCTAAGGCCACTATGTTGGCCCGGCCCTGAGGTAAACTATGATAAGTTGATGTCGGATTAGATAGGGGAATTACGTGTATTCTTGAGAAAATTAAGCACCTTTTTAATGAGTTATGTAAATAAATGAATGGACCGCTACCGCTATGACTGAGAGGTATGTGTTGGAAAGAAGGGGAAATCCGGGTTATCTGATTGAATGACTGTGGGCTGTGTGTTCAGGGGATTCTCTCGTTCGCTAGTGGTGCAGAATATATTCCAATCTATATTTTGCGCACAATTTTTGAGCTCACTGCATGCACGATTCTATTGAAGAAAAAATTATGCATATGAAACTGTAAATCATGAATGCTCAAAATATACATAAGCTTGGAGTATATACTAAAGTGCTGAACTTAAAGAATGTATAAGTGTTGTTATAATTTTGTGATTTCATGATATAAATTGTAAAAAGATGTGTTTTTTGTGTATCACAGATTGGCCGCTGGGTTAATTCTTGTGTTCTGCCCCACTCCCCCGACGTGAAAGCCCTGACGAAGGTGCGGCCATAAGATCGGGCCAGGCACCAAAATGCGTGTTGGCGTTGTTACATTGGGTCCTGTCAATACTATCTTGAGTCTCCAGCTCCTTGCTGAGAAGACACTCCAGGGTCCCTTCAGTGTATCACTCTGGGAATTGTTGATGAGGATGGTGTATGAACTGTTGTATGTGTAATTAGCTGCTTGAATGTGTGAGGATTTGTAAGAGAAGTGATGTGATGATGTTGGATGAATGATGAGAGGGTGATGTGGGGCCAATATGAACTTTTGATAAATGTGATTTATTGTTATTTAATTGCTTATGCACTACAAAATTATAAACAAAAGAAAATAAAAAAAATTTATTTTTCTACATGTGGTCTGATTAATCATGTGGTCTGACGGTGTTTTGTGGTGAGCTCATTGTTGCGAATTTAAAATCATTGGACTCCATGTGAGCCTTTAATATTTATCATTGAGGGCAGACCGTTTCTAGTTTGGTGTATAGGTTTTTCCCCTGCGGTCTGCCCTGCATCCTTTCCAGGGGCCCCCCTTTTCTATTGGTTATGATATCTGAGGCCGCCAGCCTGCGCCACATCACCGCAGTGGTGGTCTCTCACCGCGTCTCATGTGGCTCGTGCACCCCTCCTCCATCATAGGATCTCTCCATGTGGCATGTGCTCTGAGGAAGCCCCGAAGCCTACAACCAGTCAGCACGATATCTCCAGCAGCGCAAGTCAGTGTCTAATGGGCCCTGGTCCCAAGGGCTCGCAGCACACAGCCAGTTTGAACCATGTAATCGGCCCTGCTTTGCTTCCTCTTTGGCTGTGTGGGTCACTCTCTACCTCCAATCTTGCTTAGAGGGAGACAGCCGCAGGGTATCAGTTAGGACACAATGCAGCTCTCAGATGTAGGACATTTGCAGGAATGAGTGAGCCGCATCCAGCACATGTCTTCACATCTTACATAGCTGCCATTTTGGCCAAGCACTTGTTGGACCCGATATACTGAAATTTATTTTAATTTGGAAGGGACACTAAGAACAATTAAAGGAATTTCTACAATGGCTGAATTTCTGTGATACCAATTTGAAATTTACAACTAAAGTTGTAAAGTCAAGAGAGCATGGAATTTATATTATCTGGATGCAAAACAGGGATGGTCTATTTAAAGGGGAACTTTACATCAATCTCACTGCAAGAAATACTTGTCTTAACTCTTCAAATTTCCATCCTAAATGTCAAAAGGAATTGTGCAGAGGCTAAAACACACAAGGAATGTGATGAAGAGATAGAGAAACCACTGGGGCATAACAAAGGGAGTGGAAAGGAACATATGTTGTAACCCTTTCACAAATCTATGTACAAATGGAGATTGGAAAAGGGAAGGTTGGTCAGGCAACCGAAGGAAAGCAGAAATTGCAGATAGATATCACTTAACAGTGCCCAGGGCAAAGCCTCGCTGGGCAAGGGAATGAAAAAATAGAAGTACCTGCGAAAGGGGGTGGGGGGGTCAGAAAGGGGATTAATGTGTCTTTCCGAACACCATGCCACAAATTCAGGCCAACGGCAGGCATTAACCATCTTGGTATTGTACTGTATTGTATTGTAGTGTATTTTATGTTGGATTTTGATACCGCTCTGTCACCCAACAGGTATCCTGGTGCTCAGATTACCCTACGAACGCTATGCCTATTTGCAGTCATGGGGGCAGAAAGGAATAAAGCTACGACTGGGCAACATTAGTCCTTCGGAAAGAGCCATGTTTAAGCTTCTTTCTGAAATTCAACAGATTCTCAGTTTCTCTGAGATCAATCGGTAGTTTATTCCACAGACGTGAGGCTGCAGAGCTAAATGATCTGCCTCCCATCCAGGTTTTCTTAAATATTGCTGTGCACGCCAGTCTTGCTGATGATGAGTGGATGTTTCTGGCTGGGGCATACCAGGAGAATTTGCTCTGCAGTGATCTATGTCCCACTCTGTGTACTGCCTTATGAACAATGCAGAGTGATTTAAATTGTACTCTCTGCAGAATTGGTAGCCAGTGGAGATCCTTCAGAGATAAGGATGCAGAGGACGTACATTGTCTCTTTAATGCTAGCTAGGCTGCTATTATTTGAATTCTCAGCAGCCTTTTGATCAGAGACATTGGTGCATCAAGTAGCAATAAATTAACCAAGGAGCCTAGGGGGATCACTGAATCAAAACACAATAATGACCTCACCTAGACACTAGAAAAGATACATGTGGACCTAATGTCTGTATATAGCTGCCACGACTTTGTGTGCTGCATGGGCAGTTAATCATATACTGTCTTCCTCTGTAGGTCCCTGTTCTATTTGTAAAAATGTTCCCCATTAGTGCAACCCAGTGTTAGGTGTGATAAATAGAATCCACAATACACAAATAAGTGCCAATAAAGTGTTGAAATTGCAAAAAATGTGTACACAGGTATGGGGTGCCTCACGGAAGTAACACCATGGGAGTCCACTGGTTGGTTCTCACCAGTGGGCTCAGGTTCTCATCAGCACACCCATACCTTAAAAAAACAAAAAAAATTAAATAATAATAGTGATGTGCAAGTGTGGTGAATGTGCAGTGAACCAGTCGTGTAGTCCTTAAATGTCTGGGTCCACTTTATGGGGTCAGTTTTGAGCACTAAAAACTACACTTCAGTGCTTATAATCAGTAACTACACGACTGGTTCACTGCACATTCACCACACTTGCATATCACTATTATTATTAATATTATTATTTAAAAAAATTGTTTTTTTAAGGTAAGGGTGTGCTGATGATGAGAACCTGAGCCCACTGGTGAGAACTCTTGAAAACATGGCTTTTCGTTCACTAAGTTCAGGCTAGGCTAGGGGAGCTTTCATTCAGCGTCAGTACACCGTTTGGTAACAGTGCGCTTTATAAATGTCATAAATAAATAAAATGATTAACTGCCCATGCAGCACACAAAGTCGTGGCAGCTATAGACAGTCATTAGGTCCACATGTATCTGTTCTAGTGTCTAGGTCAGGTCATTATTGTGTTTTGCTTCAAGTAGCAAGGCGTTGCAGTAATTCAGCCTGCTCAGGATGACACCCCTCACCACCTGTGCCCTGGCAGAGGATGGCAGCAGCAGAAGAATTTTCCATAGAGCTCTAATCAGAGACATGCAGGTGCTGATTGTTCTATTTACTTGCGAGTCTAACTGTAGACTGCTATCAAATAGTACACCCAGGTTGCGCACTGTCTTAGATGGAGTCAGTGGGTTGTCTGTTGGAATAGGCCAGAAGTCAGCTGGGAGAGGGCGAGGTATCTTGTTTGCTGTGCAGTGTAAAATTTCTGTTTTATCTCCATTAAATTGTAGTGAATTGTTCCTAAGCCATTTTGAAGTTTTTAGCATACATTCATGGAATCTTTCCAGAGATACTGCTTTAGAACCTTTTAATGAGAAGACAAGCTGTGTGTCATCAGCATAGTTCACTACTTCAATTCCAAAGGATTTGATAATAGAGATAAGTGGGCGCAGATAAATGTTAAATAAGATCGGACTTATTGCTGATCCCTGAGGGACTCCCTGCTTTACAGGATTATTTCTGGATACAAACGGTGAAATAGCCACTGCCTGCTGTCTGTCTGACAGATATGACTGAAACCAATTGAGTGCTATACCTCTGATTCCAAATTCCTTAAGCCTTTTGAGTAAAATCTTATGATTAACTCTATCGAATGCGGATGACATGCCCAGTAGTACTAGTATGACCGCTTCGCCGGTGTCAGCATGCATTCTCATCTCATCCAGGACTGTCACCAAGACTGTCTCCATGCTGTGTGCAGGCCGAAACCCGAATTGGACTTCATCTAATAGAAGATTTTCTTCTAAAAATTGTGAGAGAGCTTTGCAAACTAGCCGTTCCAGGATCTTTACTGGATAAGGCAGCAAAGAGATCGGTCTGTAATTGGGTGGACAAAAAGGATCCAGTGTAGATTTTTTCAGTAAAGGGGTCACCACCGCCTTCTTCCAACATCCAGGGACCATACTGCTACTCAGTGACTGACAGCAGATTTTGTGAAGCCGAGGAAATAGCTCAAGATTAAACTCTTTCCACAACCTATACAGAAGGGGGTCCAGTGGCGATCCAGAGGAGACACTTAAAGCTCTTTTATTAAATTCTTCCTGTGTAGGGACCTGAAACTGAACCAGAGTTGCCTGTTTGTCTTTGTCTACTCCATCATTCTGCCTCTGTATTGTCGCTGATTGGTAGAGGGACGCCTGGCTGCCAAGATAACATTACAGACTTTTAGCTAAAGGTCAAAGGCTATCAGCTGTCACCGCTCAATATCCATGCAATGAGTATTGACAGGTTCGAGTGGACAACCCTCCCCTGCGGCTGCAACAGAAGATCCTCCCAAAAGTGTAGCCTGATCAGAGGACCGATGACCATGAACAGCTCAAAATACAAGACTCTCCTTGCTAAGTCTGAAACCACAAGGATGACGTAGGTCCATTCGATCCGGAGATCTCTTGAGAACTCTGGGCAGGAGTGGTATGGGCGGAAACGTGTACAGGAGGCCTGAGCTTCACTCGAGACAAAAAGTGTCTCTGAATGTCAGCAGCTTTGGAAACTCCAACGTGCAGAACTGCTGACATTGAGAGTTCTCGGAGGTGACTAACAGGTCTAACTAAGGTTTACCAACTGCTGAAAGAGACTTCACACCACCTCTGGATTGACACATCATTCATAAACCGCTAGGCATCTTCGACTGAGTTTGTCTGCTCTGGTGTTCAGAAAACCCACCAGACTTTAAACCACCAGGGATATGCCCTGCTGTTCCAGCCATGTCCAGGGACCTGGGCTTCTTGAAAAAGGGAAACAGCCTTTACTATACAAACAGAGCTACGCAGTACCATTACAACGTGGGCAATACAAGAAACGCATTGTTACCACACGTTCCATTACCACATGTTCCATTACCATGAAAGTCATTACCACAACTTGCATTAGGTAACGTGCTGTTGGATTTTAAATCCAACATCTTCCCTACTGTTGCACAGACTGGAGTTGGAATGGTAGTATATACTATTCCAAAGTCCAGCGCTTCCCTAAGGTAAGTCGTTGTAACGACTTGTGAAGTAATGGAACGCACTGTAGCAAAGCGTTCTTTGTAGTGCCCATTTTGTAATGGGATGCATTGTACAAGCATGCATGATTGTGTAAAACATCCCTTGACAAAGGGTGCCTAACCCCACCCCGCCCTGCTGTATCATATGGCAGCAGGATTGTCTGTGAACACCTGCACTAGCCCTCCCTAGATGGAGGGTAGAAAGGCTCAGAGCTCCAACAGGTGGATGTGGAGTCTCTATTCCACCAGATATAAGACGTCTCTGATAGCCACCTCTCCCAGATGGCCACCACATTCCAAGAGTGGCGCATCTGCCACTACCGTAAGATCTGGTTGGAGAAGGGAGAGGGGATCTGCCGCTGACCACTCAGTTTGTAAGCCACCACTGCAGGTCCTTTGTAGTTCCATAGGAGATCTGGACCATGTCTGAAATATTCCGCTGATGCGGCGCCCACTAGAACTTCAGGTCCCACTGACAGCCCATATATGCCAGAGGCATGCACCACAAACAGAATGTAGGAGGCCATGAGGCCCAGCAGCCTCTGAATCAGTCTTACTGAAAGACAGGATAGAGGCTGAAACAACGGCATGATAGTATAGAGTATAGGCCCGAAACTGCACTGTGTCCAGAATGGCTTAGGTAAAAGAGAGCATCTGAGAGGGAGTCAGTTGTGACTTCAGCACTTTGATAGTGAACCCCAGCGAAAGCAGGAGGCCAATTGTAGACTGGAGGTGTAAACTTCAGCCTGAGGCGAGCCCCCATTGTGGGGGCGTAAGTTAAATTTAGCTTAGGTAACTATAACTGCTGAATATCAGTGGTTTTGTACGAGCAAAATCTGAATCTAACTATAACGTCCCTATAATCTTTGTTTTTCCCAGTGAATATATATGTATATAAAAATTCCCCATCCCCCTGGTTTCTAGAGGTCTTTTTGTCCTCCCAGGGAGCAGATTAGCAGAAAGACTTAGCACATTTGGGGTGGTGGCATGGCCAGACTCATGGTGGGCAGGCCCCCACACCTATATTTTTTTGCACTGGTATCAAATGGGCTTTCTTCCCCCCAGGGGGCAGATTGGGGGTAATTTTCTCCATCTGCCCCCCCAGAGGGTGCAGAAAGACTAAAACTGTTAAGGGAGCTGGGGGAGCACAAGCAATTGCCCTAGAGGCCCGCTCCCCCAAAATTCCTGGTGTCTAGTAGGTGAATTCCTGTCTGAGGATTGCTCTCCTCTGGCACTCCCCAAGCAGGGATCCACAGGGCAGAGGTACCACAGTAATGGGGAGCTTCTCCCCTTTCAAACAATACCTCGCCCAAGTGAATCAGTTCTTGGGGGGCAGAAATATGCCCTTGAGCACTGATGCAGTGAAAGTAAAATGAGCCCATCCAGTTGATCGTCATTACAGTAATCAACAAAAAAAATACTCAGGTTGCTTAAGAAGCTCTTCCTGAGCTGCCAAGCCAAAAATAAAAAATAAACGAATCCCTCTGGTGGGCAGCATCAAAGGGGCCTATATACATATTTATTTATTTATGTATTTATTTATTAGGCTTCTAAAGCGCGACAGCTACCCAAAAAGGGTTTCCCGGCGCTGACAGATACTAAACCAATAAGCAGATCATAAAGCTCTGAGGAGAGGCAACAAACTTACTGGGGAGGTAGTGGGGCCTTTGGCAGACGGCTAGGGCAAGGAAAATTAACTTTTAGAACATTACCTTTTCCCTTCCTGAAGTTCCTGGAGGCTAAATTGTATTTGCTCTTCAACTTCTTCAAGTAAGGGATAAGCATTTGAATAGGTGTGAAATGCCTCTCAGGAGCAAACAATAAGCTGATCTATATGGACAGATGACCCTTCTGAACCAAACATAATATGCTGGGTGGGGTCTTTGGGCATCCCTTTTGAAATTACAATGTCATATCCGCTAGAGTGTGAAAGCCTGCTTGACAGCTCAGCTGGGGTTTACATATAACACTGGGGGTGCACTTGAAAGGAAGAAAACAGGATGGCAAGACAATTCTTGTGCATATACTGTTGGCTGTTGATGAACCCTGCTTTGTCCTACCAGACTTCTCTCTCTGGATTTTTTTGTGGGTACACTGGGCACTTAAAACTGGAATTTAATTTTAGATGTGGGAGGAGGCTAGAATTACCATAGGACAATTTATACACACACACAAACACACACCTCTAGCCCTCAGAGCCAACATTGAGTTTAACTAAAGACTTTTTGCCATCTTGAATATATCACAGTGGGTAAGGTTGGCCCCAGAAACTTTTACTCCATTGGTTAGGGTGTGTGCAGGAGTCATTCACACCCATTACTACCAGGCGTAAATGTGTTCCCGCCATGTACACATTTCAGAACACCAAAACACTTATTGGACTTGAGAAAAAAACTGGACCTGCGGTCTGTGGCCTGAGAGGAGCCCTAAAGGACTGGATCGCCTCTCTTGTAACCAGGGCAAAGAGGTGGACTCCAAGGATAATACGGCTGACCGCCAGTAAAAGGTAAAGGGACACAACAAGCTACAAGAGGCCTTACCTACAACTGCTATCTATCATGACTATCAATGGCACATTGTGCCTTTTGACGGTATTTCCACTGATAACTTTAAAAACTAATACCTCTGTTTCCCCTTATTGGATTTTTGTCACTTTGTTTATGAAATTTTAATTTATTTCTTAAATTCGATATTTATTACTTTGCATTTTTACCTTATTATTGTTTTGGTACTGAATAAATACTTTACACATTTCCCTAAATTAAGTGCATCTGTTCTGTGCTATAGTTAGCTACCAGGGTGTTGGCTCAAGTTAATTTAGTAACTTTGAGGAGTTTACTCTCAGAAGGGCTGTTGATTGTTCCTTGTGGTAGGTAGTCATGCACACCAAATAATACTCACCTTTTTTTTTCACACCTATTTACATTAATTTGGCAGATTGTTGGGGGTTAGGTTTGACGTACAGTTATTACTACAAGCCACCTTTTGCTTCTTTGAATTTGTTTGTTGGGGGCATGCAGCTGCTGATATTTTGGTGGCGTATGTCACAGCAGTTCCATAGCTGTTTATTCAGGGTTATTTGTAGTGTAGGAATATGTGTTGATATGTTGGACATGGTGAGTAGGAAAATTCAAGTAGTTTAGTCTGGTTTTTGTAATATCATTGGATGGATTATTTTGCCTATGTTGATTCAGTGAATGAATAGATACGTTGAGGATGTCTGAGCAGGAAAGCTAGTAAGTAATCTTCAATATGGAAACGATATAGTCCTTTTTATGAGTCATTTGTTTTGGTAAAAGAGAGTAAAACAATGGAATACCTGTTCTAAGAACCCCTAATGTGAAAAATATGTGGCTCTATGTCATCAGCGTTGAATAAAGAACAAAGAAAAAATTGTGCTCCTGTCAAAGAACTCGTAATGGCAAAAACATACAATCCTCTGTTTATACTGTTAGTTTTGGGAAAAGAGGAAAAAGTAGTATCTATGTTACATCAATGGGAGTGAAGTTATTATGCCTGTTGTAAGGCAAATGTGCTGCAAGATATTTGATTGGTTAAAAAATACCACACGGGCGTCACCCTTGGGGATCAAGAAGGCTCTAGTTGAGAAACAATAAGGGCCCTTTATAAAAAGGCAATGTGCAGTATTGTGGCTGTCTGTGAAACAGATCCAATAAGAGTACTTAAGCAACAAAAAAACAAAGGTATGTGCACCCGCTAGGATTCAGGAACCAACCTATATTTCTCGTGTTTGAGAAGCTTTAGTCTTCTTTATGAACTAACACATAGATTCATCATCAGCATGTTTTGCGAGTCTGTAATAGCGATTATTAAGGAATCGCTATTACAGACTCGCAAAACGGGATTCATGTAGAAATCTCAATATTTATTGCGATTTCTACAGCTTCCTTATTTGCGATTAGCTAATTGCTAATCGCAAATAAGGAATAACTCCCCATTCATTCCTATGGGCCTAAATTCCCATAGGAATGAATGGGAAGACATATCAATGTGAGAATCGCTATTAGCGATTCGCATGTTGAGTTTGCGATTTCAAGGGTGCAGGGGTGTCCAAAGGACACCCTGTTGCACCCCTGAAATGATATTGGATGCTGGTGTTACGCACACACATGTCCCAAGGACATGTGTGTGTGTAACATACAACTTAGAAAAATGCACTTAAGTGCATTTTTCTAAGTTTCCGCTATTTACCACGAGGTTTGACTTCGCGGTAAATAGCAGCCCAAAATTGCGAATTCGCAATTTTTAATTGTTTCATGAATTGCATTTAAGGAATCTCAAATAGAGATTCCTTAAATGCAATTCCTCGCAAAGTTGCGAATTCTATAATAACAAATTTTGCATTTGGGATGATGAATCCCAAATGCAAAAGTAGCGCTCGCAAAGGGCCAGATTCTGAGAATCTGGCCCTTTGCGAGCCGATTTTACTTTGATGAATCTAGCTGTAAGAGGCCTGCGAGACTAAATTAATTTGAAATAACAGAAAAGGGGGCTCTGGCAATAATTGAACTTGTAGGTAAATTTCAGGAGAATGTACCACAATGAGAGTATCCTTATTGTGAGGTGATTTAACAGATAACTACAATGTTAAGAATATTGACTGCGATGTAGACCTTAATGTGCTTGAGGGATGAAATGAGTATTGCATGACGGTTTGTCCTAATCATCTTTTTCAGGAGGGAAGACATCTCAAGGTGCTGGCTGCAGGAGGAACTAACCCCTAGATTCATCAAAGTAACGTTTTGCGAGTCCTTAATAGCGAATTTTAAGGAATCGCTATTAAAGATTCGCAAAAGGGGATGCATGTAGAAATCGCAATATTTTATGAGATTTTTACAGCTTCCTTATTTGCGATTCGCTAATTGCTAATCGCAAATAAGGAATGGGTTTCCTATTCATTCCTATGGGCCTAAAGGCCCATAGGAATGAACGGGGAGTCATTCCTTATTTGTGATTAGCAATTAGTGAATCACAAATAAGGAAGCAATTTCAAGGGTGCCAGGGTGTCCAAAGGACACCCTGTAACACCCCTGAAATGGCAATGTACACTGGTGTTGCGCACACACATGTCCAAAGGTCATGTGTGGTAACATACAACTTAGAAAAATGCACTCAAGTGCATTTTTCTAAGTTTTCGCTATTTACCACATAGTTAGACTTCGCAGTAAATAGCGGCCCCAGATTGCGAATTCGCAATTTTTAAATGGTTCATGAATTGCATTTAAGGAATCTCAAATTGAGATGCCGTAAATGCAATTAATCGCAATTTAGCGATTTCTAGAATTGCGATTTTTGCATTTGGGATGATGAATCCCAAATGCAAAAATAGTGCTCGCAAAGGGACAGATTCTGAGAATCTGGCCCTTTGCGAGCCGAATTTACTTTGATAAATCTGGCGGTAAATGATTAATCACTGCCATGGCATTGCTCAATGTATAATGTCCTACTTTGAGTAATTACAGGAAAGTTAGAGAATGGTATATTATGTTTTGGAGCATGAGAACGTGAATGGTAAGTGCTGGGGTTTTTACACATAGGTTAATATAACTTTCTATTTGGTTAATTTACATGCATTTCATTAAATCACAGGCGGCCTTATTTTGGGTATGGAGGGAAGGATCTGCTAATAAGACATAACTTTAATAAAACTACTAAAATGATATTTGTGGTGCAACGCTTATTGATACAGTGTAATAGAAAACACAAGATTGTGGTTGAGGGAAGTATATGAATGCAGACTAGATGCTTTTGCTGGGTCTCTTTTCAGTAAGGTTTTAAAAATAGTATTCTAATGAGGATGTGACAAGAAATTATTGTGCGGAATTATTTGAAATCATGACATTTCTGTAATGCATATAACAAATTGATTTATGGATATGAAAATAAAAAGATTTTCTATATTCATTTGTGTTTTTTTGTCGCAAAGTACATTGGGGAATAATGTTGAATTCATACATGGGCACAGGGGTTTTCTCTAGGTTATGGTGATTATATATCTCGATTCCCTGTCCATAAAATACAAGTTGCAGTGACCTTTCCATAAATGTAGCTGTCTCACACGCCACACTTTTCATTCACAGATCACTCCACGTTCCCCGAATTCATTCCAGAAACTTCACTTTCCTCATCCAACAACAGCGGCGGTTCTACCATGGGGGCGTTTGGGCGCCGCCCCCCCTGTTTTCTCGCCGTGCGAGAAGAAGGCAGAAACAAATGGTAGTTATTTATTTATAACTACCATTTGCTTCTGCCTGCCCTTCTCGCACGACGAGAAAGCAGTCAGCAGAACTTGATTACTCGAGCCGAGCCTCAGGGCAGGGGGGAGTGGCTTGCCCAATGTTGTGAATACAGACTGTTTGGACAGCCTGAGAGGCTGTCCAAACAGACAGTATTAGCAAGAGTGGGCAAGCCGCTCCCCCAAGCCTCCTCCCACTCTTCGTTCTGCAGGATGCAGACTAGCAGAAATGACGCGGTTAGGGCTGCCGGCCGAACCAATCAGCGCCGGCTGCCATGGAGGGGAGGGAGGCTGCCTGCAGCCTTCCGTGACGAGAGCCCACACACGTCAGACGCAGCGGGCGGCGGCATTCAAAAATAAAATCCAGGACGGCGGGACTCAGCGTGGGAACGGCAGCCAAGGTAAGTTTTTTATATTTGACTCTCTTCCTAAAAAGTAAGTTTTTTTTTAACACAGTGACTGTGTACAGCAGTACTGAACTTCAGTAGAGTGCGTGCCCGGTGCGTGTGTCATCATGAGATTAACTGAAAAAGTCTGAAAATCACAATAAAACACCAGTCAGTTCAGGGTCACGTGAGCCTTCAGTGTACAAATGCAGCGTGTGGCTGCCGCTAACTCAAAAATGTGCTATATGCGATTATGCGGAGAATATAATATGAAGGCCCCAGTCTGCATGCGCAGTGTGAAAATCACAATAATAAACAACACATACTCATTGATTTCACAAGTCACGACCGTCACGTACCTAGGCTAACTCAAAAATGTGCTATATGCGGCAGATTGAGAATATAATATGAAGGCCTCAGCCCCCAGTCTGCGTGCGCGGTGTGAAAATCACATAAACAACACATTTCACAGGTCACGTCACAACCCTCACGTGAGCCTCTTCAGTGCAAATGCAGAGTGTTCGTTGGCTAACTCAAAAATGTGCTATATGCGGCAGATTGAGTAGAATAATATGAAGGCCCCAGTCTGCGTGCGCGGTGCGTGTGTGGGTGGCGGTCAGTGGCATGGATGTCATGATTAGTATGAAGGTCTTCTGATAATCACAAAACACATTTCACAGGTCATGTGAGCCTTTCTTCAGTGCAAATACAGACCTGGTAAGTTTCATTTTAAACTTCCCCCCTGCTCCATCCCCCGTGCGCCCCCCCCCCCACGAGTATTGTGAGCCGGTAATGTAATGGGAGTGGGCCTGACAACACCAGAGGCTCGCTCAGGCCTCACATAAACAGATGGGCACAGGCGATGATCCATTAGACCACGGTGGTTGTTGGGAGCCAGACCGGCCTGGGCTAATTGTTCAAATGGCATACGGGACGCTCTCTGTTTTAATGGAGACACATCCAGCTCAGAGTTTTTCGCCTGAGTTTGCAAGGCGTTTCCAGCCCATAGTGCTACGGGAATCCACGCTGATCATATCAAGGTGTATATGTATGTACATAGTTGTTGCTTCAAGTTATGTGACTCTAATTACAAGCGAGTCTGAAAATCTGACCTTTTCAGAGGTTTCCAGATAGGAGGCAAACTGGTGAGAGGTAACCACCGGCAGAAGACGTAAAGAACCGTGATTCTGCTGGGATTAGGAATAGTTAGAGAGGTAGACATCTGCTGACGGTGACTGCTGTCTGAACGGTATGGATGCCACAGGTGTGAGGAAGTTAATTGTACAAATCAGAGAGCTTATTAGTTCAGTTTCTTGTGCGAGTGGAATGTAAACAGCACTGCACAGTTACACAAACCTGCACGCAAGGACTTGTTCTAAAATACCACAGAGAGAATTATTTAAAAATTAACATGGTGTTGTGACATGGTTTGTTTTCCCTCAATGATTCTGGTTTATGCAGATTATTGTACTTTAAGGGGTGGGATGTGCAACCTTGGTAAGGACACAGCTGTGTGATGTCACTGGTAGTGAAATGTTCTGCGAGGTGCTAGGATGCTATGGAGTCTCACCCTTTAAATGAGCATTTTATTGTTTCTTTCATGGTTGGTAAATTCATTAATTTCATTCATGAATGTGTTTATTACTGTTTTTTGTTTATTCAGGCACTGCTCTCTTCATCTGCTATTCATTTTTCATGCGTACTCTATTATTCCTGCATCCATGCTGGGTGGTGTTGTTGGGTCACATAGGATGCCTTGGGGCTTGTTCCCTGCATATGTTGCCTGTTTTCAGGCTGTCAATCGCCCCCATTCCTTTTGTTGTTACCCACAGTGGCCAATTACCTCACATGTGCATGCATTGTGTGTCTATCCATTACCGTGTGCGCTTCGGTGGTCAGGGTACCATCTCTGTGCAGTGTTCACCATTGTCACCCGGAGTTTTTTCAGATATTACACTGCAGCTTAATCAGCATTTGAATACTGATAGGCTGGGTTAGTAGAGCTCTGGGGATAGTCAGTGTGATTACAAAAATGGCGAGAAGGATCCCACAAACCCACCTTATGGCAGTCAGACTCACTTGCTAGGCTCACTCGCCACCGAGCACTCACCTCAAACTTTTACGCCCCACTACTTTCAAATGTCACCAGCCGCCACTGTCCAACAACCACTCAAACTTTCTCTCACCCCTTTCTAAACCTCCTGGGGTGGCTGCACTTTCCTTGAATCTTTACTTTTGAGTAATCTACTCATATGCCAGACTCTGCCATCGCTCAGCTTAGCAGAATTCGTATAGACCGCCAACAATTCCAATGGTTGTACACTATCCACCTTCTGTACTTTTCAGTGTTTTCACATGAACCATATTGATCTTCTCCAGATTCATCTCTTTCATACACATGCCTCTTATCGTAGAATTTTTTGGCAATGTCCTGAGCCCTCCTGATATTTCAATCGAAACATGGGGGGAGACAGAGGTTGAGGTTAGGTTCACCCTCCTAACTGAATGAAGTTTCACAAAATATTACCAGAATAAAAAATTGCCTTCACTACTTTGGAAGACCACGCCGCCTGCCTGGCTTCTCACATCCAACCTAAATTATACTTTATAAGTAACATTCATGTCTCATTGAGAATTGCGCTATCTTGATGGTGGTTTACAACAATTCATCCACGGTCAAGAGATTAGTAAGTTGTAGATGATGCAGACCCACAGACCCCAGGGTCCACCGATCACATTCCTTGATTCTTTTCTTCTGGGAGCCCCTACAGACTCCTAAGACGTATGCTGCACCTGGCTTCTCCGGGACAGACTCCTTTCCTGCAGGGTTCCCTTTCTCGGCAGGTAGGCCGCTAGGTGCTTCAGGACAGGAACCTAGCTGTTCCAGAGAGGTCCAGCTCTTCCTTCTTCATCTGGGAAGCTGACTTCCAGCAGACATCAGCTTTGGCTGCAAAAGAGTATTCTGAGTGCTCTGCAGAGTACTCACTTCCTTGGTCATAGATGGCTTGGCACAGGAACCACAAGTGGGTTAATAGGGTCCCATTTTTATCAACCAAGATGAGATAATGTCCTCTTCAAGTTGGTATCCAGACACAGATGTTATAGAGAGATGTTTTTCACAGCAGGGCACTCTAAAGCCTGCAGCATCCATAGCAGAGGCATGAAGAGGTTTGAGGTTTCTGAATCTGCTTGTCATCAGCCAACAGAAGTTTAATCAGGGAATTACAGAAGCCAAGACCTCGCCTAAGAATTCCCCTCACCTTGAACAACAGAATCTGCTATCCAACCTCTCACCCCTACCATTCACCAAATGGCAGCATTCAGGAAGACTAATCAGCAGCTCCTTGCCAAGCAAAAGGCCCAATAAAATTTCAAAAAAAGCCCTGTCCTCACTTCAGTGTCTAGGCTTCATCCAGCTTCATGAAAGTCAGCAAAACAACTCCGCCTCGAACTCGAGCAAAGACCTGGCCTAGGGTATCCAAACCAGATCCCACACAGGCCTCCATTACTCTGGCTTACGCACACATACACCATGCATGTACCATGCACTTTACACACTCATACACGCACAATATACACACAGGATGTTAGCACTAAAAACTGGCAACGTGCATAGAGCAGAACTTTACATGAAACTTCAGGAGCTGGCTCGATAGCTCACTGGATGTAGTTCTGCCAAAGAAAAGAATTGAGAAAAAGGGCAGAGGGTCCAAATCTTCCTGGTATACCCCGGAACTCAGAGCTCAAAGGAAAAAGTGTAAAAGACTTGAGCGTATCTGGAGGAAGGACTGGGCGGACCACAGTAAAATAACTTACCGGCTTGCGATTAGAGCCTATAAAGTCTCCCTCAAGAATGCCAAGAGTGCATTCTTTGAAGAGAGATTTAGGACATCTTCCAATTCATCTAGAGAAACTTTTCAGATCATTAAAGAGTTATTAAAGATCCCTGACCCCCCTTTGGCCCCGGACATTTCGGGAGTGAAATGTAATCAACTTGCTGTGTTCTTTGATTCTAAAATTCAGAACATTTTAAAAACTTTGCCGCAACTAGGTGATATTCCAGACCTGAGTAATAAGTCTCATGCACTTGGTCCACAGATGAATACCTTCGCTCCAGTTACAGTGGAAGACGTGGAAAAAAGCCTATTAGCTATGAAAAGCGGATCGCCGGGTGATTCTGCACCTATGTACTTTCTTAAACAGGTTTCTGCCACCATATCACCTCCAGCCACTGGTCTAATTAATGCCTCCATTTGTCAAGGTATTGTTCCCCCAGCTGGAAAGGCGCAATTGTAAAAGCTCTACTAAAAAAACCTCAGATGGATCCCACAGAACTGGCCAATTTTAGACCCATATCACTGTTACCAGGACTTAGTGAAATTGCAGAGAAGATGGTGAATCAGCAACTATCCTCTTTTCTGGAATCTAACGAGCTACTTCGGTGCTCGCAGACAGGCTTCCGACCTGGTCAGGGAACAGAAACGGCCCTGATTGCAGTTATGGAAGAGGCGAGTTGCATTCTGGACTCAGGAGGATCAGTGGCAGTGATCCTCCTGGATCTGAGTGCAGCCTTCGATACGGTCAACCACCGTATCTTAATTCAGCGCCTAGCTAACATCGGAGTCGCAGGTATGGCATTGGCATGGTTAACTTCCTTCCTTGACAATCAGACTTATCAAGTCTGGGAAGGAAATGCACAATCTAGTCTGATCCCCCTCCAGGGTGGTGTACCGCAGGGCTCTTCACTGAGCCCTACTTTATTCAAAGTGTACATGTCCCCACTGAAGGAGGTGATCGCTCCATTCGGGATAAAAATAGTTAGCTACGCTGACGACACCCAACTTGTCGTCTCATTTGCCCAACGGGACCAAAGCTCCGGAACCCTTTATTCATGCATTGCCGACATACACACGTGGATGAGTAAATCCACACTCAAACTTAATGGCTCAAAAACCGAGCTAATGCTCTTAGGGCATAAGATGACATCATTGCCTGATGCCATCTGGCCGGCTTGTATGGGTGATCCCCCGCCTCCTAAAAGTGAAATTAAAAGTTTGGGCGTGTAGATTGATCAGGACCTGTCATTAAAAGTTCAAGCTAATAAAACTGCCGGCATCTGTTTTGGCTTGCTTCGTTCAGCCCGTAAGGTTCTTCCCCCTCCCCCCCCCTCCTCCCCCCCCCTCCCTCAAAGAAACTTCTGATCCAGGGCCTGATCCTTTCAAGGCTGGACTTCAGTAACGCCCTATACTTGGGCGCCCCTGAAGCGACTATTAATAAGTTACAATACATACAAAATTCAGCAGCCAGGCTGCTAACAGGTACTCGAGCTAGGTCATCAGCAAAACCAGCCCTCAGAATGTTGCACTGGCTGCCTGTCCGCGAAAGGATAAACTTTAAATCCCTTTGCATTGCTCACAAATCATTGCAAGGCAAGGGTCCCTCTATTTTGAAGGACTAGTGCTCCCCTACAAAGCTAATAGGCCCCTCTGCTCAGACCATGAGTCTCGAGCCAAAGTTCATAGAGCGAAAAGGGCGCGATCAGGTGGACAACGGTTTTCCATTAACGTAGCCACCTTGTGGAATTCCTTGCCGCTGAAGCTTCGAGCTAAATCCAACCTTCTTTGCTTTCGAAAGCTCCTAAAAACTTTCCTGTTTTCTCAGGGCCTTTAATTCCACTTTCTGTCTTCAGTAGTCTGGGTTCTGTAGCACTGGGAGGCTCCCGGGTAACCACGTGCTTTATAAATCCGCATCCAATCTAATCCAATGGGTCAATAGGTCTTCACTTCAGGTACGGGTCAGGATGAAGTCGGAAACTAAGGGCAGGGGAACATGACTGCATACCATGCTGCAGGAAATTGCAATCTCCACAATTGAAAATTTGAGGAACGCTTTACCAATAAATAAACTTCAATTTACTATATGTCAAAAACAGGAAAAATTTGATTCTGCTCTTGGGCCCAGTGAGTCACAATTTAGGGGTGCTGTATAAGCATAACCCTTTCTTCAAACATCAAGTAAATGCAGGCACTTTAAATTACTATATAGAATACTACCCTTCTGATGTTGCCACACAATACAAAACTGACCTAGTTCTTGCAGTGATCACGGCTTTGCTACTGCAATGCCCTTTAAGCGGGGCTGACAAAAACAGACCTTTGAAAACTTTAAATGGACCAATCCCATGCAGCCCATCTTAAACGGAATTTAAAACACTATGATCACATCACCCACTCTCAAAACTATTCAGTTGTTACTCATCAATGGAATAATTGGTGTTAGGTCCAAAAGCCAGGCAATCTTCCAAGGATTTCCCAGTCTCATCAAACCATTAGAAGTGTACGGGCAGTAAGCCTTAAACTTCTTGTAACCCAGCCTCGCCATTACAAACAATTCTGCTCCAATCACAGCACATATTTGGATTTATCTTACGAACAGACTACTGAAAAAATGCTATACAAGGTTCTATTAGGAAGTGAAGAGCATTTACTGCTCAGCCTACCATAATAATTTCACTGTCTTGTAATCCTTTCCAGACATTAATGTATCAGCATATTTGGCCTGATGCATTAGACCCTGCTGGGGATGTCTCACCTTAATATTATTTCAAAGATACTGTTTTCCTTTATTATTATTGTAAATAATATTGTGATGTCAAGAATATTGTGGGACATAATATTGCACATAACAATATTGTTTCTTTTTACTATGTTAAAAGTATAAGTATTTAATAACGTTCTATATAATATTATAAAAATGGGATTTCTAAAAAAAAGTTGTATTTGCTAAGTGTTATAGCTATTTTATTGATAGTTATTTGTATTTTTTTTCATTTGTTTTTTGGTTTGGTAATATATTTAAAGATTATTTTATTTATTTTCTTTGATTTGTTATTGAAATCTTGGATTTGTAGGAGACTAAGGTCAGAAGTGAATAAAATTTGTACGATATATTTAGTAAGTTGTTCATATTTATTAAAATGCTAATTGGGTTTATAAATCAATTAACTTATTTTAGAAATATTTGTGTATGTGTTTATGTATGAATTTCTTTTACTAATTAGTATTTTTTGGATGTCTGTGTGTATATATCAAATTAATAGATTTTCTTTTAATTCTGGGTTGTTTTTTGGTGGATTGTTGGGTTTACTAGGGAGCAGGGCGGGAAGTGTGTTAAATATATTTATATAATTTTAATTAATTTAATAAATATGTAAATTACATTTTTTAAATGTTTAGAAATATTCAGCTGTTTTGGAAATTCTAAAACAGGGATTTTTTTTATCTATGTTAATCAATACTTTAATTATATTTTGTGTTAATTACGTAATCCATTTGAATCATTATTTTCTTTTTTTGGTACACTATGTTGTTTGACTGGAAGTAGGGATGAAAGTGTTAAACATATTGCTATTTATTTTTAAAAGTATTAATTAGTGAAAATGTTTCTTAATTTTGTGAATTATGAGATTTTACATTTTATATTAAGGTTATATGTATTTTGGTTTATCTAGTGACAGTTTCTAATTTATATTTTTTAATTAAGTAGTATTTTTAGTTTTAATAGTTGTTTTTATGTTTTGTACGATTATTTATACATATCTCTCTATTTATTAAGGGTATGCTTGCATTGATATTTTTATATTATTTTTATAGATTTTATGTTGTAAATTTCAATTTTATTTTTCATGTAAAATGTACGGTAATTTAAAATAATATATTGTGTTTGATATGATTGTGGAAATGCATTTTAAATGTGTTTGTTTAGTTATTTCCATTACATAAACTGATATGTTTTTCTGATTGTGATAATTAAAAAGAATTCTTTTTAAGTCAAACGTTTTCTACTGCTGGTCAGGTTGACATAGGAATAGTAAATATCATTGCTCCAAAGTTCAACATCTTGTCAAGAAGCGTACCTGAACTCCAGTGGTTCCGTGGGAGCGGATGACGTGAAGAAGGAACCCAGATGCTGAGTTCCCAACTCCCCCACACCCCTGGACCTGAATTTCTCCAAGACCAGGAATGACGGGGAAAGGGGAAGTGGATAACAAGAGAGACTGTCACACAGGTGTCTTCGTCAACTCAGCAGGGCTGGCCAGCGATCACCTAAAACAATAAGCACACTTAGGGGGTCATTAGGATGGCGGAGGGAAGTGCCTCCGCAGACCCTGAGTATGCGGAACAGGCCTATTTTCCGTGCGCCCGTCGCGGACACTCCGTCCGCCAAATCAGGATACGAAATACGTGCCAAAATCCGTCCGCGGCGGTAGAACAAGGTCCGCCGCACCACCACACCCAACTAGGCGGCGGACGTAACCTTACCAGAGACTCCGCCGTACGGACTGACGACTAGGACCGACCTCCAAATCAAGATGGCGGAAAACACACATAAAAGCGCTGCGGATAAACAACCTGCCTGAACACGGCGGATGCTCCACAGCGACCATACCCACCACGAGCCGCACGCCGACATGGACCCTGCACTACAGGCTTACCCGATACTCTACGCGATCCAGTACGTCCTCGTCTTGGCCCACCATCGACGACGACGCAGGTAGGCACCTAAGCATTCGCTGTCTGGAGAGGAGTACCGGCAAGGGCGGTGACGTAGGGAGGGGGGAGTGACAAGTCCCAAAATGCACAAATGCCTGTGTACGGCTACGCCTCCAAGGGCCGTGACCCAGGTAGGGGAGAGTGACACGTAGCAGAACCAGGGCTCAAGTCGGGGTACCACGCGGGTGGACGGCGTCCCCCCACCAATTTAACAGGGAGCATGATAACTATAAACTGCAACTGAGTGGAAGCCACCTTTTGTGTCGTCACTTCCTGTCGTGATGTCAGCGTCCCCCCACTTCTTATTGCAGGACTTGGGTCCTGAGCAGAACCCACCGCCCCCAAGAAAATACCAATCCACACCAGCATCACACACGCAAGAATGACTCTGACAAAGCACGACACATTAATCCCCATTTTATTTACGCAGATTCGGAGCAAAGTCACAGTCTAGGATGGAGCATGGCCATAGTGGACACCAGAGCAGGAACATCAGATGCAGTACATCAGTATGAGGATAGCAACAGGGCAGTGTGGGCACCAGAGCAGGTACATCAGATGCAGTACATCAGTATGAGGATAGCAACAGGGCAGTGTGGACACCAGAGCAGGTACATCAGATGCAGTACATCAGTATCAGAACACCAACAGGGCAGCAACAGGGCAGTGTGGGCACCAGAGCAGGTACATCAGAGGGCACAGTACAGCAACTTACAGCACACTATCAGGTGGATTGCGTGAAGTACCCGCATCGGACACACTGGCAGCACCAGAAACCGGAGTGTGACACACAGCCACAGATGTAGTGACTGACACGTGAGCCACAGACCCAGATACACTGCCAGCACCTGATACAGGAGTGTGACACACCGACACAGCCCGAGTTACTGACACATGGCCCATAGACCCAGATACACTGCCAGCACCTGATACAGGAGTGTGACACACCGACACAGCCCGAGTTACTGACACATGGCCCATAGACCCAGATACACTGCCAGCACCTGATACAGGAGTGTGACACACCGACACAGCCCGAGTTACTGACACATGGCCCATAGACCCAGATACACTGCCAGCACCTGATACAGGAGTGTGACACACCGACACAGCCCGAGTTACTGACACATGGCCCATAGACCCAGATACACTGCCAGCACCTGATACAGGAGTGTGACACACCGACACAGCCCGAGTGACTGACACGTGAGCCACAGACCCAGATACACTGCCAGCACCTGATACAGGACATGTCTCGACTGATACCCTGCCACTAACAGACACATGCGAGTCAACTGCACCAGCGCCACAGTGACCACTGAAATGATGAGCCACAGGGCTGTATGGTCCAGGAGGCAGGGTGGCTCTGGGAGCGGGGGATAGTTGCAATTGGCCGATATCGGATTGTGCATGTGTCAATGCTGTATGTCTACGCTTCTTTTGGACATGTGCCTGCACCCTGGACAGGACAGGACTCACAAGTCGACCGGACTGAGAAGCAATTTCACCCACCATGGGAGGTGCATGTGCTGGAGGGGGAATGGTCTCTGGGGACGTGCTGGAGCCTGCTTGTCGTTTGCTGTGTGGCTGCCTTGTGGCCTCTGCAACATGTGTCATGGGGGATGCCACGACAGGGTCCACCTGCATCCGTCCCTGACGGGCCATGATGGGAGTGGAGGTAAGGGGTGACTCCACTGCTGAGTCTTCTGTATTCCGTTTGCCAGAAAACAGCTGTCTCAGAGCAACTATGGGTGATGTATGCCTGTCCCTGACAGCGCCACTGTTCATGGGCGAGTCCTTGGGCCTTGGATGTTCCATTTCCGTCGGAGTACTGTAGTCTGTAGACTTGCCCTGTTCCCTGGATGGTGCCCTCTTCCAGGCAGCAGACTTGTCGTCTGTGGTGTACATATCAGCATGACACCCCTTCTGCCCGTGTGTGTCCCTGCCCCTGGGACTGTCCGTGCTCCTCTTAGGTGCGTTTGTCTTGTGACTATTCTTGTCCCTGCCCTTGGGAGTGGCACCTTCCTTCGTAGTATCCCTGCCCTTGGGAGTGCCTACATCCTTCCTGCTTTCCCTGGCCTTGGGAGTGGCACCTTCCTTCGTAGTCTCCCTGCCCTTGGGAGTGCTTACATCCTTCCTGCTGTCCCTGCCCTTGGGAGTGGCACCTTCCTTCGTAGTCTCCCTGCCCTTGGGAGTGCCTACATCCTTCCTGCTGTCCCTGCCCTTGGGAGTGGCACCTTCCTTCGTAGTCTCCCTGCCCTTGGGAGTGCCTACATCCTTCCTGCTGTCCCCGCCCTTGGGAGTGGCACCTTCCTTCGTAGTCTCCCTGCCCTTGGGAGTGCCTACATCCTTCCTGCTGTCCCTGGCCTTGGGAGTGGCACCTTCCTTCGTAGTCTCCCTGCCCTTGGGAGTGCCTACATCCTTCCTGCTTTCCCTGCCCTTGGGAGTGCCTACATCCTTCCTGCTTTCCCTGCCCTTGGGAGTGCCTACATCCTTCCTGCTTTCCCTGCCCTTGGGAGTGGCACCTTCCTTCCTAGTGTCCCTGGCACTGGGAGTATGCGAGCCCTCAAGAGATGTATTCGTCTTCTCACTGTCCTCGTACAGGGTAGTGTCAATGGAAGCGGGAGTGAGTCTTGGCCTGGTAGTACCTTGTGTGTGGGATGGCTGTGCAGCATGTGTAGCCATTACACCCAACCCCTCTTTTGCCTCACATGTGTGTACTCCACTACATCTGACGTTGTCCTTGTGAACAGAGTTACCTGACCTAGGGGATGGGGTCTGAGGCCTCCGTGCCTTGACGTGCTGGCTGACGCTGCTTCTAGTGCAATAACCTGTATTAGAGTCCTGGTCAGAAAATTCACTCCCCCTGACACATCCAGAGTTGTAGATGGTGGAACAGAAGTACCACCCAGTCCATGCGACTGTGCAATGGCAGACGACACACTGTTAGACAATGACTGCAGTGTCCTGTGTACACCAGCCAGATCACCATGCATACCTTCCATGAATGCCACCACCTGCCCTAACTTCCTATCGTGGTCTTGGAATGCATTAATCATATTGGTCTGGCCCACACACAGCTGTCGCAGCAGATCTACAGCCTCTGCACAAAGTGAATTTTGGGTCACCGAGGCTGGGGCAGCGGTGCCGACACCGAACGCCACTCTGCTCCCCCTACTCCTGCGTGCACGAACAGTACATGGTGCAGTTGCCGGCAGGGTGGGCCCTGTGTGCTGTGTCCCGACCGAAGGTGTAGGTTGTCCACTCCCAGTCTGTGACAACAGTGCTGACTCACCAACACTGTCGGAAGATGATGACGATGTTGTCTCCACATGCGAGTCCTCCGGGACGGTCCTGTCCCCCTCTCCGCCGCTGGCCCCTTCGGTGTCAGTCTGCGTGTGTGCGACGTCTGATCCGGATGCATTGCCTTCTGTAATCTCCGCCGTCTGTGGCTGAGTGCCCTCTGCCAAAGCTGAAAAGCACAGGAAATGGGTGTAAGTAATGGGCACACACACGTACAGTACTGCTGCGGAATCCCTAAAGCCACTGATGACACTGTCCATCGATCCCCCATCCTGCACACAGCCCACCCCAAGCAGTCATCCTCACAGGAATTCTGTGGCGTTGGCCGTAATACATGTACAGCATGCACACTGGGCATGAGGAACTACATCAGCACACAAGTGTTGCCAAGGGGTGACGGAGCACTACAGCATGTGCATGACAACTGAACAGCTTAGCAGGTGGCGTCTCAACATTCCGCATGTGCAAGTGAAAAGTTAACTGTGGCAATGTCACCAACATGCCATTGGAAATAGACTCACGATAGACGGAAGACCCTAATGTGTGTGGGCAACCATACATGCATTGCACTCACAAGCAACATACACTGACAGTAAGCTTACCGCCACGTTGCTGTTCATCCACACGCAACCGCTCGGACAGGTCAGGATGCGTCACAGCTATGATACGGTGCATGAGAGGGGTCATTGAGCGTCGGGCCAGACGTGCCGTCCGTGGAATCAGCCCTAGTGTCACTTCCGCTACATTCTTGCTCAGTCTGGAAATGTCGTCCCAGCGTTTGTGGCAGTGTGTATGTCGTCTATTGGACACCCCCGCTGCTCGTACTTCACGTGCAATGCTCCTCCACACGTCCTTGCGAAGGTGCAGCTTTACCTACCATGATGGGAGACAAAAGGGTGGAAGTCAGGGGACAGTTGGCCAGTCACACAGATAGGAGCAACACATTACTCTCAGCAGCCATGCACATATCGATTCTTTAGTTGTTCACACATCACACCGCCAAGTTTCCCAGAGACCAGGTGCCATATCACACCTCATGCACCACAACTCATCCCCCACGACACTTACCGCCTGTCCGGGTGCGCCGTACAGGCGTCCGTAGTTGCGTAGCACAGCGTCCACGAGGACATCCAGCTCCGCGGCGGTGAAGGGACGAGACCGGACCTCTTTGACTCCAGACATGGCAAGGTCACGGAGTATGGCACTAGAGCGGCAGTCGGTGGTCAGCTCCGCAGCAGCAGGTGGAGGTGATGGTCACAGGCAGCAGTCGGTGGTCAGCTCCGCAGCAGCAGGTGGAGGTGATGGTCACAGGCAGCAGTCGGTGGTCAGCTCCGCAGCAGCAGGTGGAGGTGATGGTCACAGGCAGCAGTCGGGTGGTCAGCTCCGCAGCAGCAGGTGGAGGTGATGGTCACAGGCAGCAGTCGGTGGTCAGCTCCGCAACAGCAGGTGGAGGTGATGGTCACAGGCAGCAGTCGGTGGTCAGCTCCGCAGCAGCAGGTGGAGGTGATGGTCACAGGCAGCAGTCGGTGGTCAGCTCCGCAGCAGCAGGTGGAAGTGATGGTCACAGGCAGCAGTCGGTGGTCAGCTCCGCAGCAGCAGGTGGAGGTGATGGTCACAGGCAGCAGTCGGTGGTCAGCTCCGCAGCAGCAGGTGGAGGTGATGGTCACAGGCAGCAGTCGGTGGTCAGCTCCGCAGCAGCAGGTGGAGGTGATGGTCACAGGCAGCAGTCGGTGGTCATCGTAGAAAGTTTGCTTTTGCACATCACACATATATAGGGCCCTGTGGCCATGTCAGTGGCATACGGCGCCAGCCATTGGTCCGCCGTGAGAGCGTGTTTGGAATTGGGCCAATGATTGGCCCTGGTGTTGGGGTGAACACCATACGGTACTTGCAATTGGCCAACCGTGGCCCATGTCCACACCTCCCATTGGCTGCACTTGCACAGACCGTCACGCTCACACACCGGCAACTGCACGTGCTAGAGACCGGGACGGATGCATCATTTGCAACAAAGTTGTAACAGTGGCGCCACCATGGCGGGGCACGTATTCGGCGGGGGAGGTGGAGGCCAATACAGCCATAAGCTGATGTCCATGCACATGACAGTTCATGACCCCCTTACAGTGACATTGCATCAGCCAGCCTACACCGGCCGGCCCAGCTCTACCCACTACCGCCGTGCCATTCCCAGCCCATGACCGCCGTTGCGGCCGTGCCAACTACCGCCGCTTCAGGCCCCTCCACTACCGCCGTGCCAGACCTAGGCCATGACCGCCGTTGCGGCCGTGCCAACTACCGCCGCTTCAGGCCCCTCCACTACCGCCGTGCCAGACCTAGCCCATGACCGCCGTTGCGGCGGTGCCAACTACCGCCGCTTCAGGCCCCTCCACTACCGCCGTGCCAGACCTAGGCCATGACCGCCGTTGCGGCCGTGCCAACTACCGCCGCTTCAGGCCCCTCCACTACCGCCGTGCCAGACCTAGCCCATGACCGCCGTTGCGGCGGTGCCAACTACCGCCGCTTCAGGCCCCTCCACTACCGCCGTGCCAGGCCCAGCCCATGACCGCCGTTGCGGCCGTGCCAACTACCGCCGCTTCAGGCCCCTCCACTACCGCCGTGCCAGACCTAGGCCATGACCGCCGTTGCGGCCGTGCCAACTACCGCCGCTTCAGGCCCCTCCACTACCGCCGTGCCAGACCTAGCCCATGACCGCCGTTGCGGCCGTGCCAACTACCGCCGCTTCAGGCCCCTCCACTACCGCCGTGCCAGACCTAGGCCATGACCGCCGTTGCGGCCGTGCCAACTACCGCCGCTTCAGGCCCCCTCCACTACCGCCGTGCCCTGGCGGCCCTGGCACGGCGGTCATGGGCTAGGTCTGGCACGGCGGTAGTGGAGGGGGCCTGAAGCGGCGGTAGTTGGCACGGCCGCAACGGCGGTCATGGGCTGGGCCTGGCACGGCGGTAGTGGGTAGAGCTGGGCCGGCCGGTGTAGGCTGGCTGATGCAATGTCACTGTAAGGGGGTCATGAACTGTCATGTGCATGGACATCAGCTTATGGCTGTATTGGCCTCCACCTCCCCCGCCGAATACGTGCCCCGCCATGGTGGCGCCACTGTTACAACTTTGTTGCAAATGATGCATCCGTCCCGGTGTCTAGCACGTGCAGACAATTGGAATGTTGAACGCGGGCCGCGTATGGCCAGACGTCAACAGCGGAAGCAGTGCACCGCCATGGCGGCGTCAATGAGTGCATGTCAGCTGACGATGCACGATGCACTATGTTTAATTGTCTGCAGCTGCATGATGAGGGTTGTGTGCGTGATTGCGTGACTCCACACTTCATGCTCTATCCCATGTTTTCCATACCATGCCCATCGGTGTGCCACTAATGACCGTCACTTTTGGGTCATGTCACATGCCTTGTTGGCAGTGATGTTGAGGTGCAACAGAGTGCATTGGACATGTTGCAACACATCATGTAGCTGGTGGGTGCACATTGCTACGTCAATCCATGTTGTTGTGACAATCAGAGGTGTCACACATAAGCAAAGCGTACACTGCCTATTACATGTTGGATAGAGTGCGGTGACATGTGTGTGAGTTGCACAGACATGCGTTGTATGTGAATTGACTTCCATTCCATTTACTCCCACACAGGAGGGCTCAAAATGTCCATCGCCCATATACTGTGCTGGAGGACATGGTGGACGAGGAGGTGATCCGGAAATTCAGGCTTGATCGACGTAGATTGCTGGAGCTTGTGAACAAGTTGTCTCGTCACCTGCAGCCGCGGAGAACTTATCCAGGCTCAATTTCACCCACCCAAAAGGTGATGGCGGCACTCCATTTTTTTGCAACAGGCACATTCCAGTACACTATAGGACATGCCGGGGGAATGTCACAGGCCATGTTCAGCACGGTACTCAAGGATGTACTGACAGCCATGATGCTGTACAAGCATGAGTACATACATTTTCCACAGGCGGCAGAGTTGGCAGCGGTCAAGGCAGACTTTTATGCACTGGGTCGCATTCCACACGTTGTGGGTTCAATTGATGGCACGCATAATGCGATCATTCCGCCACGGGCACGTGAGCAGGTGTTTCGGAATCGGAAGCACTTCCACTCCCTTAACGTGCAGGTGGTGTGCCAGGCCGACAACATTATCTCACATGTGTGTGCAAGATTTCCTGGCTCTGCACATGACGCCCACATCATGCGGAGCAGCATAGTCCCACGACTGATGGCAAATCTGCGTCCGGCACAAGCCTGGCTTGTTGGTGAGTATGCTGTGGTGACTGGAGTGATATCTGGGTGGCTTGGTGTGGCCACATGTTCAGGTACTGATGTCTCTCTCTCTCTCTAATTCCCACATACACAGGCGACTCGGCTTACCCAAACAGGCCTTGGCTTCTGAGTCCAATTCGCAATCCCACCACAGCAGGAGAAATGCGATACAACGATGCCCATGGTAGGACACGTCGAGTGGTGGAACGAACATTTGGCCTGCTTAAGTCTAGGTTTCGGTGCCTAGATAAGACTGGAGGGGCCCTGCCTTACGCACCTGGCAAAGTATGCATGATTGTGATGGCCTGCTGCATGCTCCACAACCTGGCTGTGCGAAATAACATAGAACTGATCTTGGACCCAGATGAACAGCAAGTTCCTCGCCCTCCCGACCCACCCATGTCGACTGATGAGGATAGTGGTGAGGAGGAAGGTGTGGACCAGAGGCGCCAGCTCATTGAACGCTACTTCCCTTGACTGTGAGTGTGCCCCTCTTGTGCTGCTTGTGTATGCCCTGTGTCGGTTTGCTGCTCTAGTGTCATTGTGTTGGGGATCATCTATGTGTTTTGTTATGTGATGTATGCATGTGTGTGTGTGTCTTCATTTATGAGTACATGCACTCCTCCATGATGTGTGTAGTGTCAGCCATTCGTGTAGTGATGTGTGTGGTTTGTTGTAAGTTGCACTGCAGTGAGTTGGGATGAGTGTGATGCTGTTTACTAACGTCTGTTTGCGGGTTCTATGTTTCCCTAGGTCACTCCGTTGCGGCATGATTCTGTACCTGTTGGATCCCTGAACCTGGTTACGTCTGTTTCTGATGCAATCATGTGAATAAACATGGAGGCAACACATCATTGAGTGAGTAAGTGGTATTTATTTACAGATTGTGCATAGGGGTAGGTGCATATTTACAAAGGAGTGAAGGGGTGGGGGAGTGACAGTCCAAGGTAATGGAAGATGAAATGGCCGTGCAGACACCACATAGGGTGGTGTGTGCCTACTGCAGCAGGCCTGTGGGAGGTGGGACCGGATACTTTCCAGGTTGGATCGGAGGCTCAGGTACTCCAATGAGTCACTGTCGGCTCCTCTTGGAGCGTGTGCCATGTGCTCCAACACTGCTCTCGCCCACTTCGTGCCTCGGACGGCCCCTCCGTCTTTGTGCCGGGACGGGGTCAGCTAGGGGCGCAGGCTGATCCGGTACCACATCCGCCGCCAGGGGCGCAGTCGGCGGTGGCGGTGTTGTGGCCGGTGCCGTTGTTTGAGGGGGGGGGGGGGCGGGGGTGGTGGTGTTGGCGGATGCCCTGGCGCTGAAAATGTCGACCAGTTGGCCAAGCCGCCTCTCGATGGCCCCCAACATGGCGGTGTTGTCCACAAAGTCCTGGTGGGCCCGGTCTGCATGTTCCTGGCTACGTGCATAGCCCGCCTCCACCCGGACTAGTGCTTCATGGCACTGTTGCACAGCATTCAGTGTTGTGTCCTCAGCCCTTCTTTCCGCCCTGCTCCTGCCTGCAGGATCTGCCCTTGCAGTGGTGGGTTGCCTGACTGTCTCCCTGCGTGGCTGGGATGGCGCTGGCCCAGCGTTGGCGGCGGAGTTGGGCAGGGTGGCAGGGGCAGAAGTGGTGGTAGTAGTGGTGGTGGTGGAGGTGGTGCTGGAGGCAGCTGTGCAGGTCCGAGTCGCCGGTGTTGTTGTGATGCCAGTGCCCGTTGTCGTTGTAGTTGCAGGTGTGACCTGCGTGGCAGAGGTCCCTGGCTGGCTGCTTGGTCCGGCACCATCCTCTGCCCCGGAGGTGGCTGCACATTTGTCCCATGAGTGCTCGGAGTTTGGGGATGCTGGAGGCCTGGTGTCAATGGCGGCAGTCAGATTAGGATCTCCTGCAAAAGAATAATGTGATGATGAGTAATGTTGCCTAGACGTGTACATGTATTTGTGGTTGACATTCAGTCGGCATTGGCACACACCCCACCCACCACCACCACCCTCTCTATGGACATGGGGGCCTGTTGGAAGTTGTAGTTCCGACCCCTCACACACCCCACCCACCACCACCACCCTCTCTATGGACATGGGGGCCTGTTGGAAGTTGTAGTTCCGACCCCTCACACACCCCACCCACCACCACCACCCTCTCTATGGACATGGGGGCCTGTTGGAAGTCGGAGTAGTGACCCCTCACACACCCCACCCACCACCACCACCCTCTCTATGGACATGGGGGCCTGTTGGAAGTTGTAGTTCCGACCCCTCACACACCCCACCCACCACCACCACCCTCTCTATGGACATGGGGGCCTGTTGGAAGTTGTAGTTCCGACCCCTCACACACCCCACCCACCACCACCACCCTCTCTATGGACATGGGGGCCTGTTGGAAGTTGTAGTTCCGACCCCTCACACACCACACCCACCACCACCACCCTCTCTATGGACATGGGGGCCTGTTGGAAGTCGGAGTAGTGACCCCTCACACACCCCACCCACCACCACCACCCTCTCTATGGACATGGGGGCCTGTTGGAAGTCGGAGTAGTGACCCCTCACACACCACACCCACCACCACCACCCTCTCTATGGACATGGGGGCCTGTTGGAAGTTGTAGTTCCGACCCCTCACACACCCCACCCACCACCACCACCCTCTCTATGGACATGGGGGCCTGTTGGAAGTTGTAGTTCCGACCCCTCACACACCCCACCCACCACCACCACCCTCTCTATGGACATGGGGGCCTGTTGGAAGTTGTAGTTCCGACCCCTCACACACCCCACCCACCACCACCACCCTCTCTATGGACATGGGGGCCTGTTGGAAGTTGTAGTTCCGACCCCTCACACACCTCACCCACCACCACCACCCTCTCTATGGACATGGGGGCCTGTTGGAAGTTGTAGTTCTGACCCCTCACACACCACACCCACCACCACCACCCTCTCTATGGACATGGGGGCCTGTTGGAAGTCGGAGTAGTGACCCCTCACACACCCCACCCACCACCACCACCCTCTCTATGGACATGGGGGCCTGTTGGAAGTCGGAGTAGTGACCCCTCACACACCACACCCACCACCACCACCCTCTCTATGGACATGGGGGCCTGTTGGAAGTTGTAGTTCCGACCCCTCACACACCCCACCCACCACCACCACCCTCTCTATGGACATGGGGGCCTGTTGGAAGTCGGAGTAGTGACCCCTCACACACCACACCCACCACCACCACCCTCTCTATGGACATGGGGGCCTGTTGGAAGTTGTAGTTCCGACCCCTCACACACCACACCCACCACCACCACCCTCTCTATGGACATGGGGGCCTGTTGGAAGTTGTAGTTCCGACCTCTCACACACCCCACCCACCACCACCACCCTCTCTATGGACATGGGGGCCTGTTGGAAGTTGTAGTTCCGACCCCTCACACACCCCACCCACCACCACCACCACCACCACCACCACCCTCTCTATGGACATGGGGGCCTGTTGGAAGTTGTAGTTCCGACCCCTCACACACCACACCCACCACCACCACCCTCTCTATGGACATGGGGGCCTGTAGGAGTGCTTTAGAGGTTGGTGAGTATGTGGACTGCATGCAAGGCTGGGGTATGTGGGATGTGTCTTCAGAGTTGTGTGGCCCACACCGTGTTGTTGTGTTTGTGGTGGTTGGTTGGTACTTACCAGCCTCTTCTCCATCAGGAAGTCCATCGAGGGTGTCAGGGTGCAGGATGGTCAGCACCTTCTCCTCCCACTCGGTGTATGGTCCCATTGCATCATTGCCATTTCCTGCTAAGATCTTTGAATCGGTCATGAACGAACAACTATCTGACTACATTCAAGCCAATGACCTATTAGACGACACCCAGTTCGGTTTTCGTCAAGGACATGGGACAGAAACGGCTCTGATTAAGGCCGCTGACGAAATAAGAACTACTATGGACAACGATGGACAGGCTGTTCTGATTCTGCTGGACTTGTCGGCGGCTTTCGACACGGTCGATCACTCTACCTTGATCGGCCGTGTCGAGGCCATCGGTATCAAACATAAGGCCAAAGACCTTATAACATCTTTCCTGGCCGACCGTAAACAGGCAGTTAAGCTGGGCTCATTTACTTCCCCGACATTCGCCCTTCCTTGCGGTGTTCCACAGGGCTCCTCGCTGAGTCCGACCCTTTTTAACATTTATGTGTCGGACTTGGCGAGGGTTATAAAAGCGTACAATATCAATTTGACCACTTACGCCGATGATACCCAGCTGGTATTATCTATTCACAAAAATGGACCCACTATAGCGGCTAACTTCAAAGACGGCATGCGAGCCATCAGCTGCTGGATGGCCTCTAACTGTCTTAAATTGAATTCTTCTAAGACCGAAGTTATGCTGTTTGGTAAGGTTCAGCCGGCCTGGTCTCCTTTATGGTGGCCGGAGGAAATGGGCACTCCACCTGAACCAGTCAGCAAAGTGAGAAACCTAGGTGTTATATTTGATGAGAAACTCCATTTCCATCACCATGTGAATTCCGTAGTTTCTTCGTCATTCAACATCTTGCGAAAAATTAAGAAGCTTTTGCCATACCTACCTACCACCGCTGGCAAAACTCTCATTTCAACCCTAGTGTTTTCTCGCACTGATTATTGCAATGCCCTTTTCCTCAACGCTCAGGATAAAGTAATCGCAAAACTGCAAATGATTCAGAACGCCTCCGCCAGAGTTCTACTTGGTATCCCAAAATTTACCTCTGTTTCAACACAATTAGCTCAATTGCACTGGCTCCCGGTGAGGAGCCGCATTAAGTTTAAGTCCTTGTGTATTGTCTACAAGGCAATAAACAACATGGGACCCAAATTTCTTAGAAATTCCCTTAAGTCTCTACCAACCCCCAGAACGCTTCGTTCCAACACCGCCCACCTGCTTCTAATCTCTAGAGCAAGGAAAGTCAATTGGGGTGACAGACGTTTTGGTATTGCAGCAGCAAGATTGTGGAACTCTCTCCCTCTCAACATTAAATCTAGCCCCACACTGCTTATTTTTAGAAAGCTACTTAAAACATGGCTGTTTTCTCAATAAACTAACTAGCAACTTCAGATATAGAGCTCTGCATCTGTTCTCTGAAACACTGGTAATAGACCTAGCTCCCAGCGCCGAGACACCCACGGGTAATTGCTGCGCTTTAAAAATCACAAAAATAAATAAATAAATAAATATGGTAGGGGCTCCGGGGGGGTTCCACCGCCGGTGTGGTTGGCCCGGAGGAAGTTCCTGGCTCTAATAGACTTCACCCGGGTCTTCAGGTCGTGCCACCGCCTCTGGATGTCAGCCTTGGTTCTCGGAACGCTCCCGGAGGCATTGACCCTGGTCACGATACGGTCCCACAGGCTGTTCTTCCGAGCTATGCTCGTCTGCTGCACGAGGGACCCGAAGATGTGGGGTTCCACACGAAGGATCTCTTCCACCATTACCTTGAGCTCGGTGTCTGAGAATTTAGGATTCTTTTTGGGTGCCATGGTGCTCGGGGGGTGTGTTTGTGTGGAGTGCGGAGGTGCTGGTGTGTGCTGTTTGGGTATGGTGTGGTGGGTGTTTGTGTGCAGGGTGTGTTTGGGTGTGGGTAATGTGTCTGAATCAAATAGTTTGCTGTTAGTCAAGTCAAGTATTGTCTCCTGCTGTCAGCTATGCTGGGATGCAGAGGATTTCGGGAGTGGGTGGGAGTCAATTTATAGTCTGTGTGTTGGCCCTGTGTGAATGTTGATTGGCAGTCAGGTGATAGGTGGGTGTGTTGTCAGGTGTGGTCTATGCAGTTCTTGGGGGTGGGTAAATGTGTCTTGTGTTTGGTTTAGATGTGTCAGGTGGGTTGTCGTCCATTTTGCTGTGTTTGGTGATGGATTCTGTCGGTATGTATGCCATTGGATTGACTGTAGGGATGTTGGACTTCCGCAGTGGTGCCCCGTTTCTCATTGCATTGCTCCCGCCGCGGACGTGGATCGCGGTGGCTACCGGGGTACTTGCGGAGTTATCCTAATTGCGGACACGGAAAGTACGCAGGTATCGCGGGGGAGGATGTTGTTCTCCTGGTCATGTGCGTACGCGGCGGTCGGTGTTTTGTAGGTTCCGTCCGCATGCCGCGGAATCGGGTGTACTTCGACCGCCGCGGACGGGGATTGTTGTGCTCCGTCCGCCGCGGTCGGCGTTTCGGTCACATTTGATCCTAATCGCTAATGCGGTTTTTCCGCGGCCAGGTCCGGAGTATCTTGCCACCTTCCACGGCGGACGGGGCACGTTTCCGTCCGCCATCCTAATCGGCCCCTTAGTACAGCTCCCTTATTATATTGGTACTCTTTCTATCTAAGAATTCCCCCTAACGTTATGTACCTGAATATGTGTGAAACTTTGCCCCTCTCTGAAGATCTTTAGCAATGTTCGAAGAAATGTCAGATTTGGTAAGAATTCTGGATGTCCCTCGCATGTAGATAACTCAGGATGGTGTAGACAATTGGTCGGTAAACAAACGTATATATCATATGCATATCATAATACCCCTGTCTACAATGCTGCTGGCTGGTACTCCCTTCGAACTGGGCTGAAGAAAACTGTCTCTGAAATTCACGAGTTACTTCACTCGCAAAACGTGAATATAGTCCCAGTCTCTCAAAAGTACTCTGACTGACTTAATGCCGCTGTCTGTAGAGTCTCTGTATAAACTCTGGAATTCTGGATTCTCTCATGGACTCTAGTCTCCCAACAACTGCAGACAGTTTATATATCACAGAGAAAATTCCTCTTACCGCTTCACAGAAGAACTGCTTTGTTCAAACCTGGCCCGCTGTATGCTAGAACCGCTGTCAGCATAAACTCCTCAGCGCTGCACAATAAGTTCTCAGCTGGAAGAAATGCGTCACTGGTGCAGGAAGGAAGGCGGGACCTTAATAGCTGAACGGGGAAAATAACTGGGACTTCTTGGAATGCGGACACTAATTTCCACACAAAGCTAAAACGGGAATTTTCTATGAAAGTCAGACGCGTAACGGAAAACACCTCCGTACGCTCAAATTATTCAGTTGAAGTGCACCGCGTATAGAACGCGAGCGCACGAAATGGCCGACCAGGATTTGAACTAGAGCGCTAACCTCTTTTTAAAATGGAACAACCAGGAAGCGCATCAAGTCGACCAAGTTGATGCCAAACGCTGTCTCCAACTCCATAGGGAGAGTGGCGACGAACGCATAGCACAGACTTTGAGGGAAGGACCAGGAGCCTGACTATCTGTACTACGCTGGATTCTGACACATCTTTGCAGTTAAGGAGGCACACGTTTATATGCCTCAGAGGGGCACCGGGATTAAAACCAGTGAGGAACAGTTGCATGTTTGAGTCATCCACATTTTCTGGGATACCCACTATCCAGACATTATTTCTCCAGGCTCTCCATGTGACCTCTTCCACTCTTTACTCCGGGCACTCTCCAATATTCAGGAAAGTGATACTTGTTTGGTCTGCGTATTGTCTTCCATTGTCAATATGCTTGTCTCTGCTTCTATGATGCTTTCCAGAGTCCTGTACAAATCATCTCGTAGGAGTGGCACATCAACACGGATCCCCTCCATTTTCCTTCTACTGATGTCCCAGTGCCTTGATGATTTATGGAATCATTTCTGTTGAAGAAGTCAGATTGTTTGTGCCCATCACAGGAAGTACTTCTAGCACCCTTGTCCTGTGTCGCTTTGTGATATTGTTCTGTTTTTACTTGGAATTGGTGCATAGCTTTGTCCTTAACCATGATGTAATTCCTTACCACCCTGTAGGGTGGTAGGTTTACCCCCAACAAAGAGGTACTGAGGATCAGCACCACCACTAAGATGCCCAAGACATGGAGAGAGTGTATCAAGACAATGCTTTTGGCAGTACAATTCCTTTTTTCCCTTAGGGTGGCTGCAATTGGTAAGGTAAGCAATGTCTATTGGAAGACTATTGTCTTCCTACTCCTCTTGATTCATCACTCAGCACGACACACAACATAAAAACAGGGGGAAAGTCCTTGGTCACTGGACCGTCATCATGTCAATAAAGAACAGGGCTTTTGCTGCCACTCCCCACTGGGCGCTCTCAGCTGAGGCTGCCTTTCTGTTGGACCACCACACAGGGCCTCGACACACAGAAGGGCAATCAACCGTGATAGACTCAGTTCCTGTGAAAGAAAGGGGTAGAAAGAATATTTGCATCCGATAATTAGCTTGTCAAACTGCACATGAGCTCAGACTGCCCAGGCTAACAGGGACAAAGTAGGGAGTCAATACTGCTGGAGTCGACACAGGAGGTTCTCGCCTTTGAAGTGTTTGTGGGAAGGGATCAGGCAGTGGTGTAAGCTAGGGATGCAGCTGCAACCCTCAGAGGAGCTCTTAGTAATGGAGACTTTAATCTATCATTTTAGATTGCCGCAGAATTCTGTGCAGGAGGGTTGTAGCATGGGTTGCAATGTTATACAGTTCCTACTGATCAAGTAGGACTGTCTATTAAGAACAACACAACTTCATAATACAGAGACTGAGTATGCTTATATAATCAGTAAATGTTGGTCTGTTTGACTAGCTCACAGTACCGCATCTAAACTCCTAAATTTACAGTTATAGATGTCAGTAACCTAGAACATGATTGTAAAATAAAAAGGAAAAAAAAGGAAATCGTGGTAACAGATATAACCTTTTTGTTTCTCAGTCATGCATGCCAAAAGTGTTCGCACAAAAAAGATGCAATACTGCACTTGAAAAAGTTTATTGAAAAGTTCTGATCTTTACAAATAAATTAGGAACTGCGATTGTAAGAAAGTTGAGACATTATTGTAATAAGCATTATTAGAATAGTGAAAAACACAAACAATTAAATCATGGTAATTGTTAATAATGTTGATACGTTACTCCTATCTATTACTAGCCTCTATGCTAAAGAAAGCATATTAGGAGTACCAATCTGCCAGGCCTGTTGGAATGACCTGACCCCCATACCTTGGTAATGTATGTTAGGGTTCGTGCATCCACAGATACACCTCCGACTGAGTGTACAACTATCTTCCTTCTCGGGATGAAGGTCAGGGACAGCAGGACTGCATCTTACAGCAGTTTCCCCTTATGAATCCGGCAGGAAGTGCATCTCTCACTGACTTCAGCACAGGCACAGTTTAAATAACAAAACAGCAAGGTAATTACACTGTGTCTAAGGTGCAGGACAGCTTTTTGATTAGACTAAAGCAGAAGAGTAATCTCCTTGAAAGCCCAGAAAATAAAACAATTCTTACATTCTGAAGTTGTGCAACCTTGGAACTAAATGTGCAGACTACAGGGTGACAATATCTGTCAGTAATAAATACGTGCAAGAGCTAATATCACAATAGGAAAACATGTGCAAACCACCAAATGAGACTAGGCGGGTCATTAGGATGGCGGGCGGATTGCCTCCGCCAGGCTGGCGGTAGCCACCGCTGGCCTGGTGGGGGCAATCCGCCTTAACTTCCGGTGATGCCTGAAGCGCACACTGGAGATTTTCCACTTCTGTTGCGCACAGACCTCGCGCCACGCACATCTGGACACAAGGTCCGCCTCCACGGAAATAGCAAGAAAGGGACTATCCCTCCCCCGGGAATATGTGATGATATTCCGCAAACCAACATCCCGCATACCATCACTCCGCAATTTTTATAACGCAGGACTATTACTCTGCAAAGACATAATTTCGAAAACTTTTACAACGCATATGACTATATTATATATCATATATATCATTCATATATATATATATATATATATATATATATATATATATATATATATATATATATATATATATATATATATATATATATATAGCAACTCAAAGGTCAGCTTGGAATCTCCAGTACCTCTGCGATCAAACAAAAGACCAGCGAATCCCAAATAGTGGCAAAAGGGTTTCTTTATTCCAGAAAATTCAGCAGCGTAGCAGACGACGCGTTTCAGGCAGTTGCCCTTGATCACATCAGAATTTTTACCCACAATGCCCTCTTTTTAACTGATCGTGTGCACACCATGTGATAAAACAAAATACTAGTAGGCAAGTTCAAAATGCTGAAAACAGAGGATGCAGCCATTCCACATTTGTAAATAGAAGGGGATTACTGTCGTATTCACAGAACTTCAATATCTGCATAAATGCTGGCTAGTATAGACTGTTTTAAGGTCCTATATAAGCAAAATCTTCAAAGTGCGTTTCAATAGTGCAGTTTACACATGTGCAAAATATCGCAATTTTAAATATATCACTATAAATATACATATAAATATAAATAAATATATATATATATATATAAAATATAAATCATTTCATGGTTCAAAAGTAATCATATGCATACTTAAAAGCACCTTTAAAAAAATTATTCATTACACCATTATAGTAGTCCCAATGGGATGTGCAAAACAATGGCAATGTAAATCTCACTGACAAATGTGCAACTATACGCAAAAGATTAAAGTGCTGCTTAGACCGCAGTCTATACTGATGTCGAAACAAGTCCCATAAAATGTATTTACAAATTGACCAACGTTGGGGACATCAAACTCTGATGGCAGCCCCTCTGCAATAAATTTATGTGTCCTACTTTGGGAGGAAGGAACTCCCCTCCACCCTGTGTTTAAAGTGCAACCTGTGTGATGCAGGAGAATCATTGATCCATCACTGCAAAAAGTTAAAAGAAGGAAAGAATTAAATGAATACTCTCCATATACTGCCAAAAGGTTGGGATAACCGGGCTGTAATACGACCATGTACCAAACCAAACAAGCATTGGAAATGCAATAGGTCTCGCATTAGAAAAGTTGGAGTTATTGGTCTTGTAAATGACATATTTTATTTATTTGTTGGTTTTTAAAATTGCTAAATTGATGGCTTTGTCATTTACAATGCCAATAGTTATAACTTTCGCGAATGTGACACCTATAGCATTTGGAATGCAATATGTTTTGTATTTACGTGACTTAGATGGCAGCTCTGGTCGTTAGGCCACATCTCTAGAGAGCAGGAGAGTGCAGCAGGGGAGAGAAGCACAGCAATGCAATAGGTCTCGCATTAGGAAAGTTTGAGCTATTGGTATTGTAAAGGACACATTTTTTATTTATGTGCTTGTTTTGAAAATAGCGAATTAATAGCTTTGTTATTTACAATGCCAATAGTTTTATCTTTCGCAAATGTGACACCTATTGTAACACAATATGTGTTGTGAGGGTGAGTGAGGGTGAGGGTGAGGGGTTGAAGGTGAGGGGTTGAGGGTGAGTGAGGGTGAGGGGTTGAGGGTGAGTGAGGGTGAGGGGTTGAGGGTGAGTGAGGGTGAGTGAGGGTGAGTGAGGGTGAGGGGTTGAGGGGGAGGGGTTGAGGGGGAGGGGTCGAGGGTGAGGGGTTGAGGGTGAGTGAGGGTGAGGGGTTGAGGGTGAGTGAGGCTGAGGGGTTGAGGGTGAGTGAGGGTGAGGGGTTGAGGGTGAGTGAGGGTGAGGGGTTGAGGGTGAGTGAGGATGAGTGAGAGTGAGGGTGAGTGAGGGGTTGAGGGTGAGGGGTTGAGGGTGAGTGAGGGTGAGGGGTTGAGGGTGAGTGAGGGTGAGGGGTTGAGGGTGAGTGAGGGTGAGGGTGAGTGAGGGTGAGGGGTTGAGGGTGAGTGAGGGTGAGTGAGGGTGAGTGAGGGTGAGGGTGAGGGAGGGTGAGGGTGAGGGAGGGTGAGGGGTTGAGGGTGGGTGAGGGTGAGTGAGGGTGAGGGGTTGAGGGTGAGTGAGGGTGAGTGAGGGTGAGGGTGAGGGGTAGAGGGTGAGTGAGGGTGAGTGAGGGTGAGGGTGAGTGAGGGTGAGTGAGGGTGAGGGGTTGAGGGTGAGTGAGGGTGAGGGTGAGTGAGGGTGAGGGGGTGAGGGTGAGGGGTTAAGGGTGAGTGAGGGCGAGTGAGGGCGAGTGAGGGTGAGTGAGGGCGAGTGAGGGCAAGTGAGAGTGAGGGTGAGTGAGGGTTAGTGAGGGTGAGTGAGGGTGAGGGGTTGAGGGTGAGTGAGGGTGAGGGTGGGTGAGGGTGAGTGAGGGTGAGGGGTTGAGGGTGAGTGAGGGTGAGGGTGAGTGAGGGTGAGGGTGAGTGAGGGTGAGTGAGGGTGAGGGTGAGTGAGGGTGAGTGAGGGTGAGTGAGGGTGAGGGTGAGTGTGGGTGAGGGTGAGGGTGAGTGAGGGTGAGTGAGGGTGAGGGTGAGTGTGAGTGAGGGTGAGTGAGGGTGGGGGTGAGGGGTTGAGGGGTTGAGGGTGAGTGAGGGTGAGGGTGAGTTAGGGTGAGGGGTTGAGGGTGGGTGAGGGTGAGTGAGGTTGAGGGTGAGTGAGGATGAGTGAGAGTGAGGGTGAGTGGGGGGTTGAGGGTGAGGGGTTGAGGGTGAGAGGGTGAGTGAGGGTGGGTGAGGGTGAGTGAGGGTGAGTGAGGGTGAGTGAGGGTGAGGGTGAGTGAGGGTGAGGGTGAGTGAGGGTGAGGGTGAGTGAGGGTGAGGGGTTGAGGGTGAGTGAGGGTGAGTGAGGGTGAGGGTGAGGGGTTGAGGGTGAGTGAGGGTGAGGGGTTGAGGGTGAGTGAGGGTGAGGGGTTGAGGGTGAGTGAGGGTGAGTGAGGGTGAGTGAGGGTGAGGGGGAGGGGTTGAGGGGGAGGGGTCGAGGGTGAGGGGTTGAGGGTGAGTGAGGGTGAGGGGTTGAGGGTGAGTGAGGGTGAGGGGTTGAGGGTGAGTGAGGGTGAGGGGTTGAGGGTGAGTGAGGATGAGTGAGAGTGAGGGTGAGTGAGGGGTTGAGGGTGAGGGGTTGAGGGTGAGTGAGGGTGAGGGGTTGAGGGTGAGTGAGGGTGAGGGTGAGTGAGGGTGAGGGTGAGTGAGGGTGAGGGTGAGTGAGGGTGAGGGGTTGAGGGTGAGTGAGGGTGAGGGTGAGGGTGAGGGAGGGTGAGGGTGAGGGGTTGAGGGTGAGTGAGGGTGAGTGAGGGTGAGGGGTTGAGGGTGAGTGAGGGTGAGTGAGGGTGAGGGTGAGGGGTTGAGGGTGAGTGAGGGTGAGTGAGGGTGAGGGTGAGTGAGGGTGAGTGAGGGTGAGGGGTTGAGGGTGAGTGAGGGTGAGGGGTTGAGGGTGAGTGAGGGTGAGGGTGAGGGTGAGGGTGAGTGAGGATGAGGGGGTGAGGGGTTGAGGGTGAGGGGTTGAGGGTGAGTGAGGGCGAGTGAGGGCGAGTGAGGGTGAGTGAGAGCGAGTGAGAGTGAGGGTGAGTGAGGGTGAGGGTGAGTGAGGGTGAGGGGTTGAGGGTGAGTGAGAGTGAGGGTGAGTGAGGGGTTGAGGGTGAGGGGTTGAGGGTGAGTGAGGGTGAGGGGTTGAGGGTGAGTGAGGGTGAGGGGTTGAGGGTGAGTGAGGGTGAGGGTGAGTGAGGGTGAGGGTGAGGGGTTGAGGGTGAGTGAGGGTGAGTGAGGGTGAGGGTGAGGGAGGGTGAGGGTGAGGGGTTGAGGGTGAGTGAGGGTGAGGGTGAGTGAGGGTGAGGGGTTGAGGGTGAGGGTGAGGGGTTGAGGGTGAGTGAGGGTGAGTGAGGGTGAGGGTGAGTGAGGGTGAGGGGTTGAGGGTGAGTGAGGGTGAGGGTGAGTGAGGGTGAGGGGTTGAGGGTGAGGGGTTGAGGGTGAGGGAGGGCGAGTGAGGGTGAGTGAGGGCGAGTGAGGGCGAGTGAGAGTGAGGGTGAGTGAGGGTGAGTGAGGGTGAGGGTGAGTGAGGGTGAGGGGTAGAGGGTGAGTGAGGGTGAGGGTGAGGGTGAGGGGTTGAGGGTGAGTGAGGGTGAGGGGTTGAGGGTGAGTGAGGGTGAGGGGTTGAGGGTGAGTGAGGGTGAGGGTGAGTGAGGGTGAGTGAGGGTGAGTGAGGGTGAGGGTGAGTGAGGGTGAGTGAGGGTGAGGGTGGGTGAGGGTGGGTGAGGGTGAGTGTGAGTGAGGGTGAGTGAGGGTGAGGGGTTGAGGGTGAGGGGTTGAGGGTGAGTGAGGGCGAGTGAGGGTGAGTGAGGGCGAGTGAGGGTGAGTGAGGGTGAGTGAGAGTGAGGGTGAGTGAGGGCGAGTGAGGGCGAGTGAGAGTGAGGGTGAGTGAGGGTGAGTGAGGGTGAGGGTGAGTGAGGGTGAGGGGTTGAGGGTGAGTGAGGGTGAGGGTGGGTGAGGGTGAGGGTGAGTGATGGTGAGGGGTTGAGGGTGAGTGAGGGTGAGGGGTTGAGGGTGAGTGAGGGTGAGGGTGAGTGAGGGTGAGGGTGAGTGAGGGTGAGTGAGGGTGAGTGTGGGTGAGGGTGAGGGTGAGTGAGGGTGAGGGTGGGTGAGGGTGATTGAGGGTGAGGGTGAGTGTGAGTGAGGGTGAGGGGTTGAGGGTGAGTGAGGGTGAGGGGTTGAGGGTGAGTGAGGGTGAGGGTGAGTGAGGGTGAGGGGTTGAGGGTGGGTGAGGGTGAGTTAGGGTGAGGGGTTGAGGGTGGGTGAGGGTGAGTGAGGGTGAGGGTGAGGGGTTGAGGGTGAGTGAATTTGTGTTGCACAGTGACATGCACAAATTAAAACCGAAGAGTCAGCTGGAGTTTCTTTAATAAATCAAGGATGACTACAATAAACCAGAATTAACAAAAGCAACAGATCTGCCTTTTGTAAAGAGGCTGCATGGAAATACCTTCACTTATGCACACAAAGAGGCCGACATGCGCAAAGTCAACCCACATACAGGTGTCCATGCACACAGACAACACAAGGGGCGCACACACCTGCATAAATGCCATGTGGCCCCTCGTCATGTGACATCTTCAGTCAGTCCTTATTTCTTGGACGACCGCATTACTTGTGCTGTGATTTAAAAAATTGTACTTGTGAACTTAAAGCAAAAACCTTAAAAGAAAGAAGGCACCTTGTATGGTATAAATACAAGTGGTAGAAGGCATCACAGATGATACAAACTACTTCGGAGCGGAGACATGAGGAACTGCCCACATGACCGGGAGGAAATGGAGCAAAAACAAACGGCTTATCTAGCGAAAAACAGTTCGTGTTTTCTACTTTGCAATCCCCATGCAGTAAATAGAAGTCGTTCCATCTTTGAAACTGCAGTAAATTGCCGAAATGCGACAGCTTAGATTGATAACACCAATTGCAATGCAAAAAATTGTACTTGTGAACCTAAAGCAAAAACCTTAAAAGAAAGAAGGCACCTTGTATGGTATAAATACAAGTGGTAGAAGGCATCACAGATGATACAAACTACTTCGGAGCGGAGACATGAGGAACTGCCCACATGACCGGGAGGAAATGGAGCAAAAACAAACGGCTTATCTAGCGAAAAACAGTTCGTGTTTTCAATCCCCATGCAGTAAAAAGAAGTCGTTCCATCTTTGAAACTGCAGTAAATTGCCGAAATGCGACAGCTTAGATTGATAACACCAATTGCAATACACATGTCTTTATAGTTAAATAAAAAAAGCAGAGCCCTACCAAGAAAACATTTAACTATAGTAAAAGACAAGACGGAGGGAAGAGAGAGAAGGGGAGGGGGGAGGAGAAATGCGACACGGCGGGCAGGGGAGGGGGCGGAGCGGGGAGAGGGAACAGACGGAAGGAAGGCAGATAAGGGGAGGGGGGAGGAGAAATGCGACACGGCGGGCAGGGGAGGGGGCGGAGCGGGGGCCTGGAGTGCGGCTGAGGGAACTGATGTGCACGCGCTTTTAAGCTCAATGCGCATGCGCATTGAGCTTAAAAGTCACGGGCACTGCAAGGAATCGCCACGATTCCTTGCAAGTTGGATAAAGAGTGGATAAGCCCCCATAGTCTCGCTTGCTCGATGCGCATCGACAGGCGAGACCTAAAAAATGATATCTTTACAGAAAGTGGTACAAATCTTCCGTAGTATTCAGCCCGTTTGGTACCTTGGAATCTAATTCCAAAATCATTTTCGATTCCAATTGCCGGAGCATCCTATCCCTATCCCCTCCCCTTCTAGGCTTTGGAACCGAGGTTAGGACAAAGTAGCTGAGACACTGTAGATCATTCCCATGCACACTTTTAAAGTGTCTCACCACGGGATAGGAGCTGTCGTTGTTAACTCCGCAAAGACATCATTTCTAAAACTTTTACAATGCATATGACTTTATCACGCATGCCATTATAACGCCATATACATTGTAAACGTACATTATTCAAACATCAAATATATGTTTGTATATATGTGCATTATATATATATATATATATATATATATATATATATATATATCAACACAAACTGTCCAGTAGCAGCAGGAGCACTGTTCAGCGGGTGCCTGCGACGAGACCGGGACAGTGTCTCGTACTTCTTCCATACAAAAAAAGGTATTGCGGCACACTTCTTGGATTTCAAACAGTTATTTATTTTCAAACGCGACAAAAAGCTCCTACGCGTTTCGAACCGTAGTTCCTGTTTATGAGCCCAAAAGAGAAAATTTTAATGGAGTTCAACATGGTGGCCCAGGGAAGACTCACTGGGCAAAACAAGCCATCCGGAGGAGGAAAAGGACGAGGTCAAGGCGGGAAAGGCGCCGGAAGAACCAATCTAAACATGAACGACAGCAACATATCGAGCCCGGTGGGATCCAGGACAAGGGGCCAGAGAAGAGGAAAATAATGGAGCCCAATACCATCATTAACCTGTCCACCCGGGAGCTGAACACAGCTGAGAAAGAGGTACTTTCTTTGGGATTATCTTTCTGCCCCACATCCTCCTTTGACTATACCCAAAGTCGCATTGACCTCTTTTACTTCACACGTAAGTTGCGCCTTAAGAAGTGGCACGCTACAAAACTTTCCTCTGAGGCTCGCGAGACTGCACAAGTACCCACCAGTATCACAGGCCATGATGTGGAAACGCTACATCTGCTACATGAACTGGGAGGGGACTTGGACACGCTCGAAAATCCATTATTTAATGTAATTCCCGATGATGTTGATGTTGGTTTGCATGCTAAAACTGGCTTTAGACCTAAATCCGTGTTTATGCCGCAAATCACCAATGAGTCCATAGATATCTTTGAAAAAGCCATGGTCAAGGAGTTTGATAAATTATCTAGGTCTAATAACCATGTCAGGCAAAACCTATCAAAATTGCAATTTGAGGCTATCAAATCGTTGAGTGATGACAAATCTATCGTCATCAAGAAGTCCGATAAAGGGGGCAACATGGTGGTGTTACCACGTGATATGTATGTCAATGAGGGTCTGTCCCAGCTAAGTGATTGTACAAAATATGAAAAAAGCAACAGGGCAATATACATGACCTGTGCTGCTAAATATACTGAACAGCTCAATGAATGGAAAGAAAAAAAGCTTATCAGTAAAGAAGAATTTAACTTTATCCTCAATAGACACCCCAAACTGCCCGCCCTGTACCTCCTACCTAAAGTCCACAAAAATATATCCAATCCCCCTGGCAGACCGATCGTATCTTCCAGGGGTAGTTGTTGGGAGAACACCTCTAGATATGTGGATTTCTTCCTCCAACCTCCAGTGCTGAACTTACCATCCTATCTCAGAGACTCTGGCCATTTCCTGCAAAAAATCAATAACATGCCCTGGAACCCCGAATGGTTGTTTATGACACTTGATGTAAATAGCCTTTACACCTGTATACCCCACCACCAAGGGATTGAGGCATGCAGACATTTCCTCAAGGCTCGGTCCATTTCATATCTCCTTCACACCGAGATGATTCTCGACATGGCACTTACTTGCCTGACCAAAAACTTCTTTTTATTCAATGAAACAGTCTACCATCAGCTGCTTGGTACGGCGATGGGGACTTGTTTTGCGCCGAGCTTTGCCTGTCTGTACCTGGGACTTTGGGAAGAAATGGTGGTATATCAGTCCCCAGCGTTCCTCACCAAAGTCGCCTGCTGGCTGCGTTACATAGACGATATTTTCGTCGTGTGGAAGGGCAGCCAGCAGGAGGCGATTGATTTCGTCAAGGTTTTGAACTCCAATGAGTTCAATCTTAGTTTCACCTGCAGCACTGACCCAACTACCATTGAATTCCTTGACGTCAGGGTTGAGAATAGGAACAATACCCTTACCACGACCCTATTTCGTAAAATCACGGCTGGAAACAGCCTGTTACACGCTGATAGCTGTCACCCCACCAATCTCATCAACTCCATCCCAGTAGGGGAATTCCTCAGGGCAAAAAGGAACTGCTCTGATGAACAAGACTTCAACAATGAGGTTATCATTATGAGTAAAAGGTTTAGAGAGCGAGGATATGGCCACAAATGCATATCCAGGGCTCTGGCCACAGTCAAAGAGAGAGACAGAACTGGCATCCTCAGCCCGAATACCTCTGAGAGCCAGTCTAACAAGGATACAGTCAGTAGATTCATCACTGACTACAACTGTGATTCCAAGATGGTGAGGAAAGCTCTCAGCAAATACTGGAGCATTTTAAAACTCGATAAGGATTTAGCTCCAGGAATCGCTGAGCATCCCCAACTTACATTTAGAAGACCTAAATCCTTGAAAGATCTTCTCTGTTCGACTCTGTTACCCAAGACGATCAAACAGAGAAATCCAGTACAAGGTTTTTACGTTTGCGGCAGGTGTAAAGCCTGTCGCAACAGTAAAAACATAAAGGAAATTCAACTGTCAAAAGACACCAACAGGTTCAAAATTACCAAACATGTGACATGTTTAACTGACCATGTGATATATGCACTGAAATGCCCCTGTCAGCTGCATTACATCGGCAGTTCCAAACATCAAGCAAAGAAAAGAGTGCTTGAACACATGCGAGCCATTACCAATGGGGATAAGCAATATCCCATTGCTAGGCATTTCGCCACACACCACAAAAGTAATGCCAATTTACTTTCGTTCTGTGTCCTCGAAACAGTCCCTGTAAGAGAACGAGGGGGAGACCGTATAAAAGAGATGAGAAGGCTGGAATCCAGACTGATCATCAAGTATAGGACAACCCAACCCAATGGCCATAATTTACATGAGGAATTGAATGTACATTTAGGTTAACATGCGCTACTTGCCTGTGTATATGTCTGCCGTTTTTTAACCAATTCTGTGTTTTTAATTTGTCACCTCACGTACTTTCACTCACTGCATGTCTCTCACTTTGTTTACAGAATTGCCTGGGAATCTGTCCAGAATTTAAACCTTGGATGAGCTTGAAATGTATGAATGGACTTCACTGTGATATTGCATAAGGGACTATTATTTTGCCCACTTGGGCGCAATCCCATATTGGACAGTATGAATGAATGAATTCACGGCTGTCTCGTGCCAATTGCTTGAAAACCACCTCCTCTTGCAGTCACCACGCATGAATTTCGTCATGCCCACTTGGGCTGCATTTTTCGTAGCGACCGTATTTTGGGGCGCCAAGAGACCATCAGGTATTCTAACACTGAATTTACCTCTAGAATACTGTCCCGTCTCAAGGGGTTTTATGAGAAATCATTGAACTGTATTGTGCACTTTATTTAATTTTTATAATTTATCATGTTCATTCCTTTGCACAACGAGTGTTTACATTGGACAAAGCCCGAGAATTGATTGGTAGTCTGTTTTCCATGGGTATGATTGTAATACCATGTGACTGTACCATGTGATTGTATTTAACTTGAACTTCTTGGTTGGTTCGGTCTCGTGAAAAAGCAGTAGTTACTGCGAAACGCGTCGAGAAAGCCATCTAAATAAAACACGCTTTGCACTTCAAAGTGGCCCGGATTCCTTTTTCCTTACCGGAGAAGTATTGGTTGGATGTTTCTGGGATTCGCTATCCCGTTCGAGGCCCGCCTTTGAAAAGCGGCAGGGTTCTACAGCGACTCATGTGGTTGGATATATATATATATATATATATTTTGTCTATTTTCATGTTGCAGCGTGATCAAGGGCATAACTTGCCCGAAACGCGTAGCTGATCTCTGTGGACTAAATAAACTTACTTATGCCGATTCGTTGTGGTCCTTCTCCCTTGTTTGCTGGTGTGCAAGGCTGCGCCTGAGACGCCTAGAGATTTGAGGAGGAGCTATATATATATATATATATATATATATATATATATATATATATATATATATATATATATATATATATATATATATGGGTCAATCTCTGCTTGAAATGGTTATAACCACAGAAAAACACGGACCACCACACGGCTCTTTGAGTGTTACAGCAGAGGTTTATTATCCATAACAGTTAAGATAGGCATATATATATATACACACACATTTTTTAAATTTAATTAAAGCATTTATTCTTTTAAATTGCATTATTTATATTATTTTTATTTATTATTTTATTTTATTATCCTTTACACCCTAAAAGCTAATCCCACCCTGCTCCCTTTAAATACCCCTGCACCCCATAATCATAACCCACCCTTATTCCTTAAAATACCCCAACACCCTTAAACACTAACCCATCTTAACCCTATAAATATACCCTGTACCCCAAAACCCAAACCTATCCCTAAACCCTAAAAATACCCCTGTACCCCAAAACCCAAACCTAGCCCTGAACCCAATAAATACCCCTGTACCTCAAAACCCAAACCTACCCCTGAACCCTAAAAATACCCCTGTACCCCAAAACCCAAACCTAGCCCTGAATACTAAAAATACCCCTGTACCCCAAAACCCAATCCTACCCCTGAACCCTAAAATACCCCTGTACCCCAAAACTCAAACCTAGCCCTGAACCCTTAAAATACCTCTGTACTCCAAAACCCATACCTGCCCCTGAACCCTAAAAATACCCGTGCACCCCCAAACCTAGCCCTGAACTCTAAAAATAACCCTGTATCCCAAAACCCAAACCTACCCCTGAACCCTAAAATACCCCTGTAGCTCAAAACCCAAACCTAGCCCTGAACCCTTAAAATACCCCTGTACCCCAAAACCCAAACCTACCCCTGAACCCTAAAAATACCAAATACCCCAAAACCCAAACCTAGCCCTGAACCCTAAAAATACCCCTGTACCCCAAAACCCATACCTATCCCTACACCGTAAAATTACCCCTGTACCCCATAACCCAAAACTATATCTGAACCCTTAAAATACCCAAACACCCCAAAACATATACCTCAGTACCACAAAACATATACTCCTATACCCATACTTACCTTATCCAAACATTAAAAAAAAAACATGCTTTTACCATTCATGCATTCACAACGAATTTCGTAATAAATGTATGCGTGTTAAAATCATATAAAATGTAATGCCATGCGTTATAATGGCATTGCGGAGTCATGGTACTTTCGTAATGAAAGTATGCAGAGTGATGGTATGCGGAAAGAAAGTTGCAGAATAATGGGTGTTTACCCTTCCCCGGTAAGTACATTGATGGCACGGCAGCCCACATCTCCAGCAACATACTCATATTTTTTCACCACCCACTTGAAAAATGCACAGGTCTCTCTCATTGATGGCCAGCACCGACATACACTTTTAGACACACCTCCCGCCACAAGTTCTAGAAATGCGAACTTTAGAGCTGGGGAGCTACGTTCAAATCTCGGCATCAGCTCAACATCCTGTGATTCCAGGCAAATCGCTTTGTCTCCCTGTGCCGACCACAAATGAATGTGTTCTTCTGTAATGTAAATTGTGCTCATGCCATTTTGTCGAGTTTGCACTATATAATATTGCAAAGAAAAATAAAGTAGGGAAACTCGAGTTCACACACTACTGAACGCGCACTCTTTTAAGTGCATCAGCAGTGCACTGTGAATCGGAGCGTTTCACAGGCCTGTCACAGATAAGAAATGCTATCAAAACGAAATCCTACAAAACAATATACTACTGGCCGGCAGCAATTCATAACCGGACAACGTCGGGACGGGCTGCTAGTTACTTATAAAGGACTCGCATCCTTCGCAGTTCATAAGGTGTGGAGAATTTTGTTAGCTCAAATGGTGAGAGCCACCAGGAGACTAACTGGCGCACAATGGAAAAGAGTTGTGAACCCTTCTCTAGTATAATGGATCCACTATCTTTGGCAGAGACAATCAGCAGAAAAGCTCCCCTGTGAGCTGCACCAACAATGGTACACACTTCGACAACATATGGTGGGGCGCTAAGCTATTAGACCGAACTGAGCCATCTGAGGGACTTTCTGCACAGCTTCAGAGTGCTCGAGCTATTTGATTGTCAATGATCCTTTGACAAGACGCAATCAATGTCATCTGCCAGACAGTCGAAACCTCACGCTTTTGCAAGTGAAGATACAAGGAGTGCACTAGGAGACGAAAGGATGCGGCGTTCTCTTTGAATCTTCATATTTTTGTCTCAGTGTAGAGGCTTGGGTTTTTGTTTTTACAGTGAATGATCATGCAACGTAGTAAGCACTTAATTGACATAATGATTGTATTCAGCAGATGGACACCGTTTTAAATGCTACTTGTGCAGACGTTATGCATCTTTAAAATTCAAAATAAAAATGTTGGTTGTTTATGACACTTGATGTAAATAGCCTTTACACCTGTATACCCCACCACCAAGGGATTGAGGCATGCAGACATTTCCTCAAGGCTCGGTCCATTTCATATCTCCTTCACACCGAGATGATTCTCGACATGGCACTTACTTGCCTGACCAAAAACTTCTTTTTATTCAATGAAACAGTCTACCATCAGCTGCTTGGTACGGCGATGGGGACTTGTTTTGCGCCGAGCTTTGCCTGTCTGTACCTGGGACTTTGGGAAGAAATGGTGGTATATCAGTCCCCAGCGTTCCTCACCAAAGTCGCCTGCTGGCTGCGTTACATAGACGATATTTTCGTCGTGTGGAAGGGCAGCCAGCAGGAGGCGATTGATTTCGTCAAGGTTTTGAACTCCAATGAGTTCAATCTTAGTTTCACCTGCAGCACTGACCCAACTACCATTGAATTCCTTGACGTCAGGGTTGAGAATAGGAACAATACCCTTACCACGACCCTATTTCGTAAAATCACGGCTGGAAACAGCCTGTTACACGCTGATAGCTGTCACCCCACCAATCTCATCAACTCCATCCCAGTAGGGGAATTCCTCAGGGCAAAAAGGAACTGCTCTGATGAACAAGACTTCAACAATGAGGTTATCATTATGAGTAAAAGGTTTAGAGAGCGAGGATATGGCCACAAATGCATATCCAGGGCTCTGGCCACAGTCAAAGAGAGAGACAGAACTGGCATCCTCAGCCCGAATACCTCTGAGAGCCAGTCTAACAAGGATACAGTCAGTAGATTCATCACTGACTACAACTGTGATTCCAAGATGGTGAGGAAAGCTCTCAGCAAATACTGGAGCATTTTAAAACTCGATAAGGATTTAGCTCCAGGAATCGCTGAGCATCCCCAACTTACATTTAGAAGACCTAAATCCTTGAAAGATCTTCTCTGTTCGACTCTGTTACCCAAGACGATCAAACAGAGAAATCCAGTACAAGGTTTTTACGTTTGCGGCAGGTGTAAAGCCTGTCGCAACAGTAAAAACATAAAGGAAATTCAACTGTCAAAAGACACCAACAGGTTCAAAATTACCAAACATGTGACATGTTTAACTGACCATGTGATATATGCACTGAAATGCCCCTGTCAGCTGCATTACATCGGCAGTTCCAAACATCAAGCAAAGAAAAGAGTGCTTGAACACATGCGAGCCATAACCAATGGGGATAAGCAATATCCCATTGCTAGGCATTTCGCCACACACCACAAAAGTAATGCCAATTTACTTTCGTTCTGTGTCCTCGAAACAGTCCCTGTAAGAGAACGAGGGGGAGACCGTATAAAAGAGATGAGAAGGCTGGAATCCAGACTGATCATCAAGTATAGGACAACCCAACCCAATGGCCATAATTTACATGAGGAATTGAATGTACATTTAGGTTAACATGCGCTACTTGCCTGTGTATATGTCTGCCGTTTTTTAACCAATTCTGTGTTTTTAATTTGTCACCTCACGTACTTTCACTCACTGCATGTCTCTCACTTTGTTTACAGAATTGCCTGGGAATCTGTCCAGAATTTAAACCTCGGATGAGCTTGAAATGTATGAATGGACTTCACTGTGATATTGCATAAGGGACTATTATTTTGCCCACTTGGGCGCAATCCCATATTGGACAGTATGAATGAATGAATTCACGGCTGTCTCGTGCCAATTGCTTGAAAACCACCTCCTCTTGCAGTCACCACGCATGAATTTCGTCACGCCCACTTGGGCTGCATTTTTCGTAGCGACCGTATTTTGGGGCGCCAAGAGACCATCAGGTATTCTAACACTGAATTTACCTCTAGAATACTGTCCCGTCTCAAGGGGTTTTATGAGAAATCATTGAACTGTATTGTGCACTTTATTTAATTTTTATAATTTATCATGTTCATTCCTTTGCACAACGAGTGTTTACATTGGACAAAGCCCGAGAATTGATTGGTAGTCTGTTTTCCATGGGTATGATTGTAATACCATGTGACTGTACCATGTGATTGTATTTAACTTGAACTTCTTGGTTGGTTCGGTCTCGTGAAAAAGCAGTAGTTACTGCGAAACGCGTCGAGAAAGCCATCTAAATAAAACACGCTTTGCACTTCAAAGTGGCCCGGATTCCTTTTTCCTTACCGGAGAAGTATTGGTTGGATGTTTCTGGGATTCGCTATCCCGTTCGAGGCCCGCCTTTGAAAAGCGGCAGGGTTCTACAGCGACTCATGTGGTTGGATATATATATATATATATATATTTTGTCTATTTTCATGTTGCAGCGTGATCAAGGGCATAACTTGCCCGAAACGCGTAGCTGATCTCTGTGGACTAAATAAACTTACTTATGCCGATTCGTTGTGGTCCTTCTCCCTTGTTTGCTGGTGTGCAAGGCTGCGCCTGAGACGCCTAGAGATTTGAGGAGGAGCTAAAATTATATATATATATATATATATATATATATATATATATATATATATATATATATATATGGGTCAATCTCTGCTTGAAATGGTTATAACCACAGAAAAACACGGACCACCACACGGCTCTTTGAGTGTTACAGCAGAGGTTTATTATCCATAACAGTTAAGATAGGCATATATATATATACACACACATTTTTTAAATTTAATTAAAGCATTTATTCTTTTAAATTGCATTATTTATATTATTTTTATTTATTATTTTATTTTATGATCCTTTACACCCTAAAAGCTAATCCCACCCTGCTCCCTTTAAATACCCCTGCACCCCATAATCATAACCCACCCTTATTCCTTAAAATACCCCAACACCCTTAAACACTAACCCATCTTAACCCTATAAATATACCCTGTACCCCAAAACCCAAACCTATCCCTAAACCCTAAAAATACCCCTGTACCCCAAAACCCAAACCTAGCCCTGAACCCAATAAATACCCCTGTACCTCAAAACCCAAACCTACCCCTGAACCCTAAAAATACCCCTGTACCCCAAAACCCAAACCTAGCCCTGAATACTAAAAATACCCCTGTACCCCAAAACCCAATCCTACCCCTGAACCCTAAAATACCCCTGTACCCCAAAACTCAAACCTAGCCCTGAACCCTTAAAATACCTCTGTACTCCAAAACCCATACCTGCCCCTGAACCCTAAAAATACCCGTGCACCCCCAAACCTAGCCCTGAACTCTAAAAATAACCCTGTATCCCAAAACCCAAACCTACCCCTGAACCCTAAAATACCCCTGTAGCTCAAAACCCAAACCTAGCCCTGAACCCTTAAAATACCCCTGTACCCCAAAACCCAAACCTACCCCTGAACCCTAAAAATACCAAATACCCCAAAACCCAAACCTAGCCCTGAACCCTAAAAATACCCCTGTACCCCAAAACCCATACCTATCCCTACACCGTAAAATTACCCCTGTACCCCATAACCCAAAACTATATCTGAACCCTTAAAATACCCAAACACCCCAAAACATATACCTCAGTACCACAAAACATATACTCCTATACCCATACTTACCTTATCCAAACATTAAAAAAAAACATGCTTTTACCATTCATGCATTCACAACGAATTTCGTAATAAATGTATGCGTGTTAAAATCATATAAAATGTAATGCCATGCGTTATAATGGCATTGCGGAGTCATGGTACTTTCGTAATGAAAGTATGCAGAGTGATGGTATGCGGAAAGAAAGTTGCAGAATAATGGGTGTTTACCCTTCCCCGGTAAGTACATTGATGGCACGGCAGCCCACATCTCCAGCAACATACTCATATTTTTTCACCACCCACTTGAAAAATGCACAGGTCTCTCTCATTGATGGCCAGCACCGACATACACTTTTAGACACACCTCCCGCCACAAGTTCTAGAAATGCGAACTTTAGAGCTGGGGAGCTACGTTCAAATCTCGGCATCAGCTCAACATCCTGTGATTCCAGGCAAATCGCTTTGTCTCCCTGTGCCGACCACAAATGAATGTGTTCTTCTGTAATGTAAATTGTGCTCATGCCATTTTGTCGAGTTTGCACTATATAATATTGCAAAGAAAAATAAAGTAGGGAAACTCGAGTTCACACACTACTGAACGCGCACTCTTTTAAGTGCATCAGCAGTGCACTGTGAATCGGAGCGTTTCACAGGCCTGTCACAGATAAGAAATGCTATCAAAACGAAATCCTACAAAACAATATACTACTGGCCGGCAGCAATTCATAACCGGACAACGTCGGGACGGGCTGCTAGTTACTTATAAAGGACTCGCATCCTTCGCAGTTCATAAGGTGTGGAGAATTTTGTTAGCTCAAATGGTGAGAGCCACCAGGAGACTAACTGGCGCACAATGGAAAAGAGTTGTGAACCCTTCTCTAGTATAATGGATCCACTATCTTTGGCAGAGACAATCAGCAGAAAAGCTCCCCTGTGAGCTGCACCAACAATGGTACACACTTCGACAACATATGGTGGGGCGCTAAGCTATTAGACCGAACTGAGCCATCTGAGGGACTTTCTGCACAGCTTCAGAGTGCTCGAGCTATTTGATTGTCAATGATCCTTTGACAAGACGCAATCAATGTCATCTGCCAGACAGTCGAAACCTCACGCTTTTGCAAGTGAAGATACAAGGAGTGCACTAGGAGACGAAAGGATGCGGCGTTCTCTTTGAATCTTCATATTTTTGTCTCAGTGTAGAGGCTTGGGTTTTTGTTTTTACAGTGAATGATCATGCAACGTAGTAAGCACTTAATTGACATAATGATTGTATTCAGCAGATGGACACCGTTTTAAATGCTACTTGTGCAGACGTTATGCATCTTTAAAATTCAAAATAAAAATGTTAAATAGAAATAAAAATGCAAGTATCACTCATTTTGGGAATCCATAGTACCCAAATATATGTATTATCCTTACTACAGTACACACATCCAAAGTCAGTAAACATTTCCTGTATCGTAGTATGTTTGCTGATAAGATAGCAATACATTAATTGAAAAATGATCTGTGGTCGAATTGAAACAAAAAGGTGGGAATATATTCGTAAATATGCCGTTTAAATGTCTGCCTCTATGAAAAAGACCGAGTAGGTCATGCTGTACAGGTTGAATAATATACTGGAATGGGTTGATAAATCATTGCAGAAAGATTTCCATCTTACTTTGGCTGCAGTGCTCCAGGATTTCACTCACATTTCCTGATCGAACGTCATTGCGATGGATTAACGGAATTGTCGCTGGTTACTCGAATGTTTCCAATCGCTGAGCAAGAATGCAGATGCACCAATCCTGAAACCCCGGTAGTAAGGATGCTTTGAGGGAGATTACAATATTCCCTTCAAAAAGTCACATATTTGGACTGTCCTGTTTTCAGTGTTTATTTTTTGTTGATTTCAGTGGTGTTTGCTCTGTTTTTTCCAACCCTTTTGAAATTAGTGCATATTAGTGTTTATTCGGCTGCCTAACTTTCAAAATAGACAACAACTGTGTTTTTCCACCATTTAAGCAGCATGTTTTTTGCAGTGATGGTTATAAAGCACACATTTAATTTAAAGCAGACCTAAAGCAGGATAAGTAGTGTCTTCTCATTAGCAGTGTGTTTGTTTTAAGCATAGAAAGTCTATGTATTGCATTCACTCATATCTCAATACCCTCTCACACATTTCATTACATCTCAAACTCATTCTGTCAGGATTCTAGTCTGATTTAAACAGAAGTCTAAAGACAGCGCTTGATTTAATGTATGGTGGTCTTTACTCCGCCCGTCAGGGTGGCAGAGGACATTTTGTGAGCCATCCTGATGGACAGAGGACCTCCATATTTAGAGATCGCCTCCAGCCCACCGGCAATCTCTGTGCCTTCAGAGGAACTGATGTTGCAGTACATTGGTTTCTCTGAAGGAACTACAAATTTGGTTGCATCTGCCATCTTTCAAGTGGCTGTGCACCAAGTTATTTTGCCTTTCATAAACAAACATCTAGAGCTGGGGTTTATTTCTCAACATAGACAAAAAATTAGACCCCCATCCCCCACACAATGGGAGATGCATCTCAAGAGGTGGTGGGGGGTACTATTTGTTTTCTATCTGTGACTGTCAGGTGTTTCCAGGCAGTGACGGATTGGGAAAGAAAAGAGATCAGACCATCCATTCCAAATAGGGTGAGCAGCGAGATGTCCTTACTCTGACAGCCACTACCCCCTCCCAGGTTGTTGGACTACGTTTTTGAATAGCAGAGCCAGCGGGTACACTGCCCTCTGAAAACTGAAGGTCTGCATGACTCAGAATAAAGTGGTGGGCCTGTGGGTACTCCACCATGTTTGTCACAAAGTGCCCTGTCCGCCAAACCCCAATTCAGGTACTTAAACTATAATATGAAAGCAGATGAGTCACTAGAGATGTGCATGCAAATAGAACGTATCTGATGTTTCACTTTTCGTTTTATGAAATGCAATAAGAATACATATGAACTCAAAACGTTTCAAACAAAAGATCTGTCCTGAATAATCATGAGCAGCACATATAATCCCTGAAAACGCTACACATTGTCAATGTACACCAGGCCCCGCCACTACGGGCATCATGCGTACTCCCAGCAGTCACTAGTCACACTCTAGCCAGAACTTCACAATCTGTAACAAGAAGGGTTGGACAAAGAATTCAATTTGCGCCCTACCCCAGTTTCCCTCCAGCCCAGCAGTCCAAAGGCCGCTCCTTGCCAGAGACAATCAAGGCTCAAGACAGGTGCTCTCAGGAGGTGGTTAGCGTGGTATGAGATACAGGGAACACAGTAATCATCCAGCTGGGAAATATTTTTCAATAAAAGAGCATGTCCTGTCTGAATGGCTTGTAAAAAAGCACTTTATCAAGGTTAGCATTTACAGTATAAATTGCGCTTTTCAGTCGAGTTAAAAAGCCACTAAGTGCTGAAGAAATGTTACAGAGACATTCTACACAAGAGCATGTTACGCAAGATGAAGCCATTTTTCTCCACCAATCACAATTCCAGGAAGCAGCACCAGCCTGCTAAGGGCCCATGCAAGTCTTTGGGAAAGGCTAAAATGTCTGGAAAAGTCTGCATCTGAACGGGGGAAGCTTCAGTTGGACAGTGTTCTGAGCTCGGAAAGCCATGCTCGGTACCCAGGAGAGTAGGGAGTGAAGACCAGGAACTTTCTCGGGAGATGCACACTTCATATGCAGACATTGGACTCTCCAAATCCATCCGCAATAGGAAGCAAAATGGAAAAGTCTTTCTTTCCAGTGGGCATATAAGCTTCTTCCAGCGGGCATATCTGAGGAGCAGCAGATCCCTAAGGGGAGAGTAAAGGAGGTAGCACCTCAAATGTTGCCTCCACGAACTGTGCAACAAATATAAGGTCACTTGAGGGATTTTTTACGTCATCACAAACCTAATGTTTAGTAAGAAAGTATAATTAGGAGTATTGGTCCTGAAAAGATATTTGAGAGGGGATCTCGCCCTCAACGTATCGAGGCATGCTTCATCATTTGACCAGGGTAGGAACAATGCCAGCCCGGCGGACTCAACCAGAGGAAGCTGTTCTCCCCCTGGAAGTTCTTATAAATCTATGGTCAAGACAAAGCACTTGGTCCTGTCTTTTTTAGTGGATAAGAAAAAAGAAAAAAGGGGGTTATAAAATATACCTAGAAGTATAGTAAAAGGATTCTTTTACTTAGTGAGTACTTCTGGTATGTTTAAAAACGTGGGGAAAGTATTATCATTTGGTGATTGGTAAAGAATCTTCTGATCTAGTTATATTACCAAAATGTTTCGATCTCTCATTCAGCCTAACAAGGTCTAGGGGCTTCGTCAGGGTAATTATGCTATGGAATACATTCAAATCATGCAATAGGGGTAAAAACGAACCCTACCGGTCCCTTTGCTCATACAGCAACACCCTAGTCATATTCAACTATGGGCATCATTGCAAAAGTGTGGGGGACGCTTCCTTCATAGTCTCACATTCATCAGGTCGTGCATGGAAAATCACCTGAGTCCCCGTACACTGCCGTAATGAGGTAATGAGAGCATGCCTCGATAAGTTGAGGGTGAGACAACCTCTCAAATATCCTTTCATGTCCCATACTCCTAATTATAGTTTTTTTACTAAACATTATGTTTGTGTTGACCTAAAAAAATCCCTCAAGTGACCTTGCATGTATCTGAGGAGTATCGCAGGGTTGTCAGATTCCTCCAAAGCTCAGGGTTGCTTCAAACAGTCTTAGCGAATTTGTCTATGCACAGACTTTCAAAGCCCTATCATGGCACTTCAAGACATTGTCTGCAGAGGCCACACCAAATGAGTCAGGGCAAGGCTATTTCTGCTGGGCTTGAGCTCTCTATGGCACATCACACTGTGGTAGCATCCTCAGGCTCGGTATAAACTCCAAGGCAAAGGAAGACTCAACGGGCGACCTTGGGATTAAAGAAATTAATTTGACTACCAGCAACTGGTAGGTGCACAAGGATTTGGCTCCTCCATGAATGAGTGCCACGAAATATCTCTTGGTTTAGCAGGCAGAATACTTTCCCAAGAGGTTGCAAGAAAGAGGCAGCAAAGTCCTTTGTGGACAAATGTTCTTTCTCTTCTGCTTGTTTCCGGTCCAGGGAAGGCATGGCTTGGCAGTTCGGGCTGGACTGTTCCCACGAGGCACAGGGCCAGACTGATTTGCATATGGCCATGTCTGAACTGGGGTGGTGTGGTGTGGAGTGCAAAAAAACGATGGATTTGGGCCCAGATCTCTGTACTGGGGTGAATGTATGACATTGTTCGGCATTCTGTCCATCAACTGTGGTTTTTGCAATTGTCACCCAGAGTGGGATGGGTATGCTCAGACGTGAGTCTCATGCTCTCCACACCACTGGATTCAAGCAAGCCGGGCTGAAGACGGCTAGAATGCCAGAAACCGGTCCTCGGAAGCTTGTTTCCGGTCCAGGGAAGGCATGGCTTGGCAGTTCGGGCTGGACTGTTCCCATGAGGCACAGGGTCAGACTGATTTGCATATGGCCATGTCTGAACTGGGGTGGTGTGGAGTGCAAAAAAACGATGGATTTGGGTCCAGATCTCTGTACTGGGGTGAATGTATGACATTGTTCTGCATTCTGTCCATCAACTGTGGTTTTTGCATTTGTCACTCGAGTGGGATGGGTATGCTCAGACGTGAGTCCCATGCTCTCCACACCACTGGATTCAAGCAAGCCGGGCTGAAGATGGCTGGAATGCCAGAAACCGGTCCTCAGAAGCTTGTTTCCGGTCCAGGGAAGGCATGGCTTGGCAGTTCGTGCTGGACGGTTCCCATGAGGCACAGGGTCAGACTGATTTGCATATGGCCATGTCTGAACTGGGGTGGTGTGGAGTGCAAAAAAAGATGGATTTGGGCCCAGATCTCTGTACTGGGGTGAATGTATGACATTGTTCTGCATTCTGTCCATCAACTGTGGTTTTTGCAATTGTCACCCCGAGTGGGATGGGTATGCTCAGACGTGAGTCCCATGCTCTCCACACCACTGGATTCAAGCAAGCCGGGCTGAAGACGGCTAGAATGCCAGAAACCGGTCCTCGGAAGCTTGTTTCCGGTCCAGGGAAAGCATGGCTTGGCAGTTCGGGCTGGACTGTTCCCATGAGGCACAGGGTCAGACTGATTTGCATATGGCCATGTCTGAACTGGGGTGGTATGGAGTGCAAAAAAACGATGGATTTGGGTCCAGATCTCTGTACTGGGGTGAATGTATGACATTGTTCTGCATTCTGTCCATCAACTGTGGTTTTTGCGTTTGTCACTCGAGTGGGATGGGTATGCTCAGACGTGAGTCCCATGCTCTCCACACCACTGGATTCAAGCAAGCCGGGCTGAAGACGGCTGGAATGCCAGAAACCGGTCCTCTGAAGCTTGTTTCCGGTCCAGGGAAGGCATGGCTTGGCAGTTCGGGTTGGACTGTTCCCATGAGGCACAGGGTCAGACTGATTTGCATATGGCCATGTCTGAACTGGGGTGGTGTGGAGTGCAAAAAACGATGGATTTGGGTCCAGATCTCTGTACTGGGGGGGAATGTATGACATTGTTCTGCATTCTGTCCATCAACTGTGGTTTTTGCACTGATTTTAGAGGTGGCCGCGTTTCTGCTATGTAGTCCTTTCATGCACCTTCTGGATCCACCATTTTGCAGCTAGGTTTGGTTGGTAGAAACAACTTGCCTTCATTAATCTATTCATCTTTGTGTTTAACATGTGGATTCCACTGACCACAAAGAAGATTTAATAAAATACTGCAAATGGAATATGTGTTTTTATCAAATATTAGAAAATCTAGTTGAGTAAGCAGATGAAAAGAGATTTAGCATGTCTCAAGAAAAGGCCACATGTTGGAGATTACAGAGAAACCTGTCAACATGTATTTTTATGGCGAACGAATAATGTTGCACCAAGATAATAGCAGAAGCAGACTAGAATGGGAAACAGAGGTTTCAATGCGGGTAATACCACGCGGGTAGGTTACAATGTGGACGTTACATCGTCCGCGTTGTTACCACACATGGCATTACATCGCAAGTCATTTCAACGACTTGCGCTAGATGGCGCACAACAACAGGGAATGTGTTGGATTTTAAATCCAATGTTGCTCTAACTGGAGTAGGAATAGTAATTTGTACTATTCCTAAATCCAGCATGCCATCTAGTGCAAGTCGTAGAAACCACTTGTGATGTAAAGCCATGCGCAGTAACAACGCGGACGATGTAACGTCAGTGTTGTAACATACGGCGTGGTGTACGTCACAGTAACAGAGAGTTGCTTACCTTCCGGACCCAAATAGGTAACCAAAAGCAGCCCTGGTACAAATGTTTAAGCCATCCCTGCTCCCTTGGTAGCCTAACACTATCATCCCACTCAAAGCAGGGCTTTAAGTGGCATGGAAAAATTGGGGGGGTCTCTCATAGGAGCGTGGCCGATGTAATTAAGGGCATGGCTTAAAGCACTTAAGCTAAAAATCTGTATTCAGCATAGTGTTCTGCAACACTGGCATTGTGCGTCTTCTGTCATTGCCTCTAGATATACAATACCAGCCAGGACTATTGGCTTTGTCAATGGTTGTAAGTTGCATAAGATAAATGAGCAACAACTATGTTTTCGTTGTATAAAATACTGAAAATGCTGGAGTTTTTGTGAGTGAGGGTGTAGCCTAAGACTGTAGTGTAGTTCCTATATTCCCAATAGGCTCTGCGTATTGGAATAACATAAACGTCAGTTTAGACGTAGGACTGAGGTCAACTAGTTCTCTACTGAATATGTTAGACTTAATTAGGTATGCCAGCTAGCTCAGAGGTCACTAGAAACTTTCTCAAATGAACAGGGAGGAGTTAACTTCCCTGATTAGACAAGAAGGGATTAGCTTCTGACAACCGCGTAAACATGACAACTTTGCTCCCTCCAGAATAAGGAGTATATCTCCAGAGTCGTGTGAATACAATAGATAGCTATTTCACTCAGTCAATCGTGCATGCTTAGTTTCACCAGAGTGCAGAGAAATAGAGAGGCTGGCGTTTTCAATGAAAGGTGTTATTTATTGAGCAGTCTTTCTCATGCAAGAGAAGTGGATTGCCACAATTGCAATACTTGTCATAAAGTAAAGTGGGTACAGTAAAAGGAGTATTATGAAATAATACTGTAAAAGCATTGATATGGTTTCTGAGCCATATGATACTTAAAACGGATAAAATATATACAATTATATACAACTAGCAGCCCGTCCCGACGTTGTCCGGGTATGAATTGCTGCCGGCCAGTAGTATATTGTTTTGTAGGATTTCCTTTTGATAGCATTTCGTATCTGTGGCAGGCCTGTGAAACGCTCCGATTCACAGCGCACTGCTGATGCACTTAAGAGTGCGCGTTCAGTAGTGTGTGAACTCGAGTTTCCCTACTTTATTTTTCCTTGCAATATTATATAGCACAAACTCGACAACATGGCATGAGCACAATTTATATTGCAGAAGAACAAATTCATTTGTGGTAGGCACGGGGAGACAAAGCGATTTGCCTGGAATCACAGGAGGTTGATCTGATGCCGAGATTCGAGCGTAGCTCCCCAGCTCTAAAGTTCGCAATTCTAGAACTTGTGGCGGGAGGTGTGTCTAAAAGTGTATGTCGGTGCTGGTCATCAATGAGAGAGACCTGTGCATTTTTCAAATGGGTGGTGAAAAAATATGAGTATGTTGCTGGAGATGTGGGCCGCCGTGCCACCAATGTACTTATCGGGGGAGGGTAAATACCCATTATTCCGCAACTTTCTTTCCGCATACCATCACTCCGCATACTTTCATTACGAAAGTACCATGACTCCGCAATGCCATTATAACGCATGGCATTACATTTTATATGCTTTTACCATGCATACATTTACAACGAAATTCTTTGTAAATGCATGAATGGTAAAAGCATGTTTTTTTTATGTTTGGATAAGGTAAGTATGGGTATAGGGGTATATGTTTTGGGGTACTGAGGTATATGTTTTGGGGTGTTTGGGTATTTTAAGGGTTCAGATATAGTTTTGGGTTATGGGGTACTGGAGTAGTTTTAGGGTTTAGGGATAGGTATGGGTTTTGGGGTACAGGGGTATTTTTAGCGTTCAGGGCTAGGTTTGGGTTTTGGGGTATAGGGGTATTTTTAGGGTTCAGGGGTAGGTTTGGGTTTTGGGGTACAGTAGTATTTTAAGGGTTCAGGGCTAGGTTTGGGGTTTGAGGTACAGGGGTATTTTAGGGTTCAGAGGTAGGTTTGGGTTTTGGGGTACAGGGTTATTTTTAGGGTTCAGGGCTAGGTTTGGGTTTTGGGGTACAGGGGTATTTTTAGGGTTCAGGGGTAGGTTTCAGTTTTGGGGTACAGGGGTATTTTAAAGGTTCAGGGCTAGGTTTGGGTTTTGGGGTACAGGGGTATTTTAGGGTTCGGGGTAAGTTTGGGTTTTGGGGTACAGTGGTATTTTTAGGGTTCAGGGCTAGGTTTGGGTTTTGGGGTACAGGGGTATTTTTAGGGTTCAAGGGTAGGTTTGGGTTTTGAGGTACAGGGTTATTTATAGGGTTCAGGGCTAGGTTTGGGGGTTTAGGGGTATTTTTAGGGTTTAGGGATAGGTTTGGGTTTTGGTGTGCAGGGTATATTTAGAAGGTTAAGATGGGTTAGTGTTTAAGGGTGTTGGGGTATTTTAAGGAGTAAGGGTGGGTTATGATTATGGGGTGCAGGGGTATTTAAAGGGAGCAGGGTGGGATTAGCACACGATATGAGACATGGCATGAAGGGCGGAATGTACCACACGCCCCCAGCGTTTGTCAAGCCCCCAGCACATGCCCACAGCACAACGCAGACACGCCCACAAGGGACTACTTTGTTGGCACGGTTCTTTAACCTTTTAAATGTATATGGTGGGCGTCTGCATAGCCTATGTCCTTCTGCTGCAACTGCCCTTTCCAACGCTGTATTGGGTGTTGTGATTGGTGCTGTGGTTCCTGAGATTACCCGCCTCAAAGGTTTGGGCTCTCTCTTTATTATATTAGTATTGATTGATGATAATAGTTGACTAAACGTACTCAACTGGTGCTTCTAAATAGGCCTACCCCAGTGTACCTAACCCAAGCCTAGTACGTGGGAAGGAGTAAGGGAGTTGCAGTTTAAGTTAAGTTAGTTTTGTCAAGAATCTGAATCAAGAATTCTCTAAGGATCTAATCAGCTCCGTACCTTGGTTTTAGAATGAAGGAGGTCTTGTATCTCGTTCTCAGGACTCGATCTCCCAGTAACCCGCAAGGGTGACTGGAAACACTGGAGCTGGATTTTCTCGGCAAGAGAAAAGACAGCGTCTTTCTCAGTGCGTCAAATGGGAGGGACGGCTTCCTTCGGCACTCGCATCAGCTGGGCTTCGGGTAAGTAGATAGCTGCTCTGCTCCAAACCACCGTGTGTTGCTTAAGGCAAACGCTGGTATATTTATACCTGGAAGGTGCCGTGTATGACGTAAGGTTGGACATAAGACGTCAATAAAAGATGTCACTAAGAACTGGCAGTTCTTTCAGGACTCGCAGGAGTTCTAGGACAAATCAAAACAAAAGTAGGGGGAATTGCCGGGTTGCTGGAGGTTTGGTATATTTAAAGAACTCGTTGTACTTTCTTGGAGTCTAAGGAAGTAGCCTTGCAGTATTTGGACTGCATTGGCTATTATTAAATATGGATATGATTCTTATGCCTTTATAAGGATAGGATTTGTTATAACCAGATAAGGGCATAAATCGGGAATATTTAATTAGGGTCGTAGATACGTTCACAACAAGACTAGAGCTGCCGACTTTCTAGCTGAGAAAGCAAGTTTGAGCCTGACGTGGGATCAACATCTGGTGATTCAAAAAATTAGTATGTGCTAGTGTAATATTACTAGTGCTCATGTAAAGCGCTCCGAGTTTTCACTATATAAAACCGTAAAACGAGTCTCTTTGAAGTTACATCAAAAGCAGTGGCCAGTGCTACTATTGCAGTTAAGTTCCTCCCCCACCCTGAGGGTAAAAGTGGAGAGCCTGAAAGGGACCCGTCTTGGCACCTGAGTTTAAGAACCGCTGTGGCTGAGCACCGGCAGGACCTTGCCCACTTAAAGTCCTACCTTCTTGTAAATTTTTTCCGCTGCCTATCCCCTCCCTCTCTCTTGAAGTCCCCCTTCCCATGCCTGCTGCAATTAATCTCGGGGGAAGGAAGTGCCACGGGCACCAGGGGCGGCCCTGGACTTTCAAACCAGCCTTCAAGGGCTCCAGCCATGGGGGAAATGCCCAGGGTAGTAGAAGGCCTGTCTGGGCCTGGCTTACATAGACTATGAGATCCTAAGGCCTTCAACACCCTCGCACAGGCTTGCCTCCTACACCAGGCAGAAGTTGGGTTTCGTTTGAGATTACTGTGGACATCGTAGTAAAGTCAGGCTGTTGTAACTTACCCCTGGTCCCTCCCACCCCTTCCTGTTTCCCCCCTCTGCCTCCTTCCCACTTGGTTTGGCCCATGCTGTCACCTGAAGGCAGCAGTAGAATGTTGGGAGAATGATCCTGCCAAGCTGGGAGCACCTATGTGAATTGAACTGAATAAACGTTCTGGAAACCTACAACGTGTGGACCTCTTTACTACAATTTTGGCGACGAGGGAAAAGGAGCTGAGCCAGGGTCAGTAAGGTGTCTCCCCCCTGGAAGAGTTTGAGCTTGGATGAGGAAAAGGATAATAAAGAGAAAGTGATTTTGACTTTCCTGCTTGAAGAGCCGGTCATTTCCTGAGGTGAAAGGAGGCTGGCCATAATTTGAAAGGAGTAAAGAACGGCACACCGGAGAACTACCCACGGGTGAAATTGTGGACATGAGTTGCCAAGGTGTACGATGGCTGTAACAAGAGTGAGTTCAACCTACTCCATGAATATTTGAATTGAGGTGCAGTGAATCCCATATGAGGAATGATATGAGAAGGAGTCGGAAATTAATATCACTCGGACTGGGAAAGGGAAAAGACGAAAGTAATATCAGATTTTACCTTTGGCGTTCCCTTGATATTCTTATGGTGCAGGAAAGCAAGACTCAGGTCGGAGAACAAGGGGATCAGCGCAAGTCAAGGAGGTGAGACTTTTGAAGCTGTCGGAGGAGAAGTGTTCTGAGCAGGGAACTGTGTCAAACCTCTGACATCGCAGTGGAAACTGACCTGAGGCAGTGCGGCAAGCTATTTAAGCATGAGTGAGTGACAGCATTGGGAAGTTAGTTTTCTAAACAAAGCATTATTGGATGCGAGTAAGGAACAGCCTCTGGCAACCTGGGCATGTTTGTATAAGTGGTTGAGGAAAACATTCCCGAAGGCTGGACCCAAGTTGTAAAAACACAGAAGTGGTGCAAGTGCGTGTGGGAAGCCATTGAAACCGTGAGAGGAGATGGGAGCTGGACAGGGTGTGCTGTAAACCCCTTCTCCCGCGTTTGAAACTGACCTAAGACGGCGTTCGTGTGCTGCGTGAAGAAATTGAGAATAACAGGGAGTACAGCAAACCCCTAGTGCAGCGTATGAAAGTGAACTGAGGTAGCGCGCCGTGAGGTGATAAGCATTTCGTGAAGAAATCGAGAATAACAGGGTGTCCAGCAAACCCCTGGTGCACCGTTTGAAATTGAACTGAGGCAGCGCGCCGTGAGCTGATGCGCATCTCGTGAAGAAATTGAGAATAACAGGGTGTACAGCAAACCCCTGGTGCAGCGTATGAAATTGATCTGAGGCAGCGCGTCGTGAGGTGATGCGTATTTCTTAAGAACTGTAACTTATGGTTGAAAAGGATTTTGATTTTACAAGCGTCAAGAAGTATAGGATAGCCACTTTCTAGGGAATATAAGGAAAAACAGTGTGATGAATCTAAATGCGAGTACCTGTAGTCAGCTCACACGAGTATCGGCGCAAAGCATTTTTGAGTAAACTCTGTAAGCCGAGAGGGGAAGCAGGAGGCGGCGCAGGAAACATAATCTTCCCCTCAGAACTTCGCCGTCCTGAAGGAACTAACGTTCTTACGTAGAGCGTCAAGGGGTGCCATCTTGAGTGTGAAAGGCACGTTATGATGAAACCCGGTTACAGGATCAAAACGTAATGAAATATATCATCTTAAAGCGGTAGAAAAAGGAAAAAAAAATAATAATAATATTATCAGTCATCTATCGGAACTTGAACCACGAATTATAGTACTAAAGGCATTTCCAAACTAGTTGAAATTGTGTACTCAGTTAATGAGGTAGTTTGGAACATTCCTACGGGGCTCTTCACGCACTGCGAGTCACTCGAAAATATTCCACGGAGCTTCAAAGCTGGCAGAGCACAAAGACTGTATCCTTTAAAGTCAAGTTCTGGTGAGAGTGTAAACTTGGTTGTCTGAGGAACACATAAAAAACAGAAAGAAGTAATTTGTGTTCGTGAATATAAGGGGGAAATTTGGGAGAAATTTACTTTAGCGAAAGCAATATGAGTTATTTACCGCCACCTGATCCATTAATGAAAAATGAGGGAACAAGAATTGCTGATGGTGAAGAGAGGAAGGAGTGTAATAAAAACGTTTATCCGTTTTTGACGTGAAGGAAGAACCACTGAAACTAGAAAAAGAAGGAATTAGTTACTTACCTGTACACTATAGTTCTCCAGTATTATCTTTCATAGATTCACATGCTTGTATCTTTCACGTCGTCATGGTGGGAGTCTCACGGTAACAGAATGACCAAGCAGTATCATAGAGAAGAAAAACTGCATAGAAAATCCCCATAGGGGCTGTACTATTTGGTAACCAGACCATTTCTTTGTTTTGGTCCAAAAGCCAGCCAATCAGAATTGCTGCCCTGCCCTCACACTCCCCAGCAGCAGCTTCCTGCCTCAGATTTCCGTCCCCGAGTGAGAGACAAGGATAAATTCCGAGAACAAGATCTGCCTGAGAAACGGGGAGGCGGGCGGGCGCATGTGAATCTATGAAAGATAATACTGGAGAACTATAGTGTACAGGTAAGTAACTAATTCCTTCTCCAGTATTACATCTTTCATAGATTCACATGCTTGTATCAGAGTAGTAAGCAGTGCTCACCATACCCGTAGCGTTTCCAGGACAGAACCTAGAAGAAAGCTCTGCCGCAAAGCAATGACATAATAGCAATTATGAAAAGACATCAGCAATACTATAAATGCATGTAAGTACACACCAAAGTACTGTATAGCAAAAAATAATATGCCATTAGGCCATACCTTACTGGAATAGACGCTTCAGAACGGCCTGACCCACTGCCGTGTCCTCTTTCCACGCAGTGTCTAGACAGTAGTGTCTTGTAAATGAGTGCACACTCTTCCACGTTGCTGCTCTGCAGATATCTGGCAGTGCCACTCCTGCGAACAAGGCCATCGAGGTTGCCATCTTCCTCGTTGAATGTGCATGCACTTTAGAACATAGCGGCTTCCCCGCTTTGTCATGACATTTCAGAATAGCTGAGGATATCCATCTAGCAATACTCAGTCTCGACAATGGAAGACCTTTTCTCTGCCCTTCAAATGCAATGAACAATTGCTTGGACTTGCGGAACGGCTTTGTCCTCTCAATGTAGAACTTTAGGCATCTTGAGATGTCTAGAGAGTGTAAGGCTCTTTCTGCTTCCGATGAGGGCTTGCTGAAGAAAGTAGGCAAAATAATGGGTTCGTTGAGGTGAAAAGACGTCGCCACCTTGGGAATAAAGGTAGGATTAGTTCTCAATATAACCCTGTCCTGACGGAATTGTAAGAAGGGTTCCTCCACTGAAAAGGCCTGGATTTCGCTAACCCTCCTTGCAGATGTTAAGGCGAGAAGGAGGGCTGTTTTCCATGACAGGAACTGCAAGTCTGTATTATGTATGGGCTCAAAGGGTGGCCTCATAAGCTGCGATAGAACTGTATTGAGGTGCCACGGCACAGGTGGGCGTTGGATGGGTGGGAAGACTCTAAAGAGTCCCTTGATAAATTCCTTTATTACTCTGGAGGACCAGAGAGATGGTTCGTTTGGCTTTCGCCTGAATCGTGATATTGCTGCCAAGTGCACTTTGACTGAAGCATGCGAAAGGCCTGACTTTGATAGTAAAAGTAGGTAAGGTAGGATACCTTCAGGCTGAACCTCAAAAGGATGCAAGTTTTGTCTGTTGCACCAGTGGCAGAAACGGGTCCATTTTGCTGTGTAAGTTTTGTTCGTTGATACAGCTCTCGCTTGTGAGAGAATATGCCTGCACTCTTGCGAAATATCTAGATTTTGAAACTCACGCTCGTGAGGTTCCATGCGGACAACTTTAGAGAGCGTAGATCCGGATGCAGAATCTGTCCTTTCTCCATGGAGATGAGGTCTTGAAATGTCGGGAGCTGGATCTTGTCGCCCCTCGACAATTGAAGGAGGTCTGAAAACCACGCCTGTCTTGGCCAGGCTGGTGCAATCATTATGATCCGGCACGGTTCCAGTCTCATCTTGCGCAGGATGCGCGGTATCAACGGGAACGGAGGGAACGCGTATGCAAACCTTCCTGTCCAGTCCATGAGGAATGCATTTCCTATGGATCCCTGTTGACGGTATCTTGACGCAAAGTGAGTGCACTTTGAATTGCTTTGAGTCGCGAACAAATCTAATGTGGGTGTGCCCCACCTTTGGAACAGAATGCGAATCTGAGTGTCGTGAAGTTCCCACTCGTGTGTCGCAGTGGGAGTGCGGCTCAGGGCGTCCGCCCGAGTGTTGAGGACTCCTTGTATATGTTGGACTTGGATCGAGATTTCGTTGGTTATGAGCCATTTCCAGATCCTTTGCGCCAGTGTCGACAGCTGTTTGGATCTTGTCCCGCCCTGTTTCAGCAGGTAAAACATGGTCGTGGTGCTGTCTGTTTGGATAAGGACTGACGACTGACGTATTCTGGGAAGGAATGCTTGAAGCCCTAGGAACACCGCCTTGAGCTCCAACATGTTTATGTGAAGTTGAGCTTCCCAATCTGACCAAAGGCCCTGAATTTCCAGCTCTTGAAGATGCGCGCCCCATCCTTTCAGCGAAGCGTCCGTCGTCATCACAAAGTCGTGATCTCGATGAATGAAGCTCAGTCCTTGGTTTAGGTTTCTTAGGATCTTCCACCATGACATGGCCACCTTCATACGGGTCGTGATGGTAATGCGATCCTCGAAGGTTCCACTGGCCTGTATCCACTGTTCGCCGAGTTGTTCCTGCAAAGGTCTCATTCGCAGACGACAGTTTGGTATCAACGGGATGCAGGATGACATCATCCCCAACATGGATTTGTAAATCCTCACGGAAGTGGACTTTTTTGCTTGAAGAGAAGCCGTCAGCCCCCTGATCTTTCTCATCCGATCTTCGGAAGGGTAGGCTTTCCCCTCTCTGGTGCATATCCATGCCCCTAGGAACTGAATGCCCTGGGCCGGAGTCAGCGAGGACTTCTCCAAGTTGGTTCTCAGACCTAATCGCTGAAACAGCCGGATGCAGCTCTGTAGTGCTTCTGCTGCGTCCCTGAAAGATGGACCTGTCACCAGCCAGTCGTCCAGGTATGGGTAAATGTAATGCCCTTGCAGTCTTAAGTGGGCCGCCACCGGGGCCATGCATTTGGTGAACACCCTCGGGGCTGATTTGAGTCCGAATGGCAGGACTTTGAACTGGAAGTGGCGACTCTCCACAACAAACCTCAAATACTTCCTGTGTTTCCGATGGATGGGAATATGGAAGTACGCATCCATGAGATCCAAGGACGCCAAGTAGTCTCTGTCCTTTAACATGAGTAAGATCTCTTGCAACGACAACATTCTGAAGGGTATCTTTTTTATGTAGTGATTGAGATCCCTCAGGTCCAATACTTGTCTCCATTTCTGGGCCTGTTTCTTTTTGATGAGGAAGAAATGTGAATAGAAGCCTCTCCCTCTGAGGTGCTGTGGTACTTCCTCTATGGCTCCCTTTTGCAGAAGCGAGAGAACTTCCTTCTGCATTTCTGTGCGATGATGGTTGAGCCTGATTACTGGAGGATGGTCCGGTGGTATCTCCACAAATTCCAGTGTGTGGCCCCTGCTGATGACATCCAGGACCCATTTGTCCGATGTTATGGACATCCAGTTGGCGTAGTATTGAGACAGATAGTGGTCGTTGTCCGGGATCTGTAGTGTGGGGAGCGCCTGCCTGAAATCATTGACGTCTATTAGACTGCTGATTTTTCCCCCTGGCGTTGGATTTACCTCTGGACTGTTGTTGGTAAGAGGAGTTAGAGGATCTGTACTGGTTGTTGGTGTTAAACTGACGATATCCCTGCTGACTGTACGGTTGATATCGGTTGGATTGAAAAGAGGATCGTTGATTAAATTGTCCTCTTGCGCCCCTCTTCCGAAAGGACTGAAACTTTCCTTGCTGAAGAGATCCCAGCGCTCTAGCCGTATCAGTGTCCGACTTTATTCCTTGCAACGCCTCATCGATATGTTTCCCAAACAGGTTCTCACCGTCGAAGGGCATATGGACGATCTTCGCCTGCACTTCTGGTCGAAAAGAAGTCGCCTTGAGCCAGCCCTGTCTGCGAAGCGAGACCGCCCCGGCCATTTGTCTGAAGGCTAAAGACGAAATATCCATGGCGATGTCGATAGACTCAGCCGCTGATTTTGCACCTTCTTTAAGAAGAGCTGCCGCTTCCTCTTTTCGATCCTCTGGAAGCGCCGACAGGATGGGAGCCAGATCTGACCATATCTGCCTGTTGTAACGGCCGAGCAGAGCCATCGCATTCGCCGCTTTAATGGTAGAGGCTGCCATGACCGCAAACCTCTTACCTGCTCCATCCATTCTCCTCCCTTCCTTGTCTGGTGGTACTAGTGAAGTAGCCACCGGATTTTTAGAATTTCTTTGCGCCGCCTGTGTCACGACCGATTCCGGCCTGGGATGACCAATGAGGCAGGCTGCCGTAGATTCTGGAGCTCTGTATTTCTTTTCAATTCTTGGAACCGAAACCGCTATAGAAGCTGGTGTTTTTAGAATCTTGAGGCCCTCCTCCCATAAGTGCGGGATAATAGGTATTGAGCGAAGTGACTTTTTGTTATCATCCTTGAAATCGTACAAGAAACAATCCGTCTCTTGTACGTCCACATCCAGACTGAATCTCTTGGCCGCCCTTTCCATGATATCATGGAAACTTCCGATATCTTGAGGAGGGGAGGTAGATTTGAGTGGTTCAGGTGATGCAGCTGAAGGCAAAACGTATTCGTCCCATTCCTTTCCCGAGGCATCATGAACTAGCTCTCCCTCTTCGGGCTCTTCATCGTCATCGGAGTCCGTTAGGTCGTCCCTAATAGTAACCACCTGCGGAGATTTAACCCCTTGATCCTGAGGGGCAGGTGCTTTTTTAGGTGTCTGCATGGGAGGCGTGTGCGTAACTGGTTGTGATGAGTTCGCCTCTGGAAAGCGACGATAGTAGTCGTTTAGCATCAATCTAAGATCAGACACAAGGGTGAGGGGTATAGAAACTGTCTCTTGACGTTCTTCCTCCCTTGAGTCCTCGTGCTGCTCTTCTTCTTCTTCTTCATAACCACCAGATTCCTGGAATGATTCATATCTGGCAGATTGTGGCCTGTCCTCGAAGGAAAAACTTTCCTCCTCATCCGTATCTTGGCTTTTTATCTGAAGCTGAGAAGGGCTGTATGCGGCACCTGAGGACTCCTCTCCCTCCGAATCCTGCTCCAACAGCGATGATGGCGGCAATGGAGAAATCTTTGTCCAAGAGGTGAACTCCGCGGACTTACTGATGGTAGCCGCACCTCTTGTCGATTGAAAAGAGCGTATGGAGATCATGGTCTTCGATTGAGGAGAACTGTAAGCTTTAGCCGTTGAAAGTAAGATTTTCGTCGACGGAACCACCGTCGACGGGACCATCGTCGACGGGACCACCGTCGACGGTACCATCGTCGACGAGACCTTCGTCGTCGGGACCTTCGTCGACGAGACCTTCGTCGACGGAACCTTCGTCGACGGGACCTTCGTCGACGGGACCTTCGTCGACGGGACCTTCGTCGACGGAACCTTCGTCGACGGGACCTTCGTCGACGGGACCTTCGTCGACGGGACCCCCGTCGACATTCGTGACATCGAACCTGTCGTCGACGGAGTCGTCGTCGTCGTCGTCGACGGTCCTGATAGAGACATCTTACTCATCGATGTCGTTGCCGTTGACGTCGTGGTCGTCGACGCAGCCTTAGACGAAGCTGAAGACGACGGAACAGAAGTTTTCACCACAGACTTAGGAGCAGAAACCATCGAACTGGTAGAAGGTGCAGATCCAGGTACTTTAAGACTTGACTGCTTCTCCAGAGGAGTAATAGGAAGAGATGATGTCGACTTTTCCCTAGATTTACTCCTTTTAGACTCCACTTTCTCCACAGAAACAGAGGCCTTTCTTTTCTTGGGAGTGGATTGAGAAGATTCTTCCTCAGAATCTGAGCCTGATGTGGCCTTCTTCTTCTGAAGCCATAACAGTAATCTTGCCTCTCTGTCACGCTTAGTTTTGTCAGAAAATTTTCTACAAAGCTTACAGTCCTTCACCAGGTGTTTAGGGTAGAGGCAATAAAGGCAGTCCTCATGTGGGTCCTCAGAGAAGAGTCTGGCCTTCCCACAGGATCTGCATGGCCTGAACAGCCTCTTCTTAGAGCTTTCAGCCATCATAAATAATATGAATACACACAATACCTCAAGGTAGAAGACAGGAAAACCAGGTTCCCAAAGGGTCAAAAGTTCACACAGGAACAGAAGAAAACTGAGCAGAGCTCAGGGAGACTCCTTTCTCACACGAAGGCGGTTGGAAATCTGAGGCAGGAAGCTGCTGCTGGGGAGTGTGAGGGCAGGGCAGCAATTCTGATTGGCTGGCTTTTGGACCAAAACAAAGAAATGGTCTGGTTACCAAATAGTACAGCCCCTATGGGGATTTTCTATGCAGTTTTTCTTCTCTATGATACTGCTTGGTCATTCTGTTACCGTGAGACTCCCACCATGACGACGGGGAAGATACAAGCATGTGAATCTATGAAAGATGTAATACTGGAGAAACGGAAATATCATTACACAGTTCTGGAACTGGTGGAGGGAAAGTTTATAATAACAGAGAAAAGAGAAACATAAAGGGAACAGACAGAAATGTATGGGAAAAGATGTGGCAGGTTTTAAATGAACACTATGAGCAAGAAGGGAGTGCCAATCTCCGTTTGAACAAAATATACAGAGAAGAGAGAGATAACGTAATGGTGATGAACAAAAGTGAAGGTAAACAGAGGTATACCATCATCATAGGGGGAGCATTTAAGGGCCTCATCGCTGACTCAGGGTCAAATAGTACTGAAGCAGACAAAAACATTTGGAAGAGAGAATTGTCAATAACACTAGGTAATGAATTAGAAGAAGAAAAGGGTGAAAACATTATCGTGAGTGGAGGAGGAGAGATGGACTGGTGTCACGTGAAGAGAAGTACTAAGATATATAATTTGGAAGAAGAGTTTACTGTACTGGAAGGGGAGGATCAAAGGAAATTAAGAACATTGCAAAATCCCAATAGTTCTGAGCCCAGGAGAGGGTTGGCTGTAAACTACAGTAGTCTATGTACCAGGCTGGAGATTTTGAGGGTGAATACGCCTCCATTTATGGACAATGAAGCAGGGACAAAAGGGGTTTGGAGGTATAAGGGAATAAAAGAAGCAGCTATTGTCAAATTTGAAAGAAAACAGAATACGTCATTGGGAAAGGATGTTGAAGATAGAAAAAACAAAATTTTAGGGAAAATAATCAGTGAACATTATATTCTGGAAGTACAAGAATTTGTCTATGAGGAAATGTGTGTGGTTACACAATCCACGAGGGTTAAGGAGGAGCTTTGCAAGCCTACCCGAATAAAAGATGAGAAAGCTTGGAGCTTAACGGCACTGGTCGAATCCAAATCTAGGCCAAGCGGAAAATATGTTGATGACACGTACCTGGAAGGAGTAGTTGGTCAGAATATGATCAAGTCTAAGAATAACAAGCAAGGAGAGTGCTGGGATCGGTTATATAGCGTAGAGTCGGAAAAGGAAAGTGAAGATCCTCTCAGAGACTTACCAGGTCAGCACTCAAAAGGTCCGGAAGGAAGGTACAGGTTGCATATAGAAGGCTGGAAAGAATACATTTTAGAAGACACTGAGGACACAGCCACGTTCTCTAGTGGAACCCATTTGACGAAGTCAGGGGAAAGTCTAGAACCCGAGGGGGCATGTACAGAAGGAGGTACGAGTGGCTCAGGCAAAGAGGGCCACAAGAGAAATTATGCTGGACCCAATACTTATGAGGTCGATGAGAAGGAGACTAGTCCTAGGAGCAGGGTTAGAAGCAATGTAACATGGTTCAGGAAATTTAAAAAAAAAAAAAAAAATCCTTACCCACAATAAACCCCACTATGAACTATACAGGGGAGTGATCTGTTGCCTAAGGAACTGTGAGGGGGAGAGCAAAGTTCCAGGTTCTATCTGCACCCATCGTATATTATTGGTTAGTCCTTTCATCTATCTCGAGGAAGAAACAGAACTGGGCCATTGCCCACATGGAACAAGCTAACTTGGTTCACAGCCACACCACAGAAGAAGGAGGAAGTGGTCGTTGCCACACGTACGTGGTTTAGCTTAACGCAGAAAAAGTCCCTAGGGATAGTATCCTTTTTGTGACTTATTGGTCATTTCAAGAACAGACTCCAGTGACATATGGGAAGTGACCTCTTACCTTGGTTCTCATAATTTACTGGAAGTCAGACACTTGCATTTATAGGAGCATGCTGCCTCACAGTTACTGGTTAATAATTTAGGGGTTGTCGGGAAAGTTGGGAAGCTGGGGTGTCTAGACCGGACATCACCTATTCGCATTCATATAACCAGGAGGGGGAAGGGGATTCCGAGCCTCTTTATGGTTGGTAGTCAAGGGGAGGGGGGCATAATAGATATAGTCCCAGTGCCTACCATCCGTCTCTGGATTATTCCACCCTGCCCTGGCGTAGATGGTTTAACATGTATTTAAGGGGGCTCCCTGCCAGCTTAGGCGTGGCTCAGGGGCTCATCCTATCAGGTCGTCCCAGGCGCTCAACCTGGGCGAGGGTCTTCTGTGCAGGACCCACTGTTGTGCTCCTTTGTGCACATGTTGTTATTTCCCCCCCCCCTATTGTTCACTGGTTTTCCTCTCCCCTACCCTAGCTCTTTCTTTTTCTTCCGTCCTTTCCTTTCCTCCACCTCGCTCCCACCTATTTGTCTCCTGACTTCTTCTCCATCCCTTCGTGGTCTCCCTAGGGAGGATGATGTGTTGTAACTTACCCCTGGTCCCTCCCACCCCTTCCTGTTTCCCCCCTCTGCCTCCTTCCCACTTGGTTTGGCCCGTGCTGTCACCTGAAGGCAGCAGTAGAATGTTGGGAGAATGATCCTGCCAAGCTGGGAGCACCTATGTGAATTGAACTGAATAAACGTTCTGGAAACCTACAACGTGTGGACCTCTTTACTACACAGGCGTTTTTTGTCGTGGATGGACTTTGTTGTGAAGACTTATCAACACCAATGAAGCAATTATGAGCAGGCTATCAGCCACCACAGATGTCCTGGTTGCAGTCAAAAAAGCTGCGGTCACTCACTAATAAATACATTTTAAAAGATTTTTTTTTAATCCATCGGGGACAGACCCAGGTATCGCCCTGTTTCGTTCTGCTAGCCAGCAAGGTGATTGGGTATTCAGAACAGAACCAGTACAGATATGTACAGAGCACAGGTTCTTATCAATGTGAACCAGCCTGGCTTTCATCCAACATAGGGTGCAGAATCTACCAGGAAAGATACAACAGAAAGACAACCCTTTCCTACGTTTGTTCGAAACCTCTAGATCAAATACACCCTAGGTTCGAGGCTGCTTGTTTCCAGACTGAAGGAAAGAAGACTCTCCTTCTCAGCCCCACTCACCTTTCAGACCTCTCTGCCTTGCACTCTCCATTTGACATAAAGACTATTTATGCACTAATTGTTTACCTGTACTGTGTCAGTCTTCTCTCGTGTGATGTAGGTCTGTGCTATAGATACTTCCGCCTTACATAAAGTCACAACATGTTGGCAGCCCACACCCTTCTGCCATTATTTTTTTTGTTTAAATTTGTTTTTTTGGGATTTTGCATTTCATGGTACATAGTTATACATCATCATTAACACATGTTGACAGGCGATTGCAGGCATTTGGATGGTTCTATTGCAGTGTGGACCAACAATCCCATCATACATCATAAATCACGGGTAAAATATAGTGAGATTAAATGGGGATTACCCTTCAATTGGACTTATACTTATACTTGTGAGGTTCTTGGCGCCTGCTTAAATGGGGTTCCCAGTGGTGTGGGTTGGTGTTTAGTCCCCATCTCTATCTCCGTGAATCTTCTTGTGTATGGTCCATGCCTGTGCTCCCAGGCGGGGTAGGTCGATTTTGGGGGTTTCGGGGGAAAACATAGAACTGTTAACTGTGAGGGGGGACCGGGGGTGCGAGGAGGTTGGAGAGCCGTTGGAATGGATCTTGGTAACTGTCAGTCACGTGGCTAATTCTGATTTGCTTTTAGTATGCTGTGGTGGTTGTGGTGGGGGAGAGAGGGGTTGGGGGCACTCTGGTAGTGCCTAAGTGTATCGTTTACCTCATGTCAGCTATTGTTTGATCTATGGGGGATAGGGGTGGAGTTTGGGATTGAGATTGTGTGGCCATAGGAGATTCCTCCAGTGTTGCCTCCTGTATAAATTGAATAAAGGTTATTGACTTGACTTGAAATTGAAATAGTAGTTGCGCCCATTCCATAGATATGGGATGTTTACGTATCCCTCTCACTTCCTCGTTCCTCAGTGCTTCTTCCTCTGCCCCCCCCCCCCCACCATTTTTTCATGGTGCCTATCCAGGCTGCTTCTGGGGTTCCTGCTGGGGCCCTCCAATGCATGGCTATTACTCGTTTGGCTAAGAGAATGGCTAGGAATGCAATCCGGCACTGTACCTTTTCTGTCTTCCGCCTGCGGAAGACCCCTAGGGCACACGCCTCCCATGTAGATATGGCCATGAGGTTGACCGTCGCTCGGAGTGTCTGGTGTACAATACTGGTGGATTGTGGGACAGTCCCAAAACATATGTTCAAAATTTGCCTCAGGAGTCTGGCATCTGGGGCATTTGAAAAGCGTATCGGGATAAAAACGGTGGAGCCGGTGTGGTGTTAGGTATGCGCGGTGCAAGATATTGAATTGAATGTTTTTGAAGTGTGCATTCCTAGAAACCTTTTTGGGATACTCCAGCGCCTTTTCCCATTCTCTGTCATGGAACACCCGACCCACCTCCACCTCATCTTCCCATTTCTGTTGTAACCTATGCAAGGGATCATTGATCAGTTCCCGGATTGCTTTGTAGTGCCAGGTGACTAAATGTCTCCCCGTACCCATGCGTAGGATAATGTGCAGTACCGGGTGCGTCTGGTTCCCCTGCATTGAGATCCCAGCAGTGTCGGCCACTATCTAATAATTGTCTATGCATCAGGAACTGTCCCGGTGGGAGGTCATAGCATTCCATCATTTGGGCATATGTTCACAGCTGCCCGTCCTCAAACAGGGACTCGACCTCCGTCATTGCGTGATCGGTCCATACCTGGAGGGCCCTGGACGTGTAATATTTCTCCCGTTGGGGAAATCCTACCAATGGGAGTAGTGGGGAGTATAGGGACTTTCCCCTTGACATACGATGTATTCACATCATGCACATGCGGGCTATTGATACCTGTAGGGGGTGTGTGTGGATAGGTTTGGTACCCAGCATTAGTTTTTTTCCGGATGGACGCCCTTCTGCCATTAAGACATTATTCAGACAAGGAGGATGTAGATTTAGGCAGCTATCAACTAGAAACCAGCCAGCAGCACTGTTATTTAGCATTAACCATGCAGGCAGTCAGCCAGCCAGCCAGCAGGAGCCAGACAGATGACACCCACCCAGAAGACAACCAGCAGTCCGCCAACACTAAAGCCAACAATTGACCACGGGTACTTGATATACTGCACTATCTTGGGCCACAAGAGGTGTTCAGTGTCCTCAGTGCAAAGGAAATGAGCCCTGTCAATGAGGATGCGCCACTGTAAGACATGTTTCAACAGATCCCAGCATGCACCGCTGTGCTGCTCCCTCCTCGGACTCAGGCTACGGTTCTGGGTGGCAAAGAGCCAGCTCGTATCTGCACTGGGCAAAACTATCCACCCCCTGCAGGAACAGTCAGGCTCGGGGTCCGGCCCAAATGTGCACGACGAGCAAGGGAGTCACTTCCTTGGCCCCGTCACCTAAAACAATCAGTCGCCAGATGGCTGAAAGCAGTGTGCCCACCAGAGAGGCCTTTACAAAGCTGGCAACACGCCCAGAAAGGCGGGAGCACACTAGGCTGCAGACGGCAGTCTACCTGGTGGACAGACAGAGGAGCACCAGTACACCTGCACGGCCGTCCCCACCCCTGCGGTTCCCGTTCTGCAGTAAATGGACGCAAATGTCATTTCGACTGCACGAGCTGTTCGCAGATGCTTTGTGGTGGCTTCTCTGGTCTGACTGCAGGTGAAGCATTGGCTGGACACCTCCCCGCGGAAAAGAAAGAAGCGTCGGCCACGGCGAGCACCATTTTGAACCGATGCGAAAACCACACATTTCAACACAGAATGCAATCAATAGTATGTAGGGCTGTAAGTGGGCCGGGTTCTGCTGGTGCAGTTCTTAAAAGAAGATGCTCAGACGACGGGTCCCTATCAGGCACTCCATTTTTGACCTCAGGGTGATTTTTTTTTTAACTCCGCAGCAATACCACTGCTCAAAACCTTTGATGTAACTTCAAAGAGACTCGTTTTAGTTCTTTCAGCCTTAATATTTCAGAACTAAAGCATTTTCAGTATTATAGACAACAAAGCCATAGTTGTTGCTTATTTATTTTATGCAACTAACAACCATTGACAAAGCCAATAGTCCTGCCTTGTTGTAGGTGTAATATTACCTATTGTATCATATATCTGGATACAATGACAGACATACATGTAAGGCAGCAAACAATGCTAGCACAGATTTTAGCTCATGTGTTTTAAACTGCGCCGTTAATTACATTGGCCACGCGCCTGCTACACACCCCCTCCCCCCGTTTTTTCATCCCACTAAAAGCCCTGAGAGTATGGTATCATTACTGGGAAGTAAATGACACAATACCACCTCACATACAAAGGCAGGGGAAGATCGAGAAAGGGCATTAGCTGAAGTGGGTCACGTGCCATGCCAACAAATGACGAAGCACAAGGGAGGCTAATGGAACCACCACGTAAACACGGTTTGTGGTGCCGGCCCCCAACTGCAAGTATTTGCCTGAAACAGCCAATACTATACCTGAAACAATGAGAGGAAAAAGAAAAGAAACAAGCATTTGCAATGCAATGGTTCTCGCATTAGGAAAGTGTGAGCTATTGGTATTGTTATTGTATTGTAAATGACCATTTTTTAAATATGTGTTGGCTTTGAAAATATATAAATTAATAGCATTGTTATTCACAAAGCCAATAGCTTACACTTTCCTAATGCGAGTCCTATTGGCTATGGCAATGCTTGTTGGCAGCAAACAAGGACAGTGATGTTGTGGTGCCGAGTGATTCTGTTGTGGTGCTGAGTGATGATGTGGTTGGGCTGAGTGATGTGGTGGTGTATTAGAGTGATGTGGTGGTGTCCCAGAGTGATGTGGTGGTGTCTCAGAGTGATGTGGTGGTGTCCCAGAGTGATGTGGTGGTGTCCCAGAGTGATGTGGTGGTGTCCCTGGGTGATGTGGTGGTGTCCCTGGGTGATGTGGTGGTGTCCCTGGGTGATGTGGTTGTGTCCCTGGGTGATGTGGTGGTGCCCCTGAGTGATGTGGTGGTGCCCCTGAGTGTTGTGGTGGTGCCCCTGAGTGTTGCGGTGGTGCCCCTGAGTGTTGCGGTGGTGCCCCTGAGTGTTGCGGTGGTGCCCCTGAGTGTTGCGGTGGTGCCCCTGAGTGTTGTGGTGGTGCCCCTGAGTGATGTGGTGGTGCCCCTGAGTGATGTGGTGGTGTCCCTGAGTGATGTGGTGGTGTCCCCGAGTGATGTGGTGGTGTCCCCGAGTGATGTGGTGGTGTCCCCGAGTGATGCGGTGGTGCCCTGAGTGATGTGGTGGTGCCCTGAGTGATGTGGTGGTGTCCCTGAGTGATGTGGTGGTGTCCCTGAGTGATGTGGTGGTGCCCCTGAGTGATGTGGTGGTGCCCTAAGTGATGTGGTGGTGCCCCTGAGTGATGTGGTGGTGCCCTAAGTGATGTGGTGGTGTCCTAGAGTGATGTGGTGGTGTCCCTGAGAGATGTGGTGGTGTTGTGTGGTGTTCAGCAGTGTGAGGCGTGCAGCAGTGTGTGGCGTGCAGCAGTGTGAGGCGTGCAGCAGTGTGAGGCGTGCAGCAGTGGGCAGCGTGCAGCAGCGTGAGGCGTGCAGCAGCGTGAGGCGTGCAGCAGCGTGAGGCGTGCAGCAGCGTGTGGCGTACAGCAGTGTGTGGCGTACAGCAGTGTGTGGCGTACAGCAGTGTGTGGCATGCAGAGGTGTGTGGCGTGCACAGGTGTGTGGCGTGCAGCAGTGTGTGGCGTGCAGCAGTGTGTGGCGTGCAGCAGTGTGTGGCGTGCAGCAGTGTGTGGCGTGCAGCAGTGTGAGGCGTGCAGCAGTGTGAGGCGTGCAGCAGTGTGGGTCGTGCAGCAGTGCGAGTCATGCAGCAGTGTGCAGCATGCAGCAGTGTGAGTAATGCAGCAGTGTGAGTAATGCAGCAGTGTGCAGCGTGCAGCAGTGTGAGGTGTGCAGCAGTGTGTGGCGTGCAGCATTATGTGGCGTGCAGCAGTGTGTGGCGTGCAGCAGTGTGTGGCGTGCAGCAGTGTGTGGCGTGCAGCAGTGTGTGGCATGCAGCAGTGTGCAGCAGTGTGAGGCATGCAGCAGTGTGAGGCGTGCAGCAGTGTGAGGGGTGCAGCAGTGTGAGGCGTGCAGCAGTGTGAGGCATGCAGCAGTGTGCAGCATGCAGCAGTGTGAGTAATGCAGCAGTGTGCAGCATGCAGCAGTCTGAGGCGTGCAGCAGTGTGAGGCGTGCAGCAGTGTGAGGCGTGCAGCAGTGTGCAGCATGTGAGTAATGGAGCAGTGTGCAGCAGTGTGTGGCGTGCAGCAGTGTGTGGCGTGCAGCAGTTTGTGGCGTGCAGCAGTGTGTGGCGTGCAGCAGTGTGAGGCGTGCAGCAGTGTGCAGCAGTGTGAAGCATGCAGCAGTGTGAAGCATGCAGCAGTGTGGCGTGCAGCAGTGTGGCGTGCAGCAGTGTGGCGTGCAGCAGTGTGGCGTGCAGCAGTGTGGCATGCAGCAGTGTGGCATGCAGCAGTGTGGCGTGCAGCAGTGTGGCGTGCAGCAGTGTGGCGTGCAGCAGTGTGTGGCATGCAGCAGTGTGTGGTGTGCAGCAGTGTGTCGTGCAGCAGTGTGCAGAATGTGAGTAATGCAGCAGTGTGTGGCATGCAGCAGTGTGTGGCATGCAGCAGTGTGTGGCGTGCAGCAGTGTGTGGCGTGCAGCAGTGTGTGGCGTGCAGCAGTGTGAGTAATGCAGCAGTTTGAGGCGTGCAGCAGTGTGAGGCGTGAAGTGGTGTGTGGCGTGCAGCAGTGTGTGGCGTGAAGCGGTGTGTGGCATGCAGCAGTGTGTGGCGTGCAGCAGTGTGTGGCGTGCAGCAGTGTGTGGTGTGCAGCAGTGTGTGACGTGCAGCAGTGTGTGACGTGCAGCAGTGTGTGGCATGCAGCAGTGTGTGGCGTGCAGCAGTGTGTGGCGTGCAGCAGTGTGTGGCATGCAGCAGTGTGTGGTGTACAGCATTGTGTCGTGCAGCAGTGTGCAGCATGTGAGTAATGCAGCATGTGAGTAATGCAGCAGTGTGTGGCGCGCAGCAGTGTGTGGCGTGCAGCAGTGTGTAGCGTGCAGCAGTGTGAGTAATACAGCAGTGTGCAGCAGTGTGAGGCGTGCAGCAGTGTGTGGCGTGCAGCAGTGTGTGGCGTGCAACAGTGTGTGGCGTGCAACAGTGTGTGGCGTGCAGAACTGTGTGGCGTGCAGCAGTGTGTGGCGTGCAGCAGTGTGTGGCGTGCAGCAGTGTGTGGTGTGCAGCAGTGGGAGGCGTGCAGCAGTGGGAGGCGTGCAGCAGTAGGAGGCGTGCAGCAGTGGGAGGCGTGCAGCAGTGGGAGGCGTGCAGCAGTGGGAGGCATGCAGCAGTGGGAGGCGTGCAGCAGTGTGAGGCGTGCAGCAGTGTGTGGCGTGCAGCAGTGTGTGGCGTGCAGCAGTGTGTGGCGTGCAGCAGTGTGTGGTGTTCAGCAGTGTGTGGCGTTCAGCAGTGTGTGGCATGCAGCAGTGTGTGTGGCATGCAGGTGTGTGTGGCATGCAGGTGTGTGTGGCATGCAGGTGTGTGTGGCATGCAGGTGTGTGTGGCATGCAGGTGTGTGTGGCGTGCAGCAGTGTGGCGTGCAGTAGTGTGAGTAATGCAGCAGTGTGCAGCAGTGTGAGGCGTGCAGCAGTGTGAGGCATGCAGCAGTGTGAGGCATGCAGCAGTGTGAGGCATGCAGCAGTGTGCAGCAGTGTGACGCATGCAGCAGTGTGAGGCGTGCAGCAGTGTGAGGCATGCAGCAGTGTGAGGCATGCAGCAGTGTGAGGCGTGCAGCAGTGTTGGGCGTGCAGCAGTGTGTGGCGTGCAGCAGTGTGTGGCGTGCAGCAGTGTGCGGTGTGCAGCAGTGTGTGGCGTGCAGCAGTGTGTGGCGTGCAGCAGTGTGTGGCATGCAGCAGTGTGAGGCATGCAGCAGTGTGAGTAATACAGCAGTGTGCAGCAGTGTGACGCATGCAGCAGTGTGAGGCGTGCAGCAGTGTGAGGCATGCAGTAGTGTGAGGCGTGCAGCAGTGTGAGGTGTCTAGCAGTGTGTGGCGTGCAGCAGTGTGTGGCGTGCAGCAGTGTGTGGCGTGCAGCAGTGTGTGGCGGGCTGCAGTGTGTGGTGTGCAGCAGTGTGTGGCATGCAGCAGTGTGTGGCGTGCAGCAGTGTGGCATGCAGCAGTGTGGCGTGCAGCAGTGTGGCGTGTAGCAGTGTGTGGCGTGCAGCAGTGTGTGGCGTGCAGCAGTGTGTGGCGTGCAGCAGTGTGTGACATGCAGCAGTGTGTGACGTGCAGCAGTGTGTGACGTGCAGCAGTGTGTGGCGTGCAGCAGTGTGTGGCATGCAGCAGTGTGTGGCGTGCAGCAGTGTGTGGTGTACAGCATTGTGTCGTGCAGCAGTGTGCAGCATGTGAGTAATGCAGCATGTGAGTAATGCAGCAGTGTGTGGCGTGCAGCAGTGTGTGGCTTGCAGCAGTGTGAGGCGTGCAGCAGTGTGAGGCGTGCAGCAGTGTGGCGTGCAGAAATGTGTGGCGTGCAGAAGTGTGTGGCGTGCAGCAGTGTGTGGCGTGCAGCAGTGTGTGGCGTGCAGCAGTGTGTTGCGTGCAGCAGTGTGTGGCGTGCAGCAGTGTGTGGCGTGCAGCAGTGTGAGGCGTGCAGCAGTGTGCAGCAGTGTGAGTAATGCAGCAGTGTGCAGCAGTGTGAGGTGTGCAGCAGTGTGAGGCGTGCAGCAGTGTGTGGCCTGCAGCTGTGTGTGGCATGCAGCAGTGTGTGGCATGCAGCAGTGTGAGGCGTGCAGCAGTGTGAGGCATGCAGCAGTGTGAGGCGTGCAGCAGTATGAGGCGTGCAGCAGTGTGAGGCGTGCAGCAGTGGGAGGCATGCAGAAGTGGGAGGCGTGCAGCAGTGTGTGGCGTGCAGCAGTGTGTGGCGTGCAGCTGTGTGTGGCATGCAGCAGTGTGTGGCATGCAGCAGTGTGTGGCGTTCAGCAGTGTGTGGCGTTCAGCAGTGTGTGGCATGCAGGTGTGTGTGGCGTGCAGCAATGTGGCGTGCAGCAGTGTGAGTAATGCAGCAGTGTGCAGCAGTGTGAGGCATGCAGCAGTGTGAGGCGTGCAGCAGTGTGAGGCATGCAGCAGTGTGAGGCATGCAGCAGTGTGCTGCATGCAGCAGTGTGAGTAATACAGCAGTGTGAGTAATGCAGCAGTGTGAGTAATGCAGCAGTGTGCAGCAGTGTGAGGCGTGCAGCAGTGTGGCGTGCAGCAGTGTGAGTAATGCAGCAGTGTGCAGCAGTGTGAGGCGTGCAGCAGTGTGAGGCATGCAGCAGTGTGAGGCATGCAGCAGTGTGAGGCATGCAGCAGTGTGAGGCGTGCAGCAGTGTGAGGTGTGCAGCAGTGTGGGGGTGCAGCAGTGTGGGGCCTGCAGCAGTGTTGGGCCTGCAGCAGTGTGAGGCTGCAGCAGTGTGGGGTGTGCAGCAGTGTGCGGCGTGCAGCAGTGTGGGGCGTGCAGCAGTGTGGGGCGTACAGCAGTGTGCAGCATGCAGCAGTGTGAGTAATGCAGCAGTGTGCAGCAGTGTGAGGCGTACAGCAGTGTGAGGCGTGCAGCAGTGTGAGGCGTGCAGCAGTGTGAGGCGTGCAGCAGTGTGAGGCGTGCAGCAGTGTGCGGCGTGCAGCAGTGTGGGACGTGCAGCAGTGTGGAACGTGCAGCAGTGTGGGATGTGCAGCAGTGTGGGGCGTTCAGCAGTGTGGGGCGTGCAGCAGTGTGGGGCGTTCAGCAGTGTGGGGCGTGCAGCAGTGTGGGGCATGCAGCAGTGTGGGGCGTGCAGCAGTGTGGGGCGTGCAGCAGTGTGGGGCGTGCAGCAGTGTGGGGCGTGCAGCAGTATGGGGCGTACAGCAGTGTGTTGTGCAGCAGTGTGAGGCGTGCAGCAGTGTGAGGCGTGCAGCAGTGTGAGGCGTGCAGCAGTGTGTAGCAGTGTGTGTAATGCAGCAGTGTGTGTAATGCAGCAGTGTGCAGTGTGCAGCAGTGTGTGGCCTGCAGCAGTGTGTGGCCTGCAGCAGTGTGTGGCCTGCAGCAGCGTGTGGCCTGCAGCAGCGTGTGGCGTGCAGCAGCGTGTGGCGTGCAGCAGCGTGTGGCGTGCAGCAGCGTGTGGCGTGCAGCAGCGTGTGGCATGCAGCAGTGTGTGGCGTGCAGCAGTGTGTGGCATAAAGCAGTGTGTGGCATAAAGCAGTGTGTTTTTTTTTTTTTTTTTTTTTTTAGTCCTCATAAATGCCACCAGATAATGTCAACTCTAGATATGCTTTCTCCAGGCCACTAGCACAAACCAGCTGTTTTGTCCCTGGGGTCTGTGGATAGCCAGTGGAGATCGCCCAGAGGTAGGTCGTTTCCTGATCCAACTCCCATTCACGATGTAACGTGTCACTTTGGGAGGACAGGACCACTAACCTCTGTAATTATTGGACTTATTAGAGGTTATCGCTCAGCCCATGCATTTAAGGCAAACCAAATCTTATTGGTGCTTTCCCCACCGCACAACATATCTAAACGACTAACCGCCATGATGTTTCTTAGACAGTCTGCAAATCTGGGGGGGTTTACAGACTTCCACTCCCTGCAGATCTCTCTCCTAGCAATAACAATAACATAGAAAATGAATTGTAGGGTACAATTTCGAATATCATAATCTGGGGGGAGACCAAAAAGAATCAATCTAGGACTAAGAGTAATTGGGGATAGTACAACCTTTTCTAAGAACTCGCACACCTCACCCCAGTAGCTCCTAATATTCGGGCAATCGACAAACATATGTCTGTCATCCGCAGCTGGGAACTTACATCTTGGACAGAAGTATACTTCAGCTGAAAGCTTAGAAAGTTTCGCTGGAGTCCAATAAACCCTATATAGCGTAAACAGGTGGTTTCTTCTGAGATTGGATGGTTTTATAATTTTTTGGGAGAGTGTAAATGAGTCCGTCCAAATCTTCAGTACCTCCCCTGCGTTCAGGCCAGGAAAATTATCCCATAACTTGATGGTTTCAGCTCCTAGATTGTCTTTAGCTCCCACAAATATATTATACCAATGTGCAACCTCACCCTTCCATCCCCTGCCCCCATCGATGAATTCCAAGAGAGGGATTTCCTCATCATTGGCCCAGCGCTGCCTACCCCACCAGGAGGACAACTGATAAAATGTAAACCTTGTGATAGAGCCCTCTGTTAAGTTTGAAAGGGATTCCCAGCGAGTTGTTACACAGGTCCCCCCATTTTGTAATACCCGCCGCTCTTAATGGGAGAGCCAATCGATCTAATAGGCAGTCTGGTGTACCTGGGGAGTCCCATATTGGGGCTTGGGGATGGTAGTAGGGTATATCAAAAATTCTACGTAATGATTGCCAGATGTTAAGTGCTGTTTTTAAGAGCTTCAGGCAAACCTTTTTAAAAAACTTCTGATCCCCAAATTTGTAGAGAAAGAACTCTAAACCATGTGGCAAGTCTAAAAGCATAGCCTGGAAAAGTCTACCATGAGATGAAGAGTCTAATTTGTTTGCTAGAAGTCTAAAATTCTTGAACTGAAAGGCATAACAATAAAGAAGTAAATCAGGAAGAGCCAACCCGCCTAATTTCAATCCCCTTCTCAATTTCCTCCAGGCGATCCTTCGGGACTTAGTCGCCCAGATGAAAGAGCCAATCCTTCCTTGGAGGTTCGCAATATCCTTTTTATAAATAAAATTTAGGGGGATGGAATTAAATAAAAAAGTAATTTTCGGCAAAATTATCATCTTGACTAGATTTACTCTTCCATAGATGTTAACGGGTAGAGTATTCCATCTAGTCAGTAGCTTCCTTACTTCCTTTACCACCATCTCCCAACTTACTTTCGATACGTTCTCTAGGTTGTGGGTGAGGTGAATTACCAGGTATCTGATTTTTAGTTTAGCTTCTGGTATCTGAGTTAAGTTGTTCCAACTCATAATGTCTGTGTGTCTTTGTTGATTCTATACCCAGACCCGGTACCAAAGTCCTCAGCCAAATCGAACAACCTGGCAATAGCCTCGGCCAGGTTAGAAGTATAAAGGAGGAGGTCATGGGCATATAATGCCGTCTTAAGTGCCAGATCCCCCATTTTAAAAGGTAAGATTACTGGATCTGATCTTAAGGAACAGACAAAGGGCTCAATATAAATATCAAAGAGGAGGGGAGACGGGACAACCCTGCCTCATTCCCCTTGAGATGTTAAACCATTCAGTAAGGCAACCGTTGACCAAGACTTTGGCCCGGGGACCCCTATATAATGTCACAATCCCTTCGATGAAAATATCTGGGAACCCAAACTTCGCCATAGTTTTCCATAGGAATAACCAATTAACTTGATCGAAGGCTTTTGCTGCATCGATCGCAACAATGGTGAGTGGCAGTCCTCTGTCTGTTGCTATGTCTATTGATCCTACAACTTGGAACGTGAGTTCATTAAGTTGACGGCCTGGTATAAACCCCCTCTGATCGGGGTTGATTATAGACTTAATTATTTTTGCCAACCTAGATGCAAGTATGCCGGAGTATATTTTAAGGTCAGAATTAAGTAAGGAAATAGGTCTATATGACTATTTTTTGGAGTCTTTGTTGGGCTTTGCTATCAATGTAATGGTAGCTTCTGACCAAGAGGGTGGAGTTTGCTCCCCTTGCAAGAAGATTTTATTAAAGAGTGTCAATAATGGTGTTAAAACTTCTTCCAAATTATCTTTATACACCTCAGTTGGCAATCCATCCGGACCAGCGGCCTTGTTCCTAGATATCTTTTTTAACTGGGCCCGTATCTCCCCATCAGTAATCTCAGTAACTAGAAAAGCTATATCAGATTCACTCAGCTGGGGTAGCTCTCTCAGGGCCCACCAATTTTCAAGCTCCTCCGACCCACAACTATTTTCTTCATGATATAACTCCTCCATGAACCCTCTAGCCTCTCTCCTAATTTCAGCATCCTCTGTTATGGGGAGCCCAGAATCTCTCTGAATTAGCGAGCTGATGTTGTTCCTGCTCCTCTCAGCCCTAGCCCTCCAGGCCAGGAGTGAGCCGCACTTCTCTCCATATTCGAAATTGCGGAGTTTACTTACTTCCCACTTATCCTTGTTTATCTTGTCAGCTCGTGCCTTAAAGCCTACCTGTAGCTGCAAGAGCTCTTTTTCAAGTGACGGGATCCTGTCTCTTTCTTCTGTAACGGCTAACTGCAACTGTTGTTCCTTCTTTTTGATTAAATCAAGATCCTTGGTATTTTCTTCTTTCCTAAGTTTTCTTTTAAGTACCATGTGTGAACCAAGAATACCCCTCAGGTAAGTTTTAAGAATGTCCCAAACTGTTTGTTCTGAGGCAGTGCCAACGTTAAATGAGATAAACTCTGACAAACTAGCTCTAATTTTAATTTTAAATCTCATCGTCAAGAAGAATAGTTCTGTCTAGGGTCCACCTATACTCTGAGGGGCTAGCCTTAAAGTTGATTTTTAACTCGACAACAAAGTGATCAGACAATCCTGTGGGAATATATGAAGTTGAAATAGTATCAGGCAGAAAGGCTCGATCTAAAAGAAAGAAATCTATTCTAGAGTATTGTTTGTACTTCTTACTATAGAAGGAGTACTCCCTGAGGTTACCATGCTTGACTCTCCAGGCATCTTGTAAGGTAAAGTCCTTCATGATATTCCTCAGGGCTAAAAGGGATTTGTTGGGGAATTATATTTAGCGTTAGAGGTACGATCCAGCTGGGGGTCTAATAGAAGGTTGAAGTCACCTCCTCATAGGACTGGAGCTGAGTGCTGAATCATATACTCCTCTAACTTTCGAAGGAAGCCCGGATTATCTTCATTAGGACCATAGTAAACAGCACACTGAAAATTAAAACTACCAATAGAGAGGACTGCCACCAGCCATTGACCAGATCGATCCGTTTCCCAATTCTGAACCCTTATTCCCTTATTTGCGCGCACTACTATAGCTACTCCTCTAGTGGAGCCCCTTTGCTTAGAGCAAAGGACTTCCTGTACCCAACTAAGTTTTCCAAATACTTGGCCACACACCTCCGCTTCAAGATGAGTCTCTTGTAAGAAGTATACAAGTGCCTCAGTATTTTTTAAAAATTCACATATTCTTTGTTGTTTCTTCAGGCTTCCTATACCATTTAAATTCCAAGAGAGGAATTTATTGCTAGATACTGTACTAAAAGCCATCACATAATATAACCAAACCTACAGCTAATGGAGACCTCTGTTTGTATTCTGATTTGCAACATAAGGACTTATGGCATATGAGGACATTTTTATGTGTTTTTTTCCCACTCCCCTTTGACCCCTCTCTAACCCTCCCCCCGAGGAACTCTCCCCTTCTATCCGGCGTGAACACGCCTTAAGGGGCCCCATACCCTTGAAACACCATCAATATTAAAACAATTTTCCCCTTATTCAGTGCTGAAACTAACCCTTTATCTATATTTTTTTCCATTTTTCTCATTCCCCCTTGTATGTTATTATTATTATTTGTTTTTATTTTTTTTTTTTAATTTATTTTATTGAGGGAGTAAGTCAGTCCCATTCTATTATCCAACCACTGGTAGTAGATATAATGTACGTGTTAAATGTGCCTCACGGGAAGAGTCCAGCCCGAGCTACCAAGCCTAGGCCAAAATAACGTGCGTATGACCCCTGTGTGCATATTAACTTCCTATGAAATTACAAGAGGTTATACCGTTTTAATTAACTCTCATTTACCCTAGTACCGGGAACTGATTAGGCCCAGAAAATAACTACTTTCTCATTTTTAAAAGCAGTTCATCTACTTCCTCTGGGTGGTTGCAGTTACACATCTTATTGTTCCACATTATCTTGAGTAAGGCAGGGAACTTCATTTGGACTTGAGCTCCCAAGGAACGAAGTTCTGGCATCCTAGAGCCCAATTCCCACTGCCTATAGGCCGTCTTCCCCCCTATATCTGATCTAATTTGATAGGGATTGGCACGAAAGTGGAGGGAGGGACGTGCAAGACACCTATTAAGAATTAGCTCCTTAACACTATATGTTTGAAAGTAGACTAAGATCTCTCTTGGAGCTTTACGATCCGGGGGCAACCTAAAAGGATCTCTGTGCACCCGCTGAATCTCGGCTTCAAGATCGATGTCTAGCCGATCCTTTAATATGTCTTCTCGTAATAACCTGCAGACAAACCCCTTGATATCCTCAACTTCTGCTTCTTCTGGTATTTTGAGGATTCTGAGATTGTTCCGCCGACTTGCAATTTCCAATCTCTCTATGTCCATAGTAAGAGTTTGATTTTGTGCCTTGAGAGCGTCAATGTCCTTGGAATTCCCTGTTGATACTTCTACTAGCGTGTTGACTTTACTCTCCAGCATGCTAGTTCGAGTTGCTAGTCCCTCCAGTTTGGCCTCTAGGACATCAAATCTATCTTGCAACCCTTTTTGATTGTTCTCTGATATTTCAAATTTCTCGAGCAGCTCCCCTCTCAATGTATGGAATAGAAGACCTCATCTATCCCCTACAATCTCCGCCTCAACAGGCGGACCACCAGTCTGCGGGACAAAGCTTTGTTTAACAGTGGTTGAGAGAGGAAAAGACTGGGATTGAAGTGCAGTGTGAACTGTTTGGGGTTGCAGAGAGATAGAATGAGATGCTGTGCTCAACAAATCCTGAGCCATAGGCAGTACAGAGGTTAAGCTCTCCAAGGCTGTAGAAGCATTCGAAACAGGAGACCTCTGTGTTTCTGATGATGGAAGGCTAGAAGTAGAGCTATATACTGGATCGGAATGTATTGAGGCCTCTAAACCCTCCTCATTGGGTGCTCGAGCACTGCGTACCTATTCCTCAGAGGTACTGTTGGGGGGGGGGGGGGGGGTAAGCGTGTTTTCTAGCAGGGAGGTAGCCCCACTTCTACTTCGACTGATACAGCCTCTCCCTCTATTTCTTTTGCCCCCCCTCCCTTTTCCGTAGCCCCTGAACTAGTAACTTCTACTCCCAGCACTGCACCTGATTTAGCCCCAGAGCTTTCTTTTGATTTTACCGCTTGCTCCATTATCATAAAATAACTTTTCAGTGAAGGAGTGCCTTTATATGCCTGGGAATGCTTGACAGCCTTTGCAACCCCTCCTTTCCTTTCTCCCCCCTTCTTCTGTTTATAGGGGGACAGGGGTATCGGACCTCCTCTCTCAACTGGCTCTGTTGGGTCCCAAGCCCCCTGCCTAGACCTGAGCTGGTGTCTATTCCTAGTTGGAGCCTCGGAATTTTTGGGGACGCAATGGAGCCCCTCCTGGCTTGGTGACACCTCCTCCCCTTCTCTATCACCGAATGTTCTACTGATGATACACTGGCCAGACACAATTGGAACTGCCCTCGGAACTGCTGCCTCCATGCAGGCCCTCCCCCTCGGAACCTCCTTACCGCCAGCCCTCGCAGTCCGAGCTAAAGGAGAACTCCAGCACACGGGACCTCTAGTGCGGAGGATAAGAGCACCCCTGGAGCGGTGCCAATGACTCCTTCTGCTGTTTCCTTGACGTTGCCTGTCCGCTTCGTGCCCCGACTGTCCTGCTGCAGCCTTCCTCGATCCACAAGTCGGCTCCTTCACCACCCACTTCCTGGTGGAGCGCCTGTCCAATTCAAGCATTCCGCGGGTTCTTAGTGCTCGCCATCAAACCTCCAAACAAAAGAAAGAAAACATTGAGGGAGACTTAATACAAGTCAAAGAAAATTAGTGGAGAGTGTCCTCGAGTTCTCACCGCAAAGTTTTTCGGTAGGTTCGGGTCATTTTACACGGGAATTTTGATCAGTTAAGTGCCGTGGCGTTTTCCGGGTGTGGAGCTCCGCAGCAGCCGTCAGCCTGCCGCCGCCATGTTCCTCCCCTCCTTTTCAGTAGGTTGGTTTGAATTTACAGGGGATTATGTACAGGACAGGGCCACATGGACCACCGTCATGGATATGCACTTTGTAGGAATAATAATACTTAGCACCTAGAACATATAATATAAAATCACTGTAGCACAGAATAGAAAATATAGCACACAACCAGTAATCACTGGTAAAGGTTAAGTACCACCTACGCAACCCTAACCACCTTAGGAGAATATTACGCAGGGAACCAGGACCTCACTAGCAACACCTGTACTACGAAGAAGAACCACCTAAGTATCACTATACATTTAGGCGTAAAAGCATGAACATATTGCACATGATGCATCACAACATTCAGAGGTGTAGGGAAGGAGAACACATGATGCATAACATATATTCAGCGGTGTAAGAACAAGGCACATGACGCATCAAAACACATTCAGAGGTGCAGCACAGGAGAGCACATGATGCATAACCAACACATTCTGAGATGTAAGAACAAGGCACATGATGCATCAAAACGCATTCAGAGGTGCAGGGAAGGAAAACACATGATGCCTAAAAACATTCAGAGGTGTAAGAACAATTGCGCAGCACTCACATAAGTCATCACCTGTGACTGTCCCTAGGCCAACTGGCCTTGCAGGGGCTAGGACGCCCCGTGTTGCAATGTCAGGGGGCCTAAACGTAGCAGCTGTCCACTAAGTGCTGGGCGGCTGAAGAACTGATGGGGCCAACACGTTGGAGCCTTGCAGGATCGGGCCATAAAACACTCGTGAGCCACATAGGCTCTAGAACAGATACTAGGGGGCCTTAGGAGCCTCGTGGGCTCTGCACACAAACTGCCCCTTTAGAATCTCTCAGGGCTCCTCACAAATGTGGCCCACAACGTTGGAGTCCCCTCCTCTAGGGACTCGGAAATACACAAATGTCCCCGAAGCGGCTGGAGTCCCTCATGGGGGACTCGAAGTAAATTATGGGGCCAAGAGCCTCTGGGAGCTCGTAACACAAATGGGCCGGTATCGTTGGAGTCCCTCCTTGGGGGACTCGACTCCCGGGAATGCTGCCTTGAGCTTCTGCGGCTCCAACTACAAATGCCCCCTGAGCCCCTTGTGGGCTCGAGGAGCAATGGGGCCTCGCTGGGGCCTCTCGGCGCCCGCAAGGACTGCAGCAGTGTGAGGCGTGCAGCAGTGTGAGGCGTGCAGCAGTGTGAGGCGTGCAGCAGTGTGAGGGTAATGCAGCAGTGTGAGTAATAGAGCAGTGTGAGTAATGCAGCAGTGTGAGTAATGCAGGTGGGTGCAGGATTGCAACTGTGTGAGTAATGCAGCTGTGTGAGTAATGCAGCAGCGTGCAGCAGTGTGAGGCGTGCAGTAGTGTGAGGCGTGCAGCAGTGTATGGCGTGCAGCAGTGTGTGGCGTGCAGCAGTGTGTGGCGTGCAGCATTGTGAGGCGTGCAGTAGTGTGTTGCATGCAGCAGTGTGTTGCGTGCAGCAGTGTGTGGCGTGCAGCAGTGTGAGACCTGCAGCAGTGTGCAGCATGCAGCAGTGTGCAGCATTCAGCAGTGTGCAGCATGCAGCAGTGTGCAGCAGTGAGTGGTGTGCAGCAGTGTGTGGCGTGCAGCAGTGTGCGGTGTGCAGCAGTGTGAGTAATGCAGCAGTGTGCAGCAGTGTGAGGTGTGCAGCAGTGTGAGGCGTGTGGCAGTGTGAGTAATGCAGCAGTGTGAGGCGTGCAGCAGTGTGAGGCGTGCAGCAGTGTGTGGCATGCAGCAGTGTGCAGCATGCAGCAGTGTGCAGCATGCAGCAGTGTGAGTAATGCAGCAGTGTGAGGCGTGCAGCAGTGTGAGGCATGCAGCAGTGTGAGGCATGCAGCAGTGTGAGGCGTGCGGCAGTGCGAGGCGAGCAGCAGTGCGAGGCGAGCAGCAGTGTGTGGCGTGCAGCAGTGTGAGTAATTCAGCAGTGTGCAGCAGTATGAGGAGTGCAGCGGTGTGAGGCATGCAGCAGTGTGAGGCGTGCAGCAGTGTGAGGCGTGCAGCAGTGTGAGGCGTGCAGCAGTGTGAGGCGTGCAGCAGTGTGTGGTGTGCAGCAGTGTGTGGTGTGCAGCATTGTGAGGCGTGCAGTAATGTGTTGCATGCAGCAGTGTGTTGCGTGCAGCAGTGTGTGGCGTGCAGCAGTGTGAGACCTGCAGCAGTGTGCAGCATGCAGCAGTGTGCAGCATTCAGCAGTGTGCAGCATGCAGCAGTGTGCAGCAGTGTGTGGTGTGCAGCAGTGTGTGGCGTGCAGCAGTGTGTGGCGTGCAGCAGTGTGAGTAATGCAGCAGTGTGCAGCAGTGTGAGGTGTGCAGCAGTGTGAGGCATGTGGCAGTGTGAGTAATGCAGCAGTGTGAGGCGTGCAGCAGTGTGAGGCGTGCAGCAGTGTGTGGCATGCAGCAGTGTGCAGCATGCAGCAGTGTGCAGCATGCAGCAGTGTGAGTAATGCAGCAGTGTGAGGCGTGCAGCAGTGTGAGGCATGCAGCAGTGTGAGGCATGCAGCAGTGTGAGGCATGCGGCAGTGTGCAGCATGCATCAGTGCGAGGCGTGCAGCAGTGCGAGGCGAGCAGCAGTGCGAGGCGAGCAGCAGTGTGTGGCGTGCAGCAGTGTGTGGCGTGCAGCAGTGTGTGGCGTGCAGCAATGTGTTGCGTGCAGCAATGTGTGGCGTGCAGTAGTGTGAGGCATGCAGCAGTGTGTGGTGTGCAGCAGTGTGCAGAATGCAGCAGTGTGAGTAATGCAGCAGTGTGAGTAATGCAGCAGTGTGCGGCATGCAGCAGTGTGAGTAATTCAGAGGTGTGCAGCAGTATGAGGCGTGCAGCAGTGTGAGGCATGCAGCAGTGTGTGGCGTGCAGCAGTGTGTGGCGTGCAGCAGTGTGTGGCGTGCAGCAGTGTGTGGCATGCAGCAGTGTGAGGCGTGCAGCAGTGTGAGGCGTGCAGCAGTGAGGTGTGCCGCAGTGTGAGGCATGCAGAAGTGTGAGGCGTGCAGCAGTGTGAGGCGTGCAGCAGTGTGAGGCATGCAGCAGTGTGAGGCATGCAGCAGTGTGCAGCAGTGTGAGTAATGCAGCAGTGTGAGGCATGCAGCAGTGTGTGGCGTGCAGCAGTGTGAGGCATGCAGCAGTGTGAGGCATGCAGCAGTGTGCAGCAGTGTGAGTAATGCAGCAGTGTGTGGCGTGCAGCAGGGTGTGGCGTGCAGCAGGGTGTGGCGTGCAGCAGGGTGTGGCGTGCAGCAGTGTGTGGCGTGCAGCAGGGTGTGGCGTGCAGCAATGTGAGGGGTGCAGCAATGTGAGGGGTGCAGAAGTGTGTGGTGTGCAGCAGTGTGTGGTGTGCAGCAGTGTGCAGCATGCAGCAGTGTGAGTAATGCAGCAGTGTGAGTAATGCAGCAGTGTGCAGCGTGCGGCATGCAGCAGTGTGCGGCATGCAGCAGTGTGAGTAATTCAGCAGTGTGAGTAATTCAGCAGTGTGCAGCAGTATGAGGCGTGCAGCAGTGTGAGGCATGCAGCAGTGTGTGGCGTGCAGCAGTGTGTGGCGTGCAGCAGTGTGTGGCGTGCAGCAGTGTGTGGCGTGCAGCAGTGTGAGGCGTGCAGCAGTGAGGTGTGCAGCAGTGTGAGGCGTGCAGCAGTGTGAGGCATGCAGCAGTGTGAGGCATGCAGCAGTGTGAGGCAGGCAGCAGTGTGCAGCAGTGTGAGTAATGCAACAGTGTGCAGCGTGCAGCAGTGTGAGGCATGCAGCAGTGTGAGGCGTGCAGCAGTGTGAGGCGTGCAGCAGTGTGAGGCGTGCAGCAGTGTGAGGCGTACAGCAGTGTGTGGCATGCAGCAGTGTGTGGCATGCAGCAGTGTGGCGTGCAGCAGTGTGAGTAATGAAGCAGTGTGCAGCAGTGTGAGGCGTGCAGCAGTGTGAGGCATGCAGTAGTGTGAGGCATGCGGCAGTGTGCAGCATGCAGCAGTGTGAGTAATGTAGCAGTGTGAGTAATGCAGCAGTGTGAGACGTGCAGCAGTGTGAGGCATGCAGCAGTGTGAGGCGTGCAGCAGTGTGAGGCGTGCAGCAGTGTGTAGCATGCAGCAGTGTGAGTAATTCAGCAGTGTGCAGCAGTATGAGGAGTGCAGCGGTGCGAGGCATGCAGCAGTGTGAGGCGTGCAGCAGTGTGAGGCGTGCAGCAGTGTGAGGCGTGCAGCAGTGTGTGGTGTGCAGCAGTGTGTGATGTGCAGCAGTGTGTGGTGTGCAGCAGTGTGTGGTGTGCAGCAGTGTGTGGTGTGCAGCAGTGTGTGGCATGCAGCAGTGTGTGGCGTGCAGCAGTGTGCAGCATTCAGCATGTGAGTAATGCAGCAGTGTGCAGCAGTGTGTGGCGTGCAGCAGTGTGTGGCGTGCAGCAGTGTGTGGCGTGCAGCAGTATGTGGCGTGCAGCAGTGTGTGGCGTGCAACAGTGTGTGGCGTGCAGCAGTGTGAGGCGTGCAGCAGTGTGGGGCGTGCAGCAGTGTGGGGCGTGCAGCAGTGTGAGGCGTGCAGCAGTGTGAGGCGTGGGGGGAAAATGCACTGAGAAAGAGTGGGGGGAGCACGAGCCGACGAAAGAGTGGGGGAAGGGATACTCGAGCCGACGAAAGAGTCGGGGGAAAAAGCACTGGCAGACGAAAGAGTGGGGAAAGAAACGCACGATCCTAGGAAAAAAGCATGAGTCAGACAAGAAAGTAAAATGTGAGCCAGAGAAAGACAGGAAATAAGTAACGAGCCTTGTAGAGAAAAAAAAGCTCTAGTCATTGCTGTGGTAGGGTGGGGGGAGTGCATTCCTTTCAAGTCTGATGCAGGGGCGGGGGAGCGGCAGCCTTCAAAGTCTGATGCCGAGGCACAGACAAATGGTGGTGTGTGATGTGGCTGGCGATGATGTGCACGCGCATAGCTCACATGAACTGTACGCGATCCGCAGCTAGGTAGACTTTTCTTTTCCGCTTACTATAATCTCGCCTATTTATATCTGCGGGAAAGAATAGGCGAGACCTAAAAAAACGAAGCTACTCTTTCCTCATCATGGTCCCTCGATCAGTCAATCTGCAAGTAAGCCAACCGGAACCACAGAAGTAATTTGTCAACTGGATGGACTGCAAACGAATACAGCTGAGAGCAGACTCCTCCCACACACACAGTCAGTCCATCACCTCACTACTTGTCCTGGTGGAAAACACCATGCCAGACTTATGAAGGATGTTCTTGTCCAAAAAGCCAAAACAGCGGCAACGGGTAAACTTTGCAACAGGTGGGTATAAATACCACAAATCGCATGCAACAAGCATGCCCTGCCATTCTCCTAGAAGCAGACTGGGAGATAGGGACTTGCCTCCAATAAAATGTGCAAAGAATAAAATATTACAGAATTTATAAGTAGCTCTGAATGGACGCTCCTGAGATTTCATTGTGCTTCAGGATCTGCTCTCACCAGGGTGCTGTAAACGTGTACTTCACCAGAATTGGTTTGGGAAATGATTTTGGAGAAAACCCTGAAGTGAAGCTCATGAAATACTTCAATACATCATGGTCTGGAAATTGTATTGCGCACAGTTTGCTTGTTGCAAAAACAGTATTTATTTATTAAATGTTTCGAACAAAATGTAGACTGATGGAAACAGCGGATGAACAGCTGATAAATATTTGCACCACTGGAGACGCAGTGCCTATCCGATATATTATAGTCGAAGTTAAATGGTTTTCATAAACCACCTGCCAGGAAAAAGACCCTAGTTTTAAGTACTGTTCTAATTCCTGTTTTAATACCTACCCGTGTTCCCTAATAGCTCATCAAAATGCGTGTACCAGAAAATACATTTTCTTAGCAATTTCTGTTTTTCTACATCTCAGGGCGTGGCCATTTTGTGATAAGATATTAGCAATGTATTGTGTGTGTGTTGCTTTAATATGCCAGGGTGCTGCCAGTAATATGATGCTGTATGTGCCAGCGGAACAGCTCTAGTGCATCAGGGTGTGCTCTTACATGCCAACGTAATGCTCTCAGATATGTTGCTGCCCTGCTCCTGTGCACACCAGCCTGCCAGGGCTGCTCCCAAACAAACCTGGGCTGCTCCATGTTCCAGAGGAGCTAGTCAGACATGCTGGGATTCCTCAGCTCTGTATGCCAGTGATGCTAGTCAAACTGGTGAATGTTGCTGGTTGGGCCAAGTGTTTGTTTTTTGTGCCCTTTTGCCTTCTGTTACCTTTGTTGTCCCTCACCGCCCTCGCTGCTGTGTCCCCTGCAGTCCCGCCCCCCTGACGGCCCACTGCCCATTTGCTGCCCCCCGCCTCCCAGCTGCTCCTCCCTTCCACCTACCCATATATGCCGGACAGTGCGTGGCCACGCCGCTGGCGCACTGAAGCCGCGCCTAAGGCAAGCCCGTCTGCGCCTGTTCGCTCCTGGACCAGGCCCACCAGAACCCCTGGCCCCCGCCACGATGACCGCCGCCACTACGACACCAGCACTCTGCACGCTCTCAACTCCGGACGGAGCCACACCTGCTTCAAGGCCACCCCTTAACGCACACACGGCCCCTTCACCTGCCAATACACCAGCTACACCAGCCTCAGTGCCAATGAACCACCCGCCAAGAAAGACCATAAGTACCTCTGATGCATACTACTGAACACCCGCTCTGCACGCAAACATGCCGTCGACTGCACCAATGGAGTCGGAGGAGGAATCGCCATCGTCCACATGAACAGTACCAGGGTCTCGACTAGCACCCACGACGCGCTCAGCACCGCCGAACACATGCATTTCCAGATCCAGACAGACCCTAAATCCACCCTCAGAGGCTCCCTAGCCTACTGACCCCCCCCGGACCCTGCCCCCAGGTCAGGGACTCCATTGCCGACTTGATCAGCACACACGTCCTGACCTCCACCAACTACATCCTCCTCGGAGACCTGAACTTTTACCTTGAGAACAACAACAACTCCACAACCCTGATCGATAACCTCGCCAACCTCGGACTGAAGCAACTCGTCACAGCGCCCACCCACTCCGCCGGCCACTCGCTGGACCCAGTCTTCTCAAGCGCGCACGTCTCCGTCAGCCACACCACCGAACTCCTCTGGAACGACCACCGCTGCCTCCTCTTCGCCTTCCAGAAGCCCACCACACACCACCGCACCCAACAGATCTCCCACCGCTGCTGGAGAAAAATCACAGAAGACCAACTACACGCAAACCTAGCTCTCAGCCCACCCACCGAACCCTCCAACATCGATGACGCAACCCACAGCCTCAGACGCTGGATTGAGGACTGCACCAACACCCTCGCCCGCTGAAGAAACCCCCCCACAGAGACACCAGCAGGAGGGCCAGCTGGTTCACCCCAGAACTCCTGGCCTCCAAGCAAGCCTGCAGCACACAAGGACGCCATCCGCAACCACCACCACCTTATCAGTGCGGCCAAGAGGACCTCCTTCAAAGACCACCTCTACAACAATGCACACAATACACAATAGCAAGGAGCTCTTCAACATTGTGAAGGAACTCTCCAACCCCAGCTCCAACACTGACGACATTCCACCATCGCAAGCCCTGTGCGACTCCCTCACCACCTTCTTCCACCGCAAGATAGCAGACATCCACGACAGCTTCAACACCCAGACAGCCCAACAGACAGCAACACAACAGACCCTCCGCACACCATCGACCACGACCCCCTGCTAGCCTGGGCCAGCATGAGCGTCGATGACACCATCAAGACCGTGCACACAATCCACTCCGGCTCTCCATTAGACCCATTCTTGCACCATGTCTTCAACAGAGCAAGCAGCTCCATCGCACCCCACCTGCGCATCGTCATCAATCTCTCCCTCGAGACCGCGACCTTCCCAGAGATCTGGAAACAGGCTGAGGTAAACGCCCTACTCAAAAAACCTAAGGTAGACTCAAGAGAACTCAAGAAATTCCGGCCCATCTCTCTGCTCCCCTTCCGGGCCAAGGTCATCGAGAAAACCGTCAACAGACAGCTAACCCAATACCTCGAAGAAAACAGAATCCTGGACCCTTCTCAGTCAGGGTTACGCAGCAAGCATAGCACCGAGGCTGCCCTCATCGCCGCCACCGATGTCATCAGGACCCTGCTGGACAATGGCGAGACCGCAGCACTCATCCTCCTAGACCTCTCTGCCGCCTTCGACACCGTCTGCCACTGCCCACTACAGGCACACCTACACGCCGCAGGGATCCGAGACAAGGCTCTGGATTGGATCACCTCCTTACTCTCTGGCAGAACCTAGAGCGTCCGCCTCCCCCATTCTGTTCCAAAGCCTCCGAGATCATCTGCGGCGTACCCCAGGGATCCTCGCTCCGCCCGACGCTGCCATTTACATGGCCCCGCTCGCACAGGTAGCCCGACAGCACGACCTCAACATAATCTCCTACGCCGACGACACTCAGCTGATCCTCTCCCTCACCAAGGACCCCATCACCGCCAAAGCCAACCTCCTCGAAGGAATGAAGGCCGTCGCCGAATGGATGAAGACCAGCCATCTGAAGCTGAACTCGGACAAGACGGAGGTCCTCATCCTCAGCTCCAACCCTTCAGCCTGGGAAGACTCCTGGAGGCCCGCGGCACTGGGGGCAGCCCCGACACCCACCGACCACACACACAACCCGGGAATCATCCTCGACTCAACGCTCTCAATGACCAAGCAAGTCAACGCCGTCTCCGCCTCCTGTTTCAACACCCTCCGCATGCTCCGCAAGATCTACAGATGGATCCCGACAGATACAAGAAAGACAGTCACCCAGGCCCTCGTCAGCAGCAGACTCAACTACGGAAATGCCCTCTACGCGGGAGCCCCAACCAAGCTCATCAAATGACTACAACGCATCCAAAATGCCTTGGCACGACTGATCCTTAACATACTATGCCACAGCCACATCACCCCCCACCTGAGAAACCTGCACTGGCTCCCCGTCAACAAGAGGATATCCTTCAAGCTCTTCACCCACGCACACAAGGCACTCCACAAGACCGGCCCAGCCTACCTCAAAAGACGGCTCTCCTTCTACATCCCTAACCGCCAGCTATGCTCCGCTGACCTCTCACTCGCCACCGTCCCGCGCATCCGAAGAACAACCACCAGTGGGAGATCCTTCTCCCACCTCGCCGCCAAGACATGGAACTCCCTCCCACTGAGCCTACGACAGACCCAAGACCTGCTGACCTTCAGGAGGATACTCAAGACCTGGCTCTTCGATCAGTAGCGCCCCCTCCCCCCCCAGCGCCTTGAGACCCTCGCAGGTATTTAGTGCGCTTTACAAATGATTGATTGATTGATTGATTGATCTGGATGGCAGGGCTGATGAAGATCACAACTTACAAAAGGAGGCAGCTGATTTACCCATCAGATTGCAGACATTCATCAACAAATAAATATAGCTCAACTCGATCAAGGCAGTATCAGTGTTTGGGTAAGGACATGATTTTAGGCATTATTTGCCTTACAACCCTTTTCTATTATTTAATGCCAGTTTGTACGGGTAGCCAGTGTAGTTTCCTATAAAGTAGTACACCGATATGTATTGGCGACCACCGAGGATTTTCACGGAACCTGCATGTAAGGACAAAGGTCCTCAAAAGGGCTTAAAAGCGGTAACACCCTAACGCTGTCCATCCCTTTATGACCTCCATGCATGTTTACGTCAGTAGCCTTGGCAATCTGTAGCCCCACTGAAGCCTCCATGGGCTTGAGTGTTTCGACGGCAGATCCTAGTTCTGCTGCCCAATGAGTGAGTGCACCTGAAGTGTGCTCTCTCCCATAACTGACCGTGAATCTTGCCCTTTCCTTGCAGAGGATGAAGTGACAAGTGGTTGGTAAGGACTGATTTTTCTTTATGGGGGCAAGCCTTTTTTTCCATAGCGCTTGAAAGGAAGGGGTCTGTTGGCCACTCTCCTGTAAAATTCATGCAATTCCCCTTAATTGAGATACAATTTGGCATGTGCTCACAATGGTCAAATATGATGAAAAACCCCATACTGAATACATCTGTTTTGATGAAAAAATTTCGTCAAACCTTTTTTGCCAAATGTTTCACAAAGAATGGCTTTCACCATGTATAGGAAACCAATCCGATGAATGCCCTTCTTGGAGATTTTTTTTTTAAAGGGGAAGAAGATTTTAACCCTTCTTATTATTTTCTTTTGCTTTCTTCTCTCTTTAAGTGTGGGATCCCTCCTCCTCAGTTTTCCTTTTTTACTTTATATAGCTTCCCCTTTTAACCTTCCCTTCCACTGGTATCTCCCACTGATGTATAGATATATATAGCCTGTATGCTGTGTTAAGTTAGCATGAGCTTTTTAGGAGTTTAAACGCCATTTTACGTTTCTGCTGCTTTTGCACGCGACACATAGTTGTTGCTTTAAGCTTTGAGCCTAGTAGAATGTTTTTGATTCATACGAGAATAATATGTTGTTACACTGATATCAGCCTTGCTTGACGAGCTGTGTCTGTACAGCGAGTGCTGAAACCTTCAAGGATCTCTCAACACAGTGGTTGTTATGGGCACTGATCTTCGCACGTTCCTAGACATAACATACATGCAGCTGCAGCCAAGTTCTGGCTTTAGGCGTGTTTTATATTGCTTTGCACGAGAGCATACAAACACACTTGATGGTGCTTCGCATGCAGAAGAGCTGGTTGCTGATGATGTGATCCCTTACCACTAGGATCTTGAGGTATGGGGCCGCTCTGCTAAAACCTAAAGAGACCTTCTAAGATATGATATAATATAATATAATATACCAGCTAGGGAGGGTGAGAATTAGGTTTTGTTAAACCCTATTCATTTTAGCATAATACTATGCTTTCATCGTTTGTGTTCTATGGACTAGTGACTATGCTGATTACTTTGTTTCTTATAATATGTTTGCTTGTATTAGCGAAGAACACTGCATTAGTGAATAAACATTTCAAATATGCACGTTTCCTCTTTTACTACTTGTTCTGGATTGAAATTAATGTATAACGAAAGATTGTTCATGTGTTCGACGTTACCCGAGGTGTACTAAGTCCATGTTCTGGTTTGTCTAAGCATTGGGAGTTTACGATGACCAATGAGACACTGATCGCTAGTCTGGTAGGGTACTAAGGTGAGTTTTGGCACACCCTAATTCACTGAGGTTAGAAGCCTCTATGCACAGTTCTGTCTGAGCACGGAATCCCTGCGACATGGCGCCCAATCGTTGGTGGTCTTATTGCATGATACTTGAGTAGGACATCATTCAGTCCTTAACACCTTCACTATTGTTTCCGGTTAACAGGGGTGTCGGACAAACCTACCTGTATGCGTATAGGTCCTTTCAAGCTTGAATCTTTCTAAAACGGTTTCATTGAGTTACTACCCAGTTGTGCTATAAAGTTTCCTTTGTACCTTTTTTCTTTCTGTGTCACTATGGCTACGGTGGACATTGCGCAACATAGCCGCATTGCGGTGCGCAATCATTTGCAGATTTATAATGTCCCCGAAGATGGTATGGCCGTGATCATGGTAGTGACTGCAGAGGTGGCTTACCCGTATGAGATTTTCTACTCATGGGTGACCTTCCCAGCTATGAATGCAAATACTCGTGTGTTCGACACGTACACTGCCATGGCTGTGCCAGCAGAATATGCACCATATAAGGCACAGGAGATTCCTCTTGATACTTGGCAGCATCAAGTTTGGTTTAATGGCGCCCTACCCCATTCTTTAGCAGCTCCGAGGTTAGGTCCTTTGTCCATTCCAGGTGCAACTTGGCCTGTTTTGGCTGGATTTATGCCTCATCCTCTGAATGGAGCATGTAACGTAGCTGAGTTAAGACGACTACATGTAGTCGCAATTAGCGTGATTAGGTCGTTAGTGCAATACACTACCCACAATCTCCCCGTTGGGGCCCCGGGTGGTGCGGCGCTTCCTGCCGGACAGGGCGGAATGAAGCTCAGTCCCGTTATGGTCAACGCTGTGATGGGCAAGCGTCCCCAAGAACAGGATGAATTTCCTTTTTGGCTTGCCGAAAAGTTTGACCAATTGGAAGCGGTATTTCCTAACACGTCTCCTGGTGAAAAACACAGGATTCTGACAATTAGCTTACCGAAGGATTTGACCCCCGAAATCGGTGACTGTGAGACATAGGGAAAAACGTTTGCGGCGGTCTACGCCAGGTGTTACGGCACTCCGTCTATGACAGTCCTGCCGACGGTCCTTAAACGTGTTCAGGATGAACACGGTCTGGAGGCTGCGGTTAAATTGGGTATGCGACTCTGTGGCACCTTTGATGTGGTTTCCGATCTCATACTTGCTAATGTCAAGGGGGATGCGGTGACCTTTCAGGTTGCCAATGCTTTTCAGGCGATTCCCGAAGCCGAAAAAACCCGACAGTTGGCGAGGATTATTGTGGCGGCTTATAAAACCGTGGGCCGCAATAGTAGGGGTCTGAAGCCTTTTTCTACTAAAGAGAAAAAATAACCCCAAGGGCAGAAGTCGGAAACCGACAACCAGCCCAAATCCAAAAAACAAAATTGGCCTAAAAAACAAAAACAGGGAAAGCAACAGCAACAACAGAAATAGGAGTCTCGTCCTGCGTCTCCATTGCCTGCGCCTACAGAACGTGTTTATGACTTGCGCGATCACGCGATGATAAAATCACCTTATCGTTTTCAGGTTTCTGATCAACGCTCTCCTCGTTCTTTTCAGGAGTCATCGGCCTTTTCTTCCGGTGGTGGAGAAGGCGGCAGGGGTCGGGCGGCCAGCAGGGACGCGACCAGCCTCGCCCGAAAGACGGTAAAGGCAAGCAGGAAGATTCAACACCGAAGAGACCCCAGTTTCAGAAAAAGAAAGTTGCTGCTTTAACAGCACACAGATATGCCACAGATAGTGAAAACCCAGCTTCGGAATCAGACATGGGCTCTGACCTTGCTGGACAGCGCAGCGGAGATTACCATAGTGCGAGAGGCCCTGCATCCACTACTGACAGCGACTGACCGTTATGTTGTTGTGGAGACAGCTGACACTAGAGTAGCTCCCCCTGACAGGATCTATGAAATAGTCTTATTCATTGAGGGTGACATTCAACGTACCTTAGAAGGGGTATTTTGGGAGAATCCTACGACTACCTATGACATTTTGTTAGCGGAGGCTGACTGGCCCCCACCTTTTGTGCTCGCAGCTCCGAGAGGGGAGGAGGTAATCCTCCCTAGTTTCGCGCACACAGTCTCGAAGGAGCATGCACTGAATTTTGCAGAAGTGTGAGCTAAGGCCCTTGCACCCGCTCTGTACCGTACTCACTGTGGATGGGATACATTTTCCCCTCACCACAAGATTCCTTTGCGGTCTATGCCTCAGCCTCAACCTCAATATCCCTTAAAGCGCGAAGCGAAGGCTTCTGTTGCGGAAATCCTTGAACAATTAGAATATCAGGGTGTTATTGAAACTTGTGTGTCACCAATGAATAACCCTCTTTTTACTGTGACAAAGCCTGACGGTTTGTATCATTTGGTATTGGATTACCGGCATTTGAACTCGCATTGCCGTACCTGTGCAGTACAGAATACTCACGGCTCTGCTTTAGTGGATAGTCTTGTGCGTAAGCGGTTTAAAACCACGCTTGACATTTCCAACGGTTTTTATGCCCACCATTTGGATGGTCTTAGTTCCCAACGGAACTCCTCTACTTGCGGCGGTGTCCATAACATTTCAAACGTTTACCGATGGGCTACAAGAATAGTCCTGGAGTGTTTGCTGCCCGCATAGTCTCTCTCTTAGAGAGGGTTGACCCAGATGCTTGTTCATATGTGGATGACATTTATCTCATGGATGATGAACTGTGGGAACATCTGTGTCGCGTTGACCGCTTAATTTGTAGCTTTGCGGACTTCGGTTACAAATTCAACTTTGCAAAATCGCACATTGCAGAGTATACAGTGTTGTTCCTGGGCTACGAGCTCAACAATGAAGGACGAGGATTAGCTCCTTACTTCTTGGAGAAATGTGCACAATTGCGCGCTCCGACAACTCTGAAGAAATTACAGTCTTTGCTGGGATTTTTAAATTTCGGGAGGACATACATACCTGAATATGCCCAGCGTATCAAGCCCTTGTATGCTTTGATACAACCAAATTTTACTAAAATCGAACTGGCAGCCTGAGCACTCAGCTATACTGCAATCTTTGCAGGCTGATCTGCTCGCTTCTAAATATTATTGGCTTGTGATAATCACACCAACCTGGTAATAAGAATCATCCCTGGGACGGTGGGTTTCACATACCTTACTTTTAACGAAGGAGATACAGTACCTATTGCTTACAAGTCACACTTGTACACTTCGGCTGAAATGCGATTTTCCACTGTGGAGAAAGTTGACGGATGTGCACATGGCGATTCTGAAGGAACGCGTCCTGTCACAGGGAAAACGCATGTTGGTTGTTACCCCGTGTCCGGCTTTGGAAGCAGTTACGAAAGCCAGTGTACCAAATTCTAAAGCTTTGCACCCTCGGTGGATACAATGGGCTGCATCATATACGTCTCCGGATGTCACGTTTATTTTTTATGTCTCCTTACAGTCGCAGGAGTTTTTGCAATATGAGTTTGTTCATCCTGCTCCTTTGGCTATGCGGCCTTTGGTAGCTTTCCATTGCATCATATACACTGATGGTTCTGCGCAGGTTGTGCATGGTTCTAAAAACGCCTACGTTTCCGCTTGCGCCATTGTGGTAGGTGCCATGGCGAACAATGAGTTCAAGTCCAGGGTCGTGCACACGCAGACTCTAGGGGAAGGCACCGCACAATTGGCAGAGCTTTGTGCTCTCTTGTTTGCATTGGAGTATGCTGATCCTAGAGTGACAACACTTCTCGTAAGTGATTCTTACTACTGTGTCCAGTCTTACAATGAGAACTTGTTCTTTTGGATTCAGAATGACTTTCGTGATTCCAAGGGTAGCACAATAAAACATAAAATGATCTGGGTCCGAGTGGCTGAGCTTAAAGAGCAGTTGCCACTCGTGTTTGAAATTCATACTCTCGGTCACCAGCGCGTTGGACTCCACGCTGTCGGCAACTCGCTTGCTGATGAAGCAGCGGAATCAGCGGTATCGACATATTTAGTTGCAGCAGTCACACGGTCCAGAAGTAAGATTGAGGATGATATCTTGGCAGCTGTTGCTGCCACTGAGAAGGGAGATAATTATCCTACGGGGTTCCCTTCTAAGTACACATACCACTTAAGTCCCGATAAGGTTCCTTATGTGAAAATACCTGAAGTTGGGGAGAGGCTGATTCCCAACTCAGATCGCAGACATTCACTGATCTCAGCGGCCCATGAAGGGGTTGCATCTGCGCATGCGGGCGTTTCCGCTACTGTGTCTCAGTTGCAACAACGATTAAGCCTTCAACTGCTACGTGTCCGCCCCAAACACAGTTGTTCATTTCTAATAAACCATTTGGTTGTGTTTATTTAGATCACTGTGGTCCTTTTTTTTCCGATACTGCGTATAAGTACATCTTAGTAGCAGTTGATTCATGCACATGCTTTGTTTGGGTCTGGCCTCATCGCAGCGCTGATTCACGGACTTTCATTAGGGATTTGCGTGTCTTTGTAGGGATTTTTGCCTGTGGTACCTTCCATTCGGATCAGGGTTCAGCTTTCGCCGCTAAGGCGTATAAGGATGCCATGGCTTCGATGGGGGTCCAAGTCAAGTTTTCGTCTCCATACCAGCCTGAGGGTAATAGTGTTGTGGAACGAATGAACGGTGACTTAAAGCAATCACTGACAGCTCGAGTTATAGGCACTGGCAGAAATTGGCTGGCCCATCTCAATGGCGTGCAGCGTGCTCTTAATAATCTTTCTAGAAGGTCTCTAGGTGGGCAGACCCCATACGAAATGCTCTTTGGTATCAAGATGTATTTCCCGGACCTTGACTGTCTAGACACGGTCGGTTCGGCTGCCTCCTTTGACGTAGATGAACATTGCAATGTTTTACAGACTCTACAAGTGACAAGAGACAGTCTTGCAAAGGAATATTTGCCCTCCACCTCGGATGTTGCGTTGCAGATCTCGGTAGTTGGCTGGCTACCCCAAGTTGGAGAACTGGTTCGGGAGAAGATCGATAACAAAAAGGGATTTGGTCCCTCATACCGTGCTCCGGTTCCTGTGCTTGGAGTGAAGGGCACAAGAACAGTCATTTTACCACCACTTCCAGGTCGTAAAGAGAACAGGTATATTTCCATTGACAATGTCAAAATACACAGAGTGGACGATTCTTCTTAGCATGACACCGGCAGTCTCATGTCCTTCGATAGTGAGAAATTCTGTTTTGGCCACTGCTTCGGATTTTGCACCGGAGGTGGCCCTTGAGATGCCTGCAGTTTCAAGTCCTTTATTGAGTGCTTTGCCTGGTACTCGCCTTGATGATACAGATTACACCTACCCAACTGACTTATCGATGCATGATTTGCAAACTCGTTTAGCCACAGAATCCAGATTTTCATTTGACACTATTTCACATACTTCAGGGAAGCCCACAAGGCTGAGAGCCTACGCGACTTTGTTTAAAAAACATTTTTTGATACCACCTTGGACTTACATTTGGCTGGGGCTTTTTGCTCTCTATCTTTTTATGTCGATTGGTTTTGTGTTTTATTTTTTCCGATTCATCAATGGACATTATGTCGAGGAGAGAACATGCATTAGACATCTGAATGGAACATTGGCTCCCCACTCCTCGTCACATTCAGCCCACAGATTGAAAAGAGACTTGGCCTTCGTTAACATCACCGCATGGCCTGTCCTGGATGGAATAGTCTGGGATGCAGTTAAATTTCAAATCCATGGCCCGACTGAAGTTATTAACGTTCCAAATGTACTTAGAGTTCACATGGGGGATGTGGTTCAACAAAACATACGTTCTGATGATTGGAATGTTCAGGCCGTAGAGGCTTTGTTTGCTGATTTGAAGTATTATGCTGCCTTTGATGCTGAAGATTTATGTTGAGAATTTGCTAATTATGGTGATTTGTTTTGCTTCCAACATTTTGGCAATCACTTCCTGCATAAAACTAATTCTAGGAGTGATACTGTGAAATATACCCAGTGGGAACATTGCCCGGCTCCTTTAAGAGGCAGCTCGAATACATTTTTGAAAAAGTACACTTATTTTACGGAGTTTAATCAATCCAATCCCGCTTCCTTTTTTTTTTAAATTACAGATAAATCCATGTCCAAAGTTAGACTTACCGATACTAAGTTATTGTATTCGAAGTCCTTTCTAGACCAGCTGGCTCTTGGTGGCTATGAGTTGTGGAAGGAAACTATTGACCTTAAATCAGTTTGGGGTTCTAAAAGTTGGCAGGTACAAGGAACTGAGGCTTTGCACTGTGCATGTCTCATCCCGAATCATATGTTGTTTTTGAATTCTACTATTTCACAGACAACATGCTTTGGATTGGCTACTTCTAAAAAATTAAATATTCCTTCCTTCCCTGATTTGGAAGAATATTCAGGTTGGGAAAATTCATCGAAATTTTCAATTAGAGAATTGCAGACCCTTTTGCTAAATTCATACTTTAACATATCCAGTTTGGATCCCAATGGTTGGCTGATGTGGCACAGAAGTGCAGATTCATGCCAGCATCGTTTTTTGGGCCTAGCTGAGGGTTTTACTCGGGTCAGAGTAGATCCCTGTTTTGAGAGTGACCATTCTGTTACCACTTATTCTGTAGGCAAATTATGTCAGAATTGGCTCAAACACTCTACATTGGCGTCAGTAAAATTACATTTATCTAAACTGTCTGACGAGGTTGACTTGAATGACTTCATAAAGGGCCCGGCTAAAGGTAGATCTAAAAGATGGATCTATGCCGTTTATAATGAACTCTGGAAAACATCACAGATTGAAGCGGCTACCCGCCTTAGGGCTATTGATCAGGCTAATTTGGAAAAAGTGCTTGCAGTTGTGGATAACAGCATTAACACCCTTTCCTCCCGAATTTAAACATTGGATAATATTGTGTCATCTGTTGGTGAAATTGTACAGGATGAAGTGTCTGTTCTGTACCATGGTCAAAATCAATTGCGTTTCATTATGCAGTTTGCATGGACCCTGCAGACACTAAAAAACGGAAAAGTGCCTTGGAATTACATTAATGTTACATCTCTGTTTGCTCCTTTTAATTTAACTGAAAAACGTTTGATTTCAATGAGAGATGCTTCTTTTTCCATGTTACACATTGAACGCTTAGAGTCTTTACCCTTTTCAGTGGCAGAGGCCACAGCTGCAACGTGGCTTACCCATGGGTTAATAACTTTACCTTTTGCGCTTTTCCAGGTTACAAATTGCATGAAATATTTTGCCATTGGCAGGTATGAGCCACTTGGTAGCTCCTATTTACATGAAGCCTGGTCTCTCCCTTTCACTTACAGATGCCTTAAGGACGGCAAAGAGGTTTTTCTGAAAGGAGAAGAGTGTACGTAAACACCAGATCACTCATTGATGTGTAGACCCATCCAATTGCATGGCTCTTGTAACCAAGAACGCCCTAATTTAGCATGTGTTTTGAAAGGTACACCTGTGCCAGCTATTATCCCGACTTTTACTTTATTAGCAAACAGGAGTTATTTACTTTTAAATAATGAAGATTGTTGTGGGTTATTGAAAGGCATAGCTTATGTTGTAACAGTCAGTGAGCGTGTGGTTTGCTGTAAAAATGTGCTGTATCCACCCCTGCATGGGAACCTGGATGTTTCCATCTGGCCGAGAATTCCGACCTTGAAGTCCGAGTTCAATAAGATGAGCAGAATAAGAGCAAGGTAATAGCACGCACGCGCGCTATTCTGCTGATGTGATATTTTCAGCGCTGCTGTAACTTTTAAAAATACCGCTTTTTGTATTTCTGTTAGCATTATTTGCATTTACCTTGTTTTTAAACTTCTCTGTGTGCCCTCTCACTTGCACATTAAATCGGGCCCCCCACCGCGCTTTTCCCGGATCTATTCCCTTTTCTTGTCAGCCTTCGTGTTTGTCGCTGGGCGCCATCTTGGGGGTGGTGTGGAGCGAGTGTGCCACTTGTTGGAGCGCTCTAGCGCTCATTTGCAATACAGGTGAGCCCTACTTAAGGCGAGCTAGGCAGTAGCTCTGTCTGGAGAAAGGTAATAGCACGCACGCGCGCTATTCTGCTGATGTGATATTTTCAGCGCTGCTGTAACTTTTAAAAATACCGCTTTTTGTATTTCTGTTAGCATTATTTGCATTTACCTTGTTTTTAAACTTCTCTGTGTGCCCTCTCACTTGCACATTAAATCGGGCCCCCCACCGCGCTTTTCGCGGATCTATTCCCTTTTCTTGTCAGCCTTCGTGTTTGGCGCTGGGCGCCATCTTGGGGGTGGTGTGGAGCGAGTGTGCCACTTGTTGGAGCGCTCTAGCGCTCATTTGCAATACAGGTGAGCCCTACTTAATGCTCGCCTCCTGCGCGCAGCGGTGACGCGCAGCGGGAGCGCCGGACTCTCGCCGGAGTCAAGCCAGAGTCCTGCCCGTCTGCGCCCGTCAGCGTCCCGGAGGCGGGCGGAGCGGCGGGTGGGACTCTACCATCAGGGATGTGTCCCCCTGGGACCCCCGTTTTGCGCTATTCACCTAGCGAACTTCGCACTTTCCATCCTCATGTCTCTGGCTGTCGCACTGTTTTTCCCGGTCGATATCATGGGAAATCCCGTTGCCCGGGCTGTGGCTGGTACCCGACCCGCTCGCTCACCTTACGGCCGAGCAATGACACCTTCAGGATGGGCTTCGGATGCATGCTATTAAACACCAGGTCAGCATGCAAACATGCGCAGGACATTTATGAGCTTCTCGATATAGAGAAGCCACTATGCCTCATGCTTACTGAGACATGGTGGACCGACTCTTCTAACCCTGACGTCGCTATGGCAATCCCGCCTGATTATAACATCTTCAGAAAGGATAGAGCCAAGGGAAGGGGAGGTGGAGTGGCGTTAGTGGTCCGGAAAGGAACCCCTTGTGCGATCCTGCCAGCTATTGACATCCGAGGCTCTGAGACCCTAGCCTTCTCTATCACTCTATCGCCCCACCAATCCTTTAAGGGACTGCTTATATACAGGCCACCTGGTGCACCCGGCACCTTCTTTGAAGATCTGGACTTGGTGCTGGTTGAGTTGGCCCTGAAAGCTGAACATTTTATCGTGGCTGGCGATCTCAACTTTCGGTTGGATGATCCATCCGATCCGGCTGCCACCAAACTCTCTGAGGCGCTAACCCCTCTGGGACTTATCCCTTACCTTCGGGAGCCTACGCATGAGAAGGGGCACACCCTTGACCAAGTTTTCTCGTCTGTCCCTCTTGAGGGTATAGAGGTCACTCCTGTCCTTTGGTCAGACCACTTCCTTGCCAAATTTGTGATCAAGGGCATAGGTAAGTCAGTGCCTACCCCGGCACATCAACAGGGTCGTGTCCATAGGGCATTCCATCGAGTAACCCCAGAGATGCTGGCTCAAGCGGCTGTGGCCCATCCCTGCCTCCTTTCAGGCGATCTAGACAGGGATGTGCAGACCATGCAGGATTGGTTTTTGGACAGGCTAAACGAGCTTGCCCCGGAAGTAACATCTCGCCCGACACCGAAACGGGTCTCCGCGCCTTGGTTTACCGCTGCACTGTCGGCTACGCGGCAGCAGTGCAAGGTAGCCGAAAGAGCTTGGCGGGCACAATACGACACTGTTGCCAAACTGACCTATAAAACGGTGGTCAAGGCTTATCACCGGGACATCCGCCTGGAAAAAAAAGCGTATCTAGCCAGGAGAATTGATGCTGCTTCCAACTCCTGCAAGGAGATATTCTCCATCGTGAGAGAATTCACCTCACCTTGGTCGAACACCTCGGACCAAAAACCATCTGGTACCTGGGCTGCGGATCTTGCTGACTTTTTTACGAGCAAGATCCAATGCATCCAGGAGTCATTCCTGGTACCAATGTCTGTGAGCCAAACTGAACGTGACATCATTACACTGCCACAGGCCGGGCCAAGGGCGACGTTGAGTGTGTTTCCTCCAATCTCTGCTCCGGACTCCCTGGCTCTAATGGGCAATTTAAAATCGGGTTCTCCCCTTGACCCATGCCCGGCTAAATTTCTAGCGAAAGTCGCGGAGGTGATCAACCCGTTGGCTAATCCGCTATTGAATCTTTCGTTGAGGCTAGGTGTGGTCCCGCAAACCTGGAAGCAGGCGATGGTGATTCCCTTGCTAAAAAAATCTGGCCTAGACCCGAAGGCCCCAGTTAATTATAGGCCCATCTCTTTGCTGCCGGCCCTCACGAAGATTCTGGAAAAGCACGTTCAAGGCGTGCTTTCTAATTTCCTTGAATCTAATGAGATCTTGCACGCCACCCAATCGGGCTTTCGTCCCCATCTTAGCACGGAGACTGCGCTCCTGGAGGTTTCGGAAACCATTAAAGGGGTTCTGGACTCTGGGGGCAAAGTCATGCTGGTGATGTTAGACCTGTCGGCGGCTTTCGACACCGTTCCCCATGATGGTCTTCTTGCAAGACTTCGCGAGATAGGCATACGGGGGACGGTGTTCGACTGGTTTTCTTCCTTTCTTGCCGGCCGCCGGCAAACGATCTGGGCCCCGCCTGATTCCGCCGTGATGCCGCCTCTGGGAGTCGGGGTCCCTCAGGGCTCTATTTTGAGCCCGACCCTCTTTAACATCATTATGACCCCGTTGGCGGCACTGGTGGAGTCGCATGGTGCCCAGATCGTATCCTATGCGGATGACACCCAGCTCCTCTTCTCTTGTACGAGAGGAGGCGACTTTGATGGGGAGAGTATTCGGGATTGCCTTGGGGCTGTTTTTCATTGGTTCCATCTAAACAGCCTTAAGTGCAATTCCGACAAGTCCGAAGTACTTTTCTTTGGGTGTGACACCGAGCCTGACTGGCAGACTTGGTGGCCACGGGATATGTTCCCTCCATCCTGCTCCTCTCAGGTTGCAAAGAATCTAGGGGTGAAGTTGGATAACAGGTTAACCCTGAAATCTCAGATCCTGGGGGTGTCGGGCATGTGCTTTGGCATCCTTAGGATGCTGCGGAGGTTCCTTCCTTTGTTATCCGTGGAACATAGGACGCTGACAGTTCAGGCTCTGATTGGGTCCAGGTTGGATTATTCCAACATTCTCTACCTGGGCCTTCCAGAGTACTTGCTGCAGCGCCTTCAAGTGGTGCAGAACGCCGCGGCCAGGGCAATCTTCGGCCTTAGTAGGCGCTCTAGTGCCTCGGGCTTGCTGGTAACGTTACATTGGTTGCCCATTCGCAAGAGGATCGCCTTTAAGGCTCTAACCTTGGTTTACAAAGCTCTTCACAAGGGGGGAGCTAAGTACCTCCAAAAGAGACTGGTCTTTTATCATCCGACCAGGTCTCTGAGGTCGGAATCCCTGCACCTTGCTGTTGTCCCTCGGGTAAAGAAAGCGCGCCTTGGCGGACGCTCTTTTGGATTGCTGGCATCTCAGCTATGGAACTCTTTGCCGCTGGCCCTGCGGGGAGCCACTAGCTTGCTGGCTTTTAGGAAAGGCCTTAAAACGTGGCTTTTTACTCAGTAGCCTGTTCTCTCTTGAATTCCTGGCTCACTGCTCTTTTTAGTCTTTCATTTGGTGTTATGTTATTATGTTGCAGCTTCTTTGCCTTCTCCAATAAAAGCGCCGGGACACTCTTTTTGAGTAGCCGTGCGCTATAAAAATGAACAAATAACATAACATAACATAACATAACATAACATTATTGTCACAAAAAGAAGTTGCCCTGACATCTGCTCGCGAAACATTTGTCCTTCACGAAGCTAACACCCGCAGAGAAGTGCATGCTTCATTATATACTGACCTTCCTTTACATTTTGGTGAGCTGATTCATACAATCTTTAACGCGTCCTCCACTTCGGGGCTGGCTCATTTTTTTAAATTAGTGAGCAGTGGTCTAGTGACTTCTTTCCAAAAGATATTTGGAGTCATTCCTGCTTTCTTTCATTCGATCTTTTCCAGCCTATTTGGTGGATTTCCCATTTTACTGGTGTTGGCTGCTGGCTTTTTGTTGCTATTTTGTTTAATTTAAAATGGATGCCCGTCCTGTGTTTGCAAACGAGCGTGAGCAGTTAGCACTGTTTCGCAACAGGATGCTTGAATATTATGGAGTGCTGCCCCTTGCCACCTTAAGCGCATCGTATGGATGATCGTTTGGATTTTCCTATTTCACCTGTGTCCAGCCTGTGTTTCATTGCCTGAGCTGTGATTTCATTTGGGTCCTGGATTTGTGTCTCTGCAATTTGGTGTCTCCTGAAGTGGGTTATGATCATCTCATGAGTCCCTTAGTTACTCATAAATTGCTTTGTTCTGACGGAGGGATTATGGCCTTTGCAGCGATGCATGGAGTTCTGGGTCGTTGGAATATATTTGCAGCGGCGCAAGATTTCAAGGCACACAGCTTCATTGAGAACCCACCAAGTTGTCCTCTGATGGTACTAGAGGCTCCGGTAATTGAAGAGCATGTATGTTCTTTCTCACTATTACATTGGATGGCTGAGTTATTTTCGGATGATAACAGTGACTTCCTTTTGGAAGCGGTTGCTGCTTATTTCGCATACTCAGTCTTAGGCTGACTCCTATTGAGGCCTTTGATGTCATGATTTTTTCTTTCTCTCGACAAATTTTTTTCTCGAATTATGATGGACATTATTTTTTTAATCAGACCTATTGGCTTTACTAACAGTTGACATTACAATGTCATGCTGGTGAGATTTCGGATTTTTGGGCGGACTAAATTATTTTTTTCCTCACCTGCCTGATTTCGATCTGAACGTTTTATAGAACTCTGCTTTCAAAAATAAAGTCCCTTTCCTTATCTTATCTTATCTTATCTGATACGTGCTCGGATCAAGGGAGGGTGATGTATAGATATATATAGTCTGTATGCTGTGTTAAGTTAGCATGAGCTTTTTAGGAGTTTAAACGCCATTTTACCTTTCTGCTGCTTTTGCACATGACACATAGTTGTTGCTTTAGCTTTGAGCCTAGTAGAATGTTTTTGATTCATACGAGAATAATATGTTACACTGATATCAGCCTTGCTTGACGAACTGTGTCTGTACAGTGAGTGTTGAAACCTTCAAGGATATCTCAACACAGTGGTTGTTATGAGCATTGATCTTCGCACGTTCCTAGACATAACATACATGCAGCTGCAGCCAAGTTCTGGCTTTAGGCGTGTTTTATGTTGCTTTGCACGAGAGCATACAAACACACTTGTAAATTAAAATGTAAATTGATACTTGTATAGCGCACTACTCACCCGCAAGGGTCTCAAGGCGCTTGTACGAATACCGCTGTGGAACCCATCCTGGCTTTCCCTGTGAGGCGTCCACTCCTGGGGACCCCGAAGGTGGAGGCCAGGCATCCTTAGCATTGTGGGGGCCGTTGTGGAGATTAAGCAAGCTATCGACCAGAGTTGCAGAGTGGGACTCCATGATTGGAATAGGCACTGAGGCAAGAATTATCAGGTCCGTGGAATTTTGAGCCCAAGACCCGCCGAGGCGGGGAATTGAACCCTGGTCCCGGGCTAGACCTCTGCATCAGGGTCTGCCGCTCTAATCATTGAGCCACACTTCTCCACTTGATGGTGCTTCGCATGCAGAAGAGCTGGTTGCTGATGATGTGATCCCTTACCACTAGGATCTTGAGGTATGGGGCCGCTCTGCTAAAACCCAAAGAGACCTTCTTAGATATAATATAATATACTAGCTAGGGAGGGTGAGAATTAGGTTTTGTTAAACCCTATTCATTTTAGCATAATACTATGCTTTCACCGTTTGTGTTCTATGAACTAGTGAGTATACTGATTACTTTGTTTCTTATAATATGTTTGCTTGTATTAGCTAAGATACTGCGTTTGAGAACACTGCATTAGTGAATAAACATTTCAAATATGCACGTATCCTCTTTTACTCCTTGTTCTGGATTGAAATGATTGTAAAACGAAAGTGTTCATGTGTTCCACGTTACCTAAGGTGTACTAAGTCCATGTTCTGGTTTGTCTAAGCATTGGGAGTTTATGATGACCAATGAGACACTGATTGCTAGCCTGGTAGGGGATTTTTGGGTACTAAGGTGAGTTTTGGCACACCCTAATTCACTGAGGTTCCAAGCCTCTATGCACAGTTCTGTCTGAGCACGGAATCCCTGCGACACCACTCCCTCTCTCTTCTTCACTCACTCCTCCCTCTCGCCCACTGAGGGTGGTGTGGTCCTTTCTTTCTTCCTATTTTTGAACTCAGAGACCGCTATCTACCTACTCTTGCTTCTCTTCAGCAATATATTATTTTTTCCTCTGCTGTCTTTCCTCCTCCCTTTCTGTAGTCCAGTATAACATTTAAAAAGAAATCACTGGATTTTCGTGAAAATCTTGTTTTGTCAATATGACTATTTCTAAATAGAATATTTATCAGCCTTTTTTATTTTGCGTTTGTTACAATGACGGCATTCCATAACAACACACTCTGTATGATTTATTTTATGTGTGTTGTGTGACAGAGACCATGCATAAATTGACGAGTTTCCATGGAGGACAAATTTAATGGTTCACTTTCAGATTGTCTATCCTTCACTGTGAACATTAAAATCTGCATGTGCGTTAATCCTAGTGAAGTTGCCCCAAAATTGTTGGTATTTGGTGAGTTGAAGGAATTCATCAGCTTTCATGGCAAATCAGTTCTGCTAACACCAGTACTCGGTCTTCATATCCCCCTTCCTCCTTTGTACTGGTAATAACCTTGCTGTCTTAAGATCTTGCCTGAGACCATCTTGCGCCGGTCATGGCTAATATATAAAGGCCCCACCAGCTGATACCATATACTTACTCTCCCTTCCATGTGCTCTACAAAAGTATGGGAAGAGGCACTCTGCTCTAATTGGGAGCTCATCTTTTGCCTGAACCAACTTCTGGGAAGTACCCTCAAGGAAGGATAATTACTTGTCCATCCTGTGCATAAGCCTGGAGAAACATCTGTGAGGGACATGAACCTGCTTTATGAAGCTTCCTTCCAGACAAAAACTGGGTGTAGATTCTGGAAAAGCCCTGGGCTTGCAAACTGCTTTGGAAGGAGAAGAATCACTTCAGCTTGGGTGAGGACATGAGCTGGCCTCTGACTGAGTGGGCCAACTGCGGCCCGTGCAGGGCAGAGCGGTGAGGCCTGTGGGGGGATTTCGACAGACGCCAAGGGAAAATGAATGAATAATTTAATTTTCCCTCATTACTGTCCATTGAAATCCCCCCCTCCACCGGACCCCACCGCCTCACTGCTCTTACTTGTACGGGCTGCAGCTGGAGAGGGCAGCGAGCGAGAGTCAGCTACCTCTGACCTTTGTAGAAGTATCACAAGAGAAAATGCCGCACAGGATCCACAAGTACCCACCAACTCACCTGGCTATATTTGAACCAAATACATCTAACTTCAAGGGAGTATTCCAGGATCGTGACTATGTGAAGCCTGCATCCTCCACACCTACTGTACTAGTCCAGATGACAAGAGATCCATTACTTCCCCATTTTAAGCATCAACGAGATACAGAGGTTGTTCTTCTTCATGCCAGGCCTTCGGGTGGGGTACCGATTGCTGCAGAGAGCAATCCAGAATCCAAAAGTGCCTGAATTGTTATCAACAACAAGATGAAGGATGAAACACTCGAGTTAAACAGAGGCAATGAAAATCACTTCGGCTGCATTCCATTCCATCATTTTTTGCACACCATGGCACTCTAGACATAGGCCCTTCTTGTAAATATCAGTACAGACCGTGGTTCACACAGTAAAAAGTTCCTAACTGAAAGGTGTGACCCCCTCCAGAAGCTACTCTATTCGGGCCCGTCTTCTATCCATCCATCACCTTGTCGTTGTTGCAGATGAATTCTTTTTTCTAGAGATTGCGGTTAAAGGCTGTAGTTATTAATGACTCATGCCCTTACATTCCAGGTTCCTGCTCCAACTAGTGGATTTTGTGGCACTATAATTCTCCCCAAGATTCATGGGCGCCAGTAGTAAAATAACATAACATAACGTGTATTGGTAAAGCACACGTTCACCCAAGGGTATCTTGGCGCTGAATAACAAATGATTATCGTACACCTGAATGCCAAGGGATATACTTCTGGATGCTAGTAACATTACAGCCCCCAGTCACCCTGCATTGAGTTACAAAGAGAATAACTGGGCCCCTAATAGGTATCCATCTGAACTGTAACCTAAGGGATTGCTGACTACCACGCCATTTGGAGGCATGTTAAGAGGCTACAGAGACACTTCAAAACTGGCCTCTAGCTCCATTTTTGATTGTGGATGGCATATCCGTTTCGGTGGTGGTTTCTTTGGCTTTGCTCTTTGTTGTACTCAAAAGGAAGATGGAACAGTAGGTTCTTTAAGTTACTTTATTAAGATGTTAAGTTAAGATGATAACCCCATCAGGAGCAGCTGTCCTGCTGCTCAGCCCTCACTCAACTGACATCCATAACATACTAACATTCCACTCATCCAACATTCTACAACACATGCATTCTAGCTGAGCAGCAGGGAGACTCAAGATACAACATATCCCCCTTCGTTATAGGGGAAAGAATTGCATAGTAAACAAATAAGATAATGACCACATGTTAAGTACACGTAGTCACAAACTTAAAACAATGCACAAATAAAACATATGCAAATATGCAACACCATTCTACCAATGAAATTACAAAGAAGATACATCCTGAATCGCTATACCACGATTCACCAAACATCAAACGAAAACAACCTGAGGCACTATGTAACGCCTCATCTCACACACCACAGTCTGAGTAGAACGTCACGAAAGATCCCTGAATTAAAGCGCTATCCATCATCATACACCATTAATCCGAAATGCCACACACCATACCAGTTGGCCAGACCAGAACAACATGTAGCACTCACACAAACAAACCATAGCACGAAATAACAGGAATCAACGTGTACACTACTGACAAATGAACAAGCCCTTACAAAACTCATTCACACACCAGATCGAGCACTTACATAACTCAATCATAACCAGAACAAGCACTTACGTAACCCATTCCTACTCCAGAACGAGCACTTACATAACTCATTCTCACCCAAATGAACAAGCTTACATAACTCATTCATACACCCGATCGAGCACTTACATAACTCAATCATAACCAGAACGAGCACTTACATAACTCATTCGTACACCAGAATGAGCACTTACATAACCCATTCCTACACCAGAACGAGCACTTACATAACTCATCCTTACATAACTCATTCATACACCCGATCGAGCACTTACATAACTCAATCATAACCAGAACGAGCACTTACATAACTCATTCGTACACCAGAATGAGCACTTACATAACCCATTCCTACACCAGAACGAGCACTTACATAACTCATTCTTACACAAATGAACAAGCACTTACATAACCCATTCCTACACCAGAACGAGCACTTACATAACTCATTCTTACACAAATGAACAAGCCCTTACATAACTCATTCATACACCTGATCGAGCACTTACATAACTCAATCATAACCAGAACGAGCACTTACATAACCCATTCCTACACCTGAACGAGCACTTACATAACTCATTCTCATACAAATGAACAAGCCCTTACATAACTCATTCATACACCACATACTACATAACCACTACCAACATGAGTTAATGTGTCGCCTAACAGCTGAGCACGACACACACACAACACTAATTGTGTAACAACTCCTAGTGAACGATCACCAACACCAACAAAGCCCTCTAACAACCAAGTGACAACACCCAATGTGAAACAACCAGTACTCACACAGAAAACAAAAAAAATGAAACACTCCCTAGATCTCCACTCACTCACAACAGCAAACTACACCCATCCTCAAGCAGTCTAAGCATTGCACCAAACAAGTCCACAGACAAGCTTATGAAACATTGCAACCAAAATATACGTCAAATTCAGCAATAATTAACTGTCATTCTCAGAGATACGATGTCTTTTACTAAGAAGCTGCAGAACGCGTTGCTCCCCTTACTACCGCTTCAGTTGCCGGTTCCATATTCCGTTACACACCACTGTCATTCTCAGAGATACGATGTCTTTTACTAAGAAGCTGCAGAACGCGTTGCTCCCCTTACTACCGCTTCAGTTGCCGGGTTTTCCTTCTCTGAGACATGCTGCTCCGGGAAGTCTCTGTAAGACGTGACGCGATGTTCCTCAGAGACGCGTTGCTTAGGAACGAAAATGTTTCCCAAGATGGCTGTGAGGTAGCGTCATTGCATCACTGCCGTTTCCTGCCGTGACGCCTGCTTCCTGCTCTCGACCTGATCACAATGCCGATGGCTCGATTCGAAAAATAAGATGGAGAAGATTCCAACGGTGAGTCAAGCTCGCGCTACTCTGCTCGAGCCACAGTTTTCCTTATTTTCAAAAGATGCCTTTGGTTGATGTCAGTGTTTCCACCACACAAGCTACACTTCCAATTAACTTCCAAAACGGCTTTTCCTCACATTTCCTGTGCAAATACATGCCGGTCACACTTTGATGTCAATACTTCTCCAGATATGGGGTCAAACACATACAACGCTGGACATCACCAGCTGATCACAGTAATAGTCATTTCACAGTTTCATTTCCGATTTTAGGTGTTACAGCGCTAGTCTCTTCTGCTTTCTCAAAATAAGAATATTTCCCTTTTAAACGTTCACAGCGCTAAAAACGTTCACAGCGCTAATCTCTGGAGGCTCTTTCTTCATCACTGCTAAAGTTTTTTTTTACAGTTACAGCGCCCTCCATTTAACAGTAACAGAGCAGTTCCCTTTTTTTTTTTTAACTGTTACAGCGCAAATCACTTCAGGCTTTTATTAACAGAACAGCGCTAAACACTTCTTCCTTGCTACAATTTTTATCAGGTACAGCGCTAGTCCTTTCTGCTTTGCTAGGAAGTTTTAACCAGGTAACCATGCAGATCACAACGATACAAGATTTTCTCTTAACAGTCTGGCAAATCTTGATTTCAGGGCGACCGATGTAGAGGTCACTGATGGGGTTAAGTGCCAGTCAACGTTACATACACCCTTTACATCCAGACTAAAAGTGTTTTACCTTAGTGTTTCTTTTGTCTTCTTCAACAGTACTCGCATGTTACCGGTTCTTTATCCTTTTCCTTAGCTCCTTGGTCACGATGAAGTTTTCTTTATTCAGTCTTCTTTTTTTTTTTTTTAAGTATCTTATCTTTCTTTCCTTGGTCAGAATGAAATTTTCAAATAATATTTTTCCTTTGCACGCGTTGATTCTTTTCAGTAAAGTCCCCAAATGTCGCCAAAATGTTGTACTCAAAAGGAAGATGGAACAGTAGGTTCTTTAAGTTACTTTATTAAGATGTTAAGTTAAGATGATAACCCCATCAGGAGCAGCTGTCCTGCTGCTCAGCCCTCACTCAACTGACATCCATAACATACTAACATTCCACTCATCCAACATTCTACAACACATGCATTCTAGCTGAGCAGCAGGGAGACTCAAGATACAACACTCTTCCTTTTTAAACTGTTCTGCTTGAATCTCGATGAGTGGGAAACTAGAATAGGGATCAGACATGTTATAGTAAACTTAATGCTGCATTCTTTTGTTAGTTGTGTTTTAATGACTGTTTCAAGTAAACACCGATTGTAGTCAAGCTGACTGCCCACATTAGCTGCCGAGGCCACTCACGCCTTAAACCAACATCAGCCATAAGCCCCAGAAAGTTATTTTAAGTACATCACCCTATGGCATAGTTACTATGAAAGTGTTTGGGATCAGATCGTGATCCCAGATGGCGAAAAGGCCATCCGATTTTGTATACTTCTTGGGTTGACCTGCCTTACCTTACTGCATGGAAATAAATAAATGTTTTCTCTTACACCTCCAGAAGTAAGCCCTGTTTATACAACTCTGTCCTCGGAGAAGCAAGTATACAAAGAGCACCCCTAGGTTATTCAATAAATGTGTAACAGAACCTGAATTTCTGGGACATCAGTAATAAATTGGCGTATGGATATACGTTTTTTGCACTCCGGGACAGCAGTGAGTTAGAAAGTCAATCCTTAAGTCTGGAATGGCCCGCTGACATTCTACGAGAAAAGGAACAATTTTGCATTACCCATGTTGTACAATTGTTACTTAACTCAGTCAAAAATCAGAACAGGTTGTTAAGATTTTCTTGTCTTTTCAAATTAATGAATAACGTCAAAATAATTAATTCTGTCTTAGAATAATTTAGATTCATTCAGCTGTTGTGATTAAGGGCGCAAGACAATCTGAGTTTCACAGGCATAGTTCTGAAACATTATTCTTTTTACATGTAATTAAAAGGCTATACATGTATGTCAAGTAACAAGATTGAGAAAAGCGACCTCGGTAAGATGCCATTATTAAGGAGCAAACAGTTGGAAAGATACCCGGCAGAGGAACTATGAAAAAGTATGAAGCAAGCCCGTTGTTGGCTTCGTCCAACAATCCCAACACCTCGTCAATTTGCGACAGCATAAGAGAGTGGTTGGAGTGTTGCATACTGCAGGGAGATTCAATAATAACACAAGGGAAGAGGGGAAATCATCAAATATTGTCCAGGGTGGATGACTAGACAGTCAGAAAAGTTGGATCAGTACCCTTCTTGCAAATCCCAGATTGCTGTTCTCTGGGGATCAGGATAGATTCCATACAGGCTTTCAGTTGAGTAGCCCTTGCCTTCTTCAGTACTTTAAAAAAAAAGTGGATCCCTGGAGATTATGGTATAATTTTTATGATCTTAAAATTCCAGGACACTTTAGCCATTTTATCAAGAGGGTACCCAAAGCAAGAAGTAACCACATTTAAAGGGAGCATTTATTAAGTTGCTGCTCTATCTGTATCAGTTTCCCTCTACCTTAAGCTAACAGATTATCCATGTCCTACTATAAAGTCAGTATTTCCCCACCATATTGTCTGTGACTCCCTACCTCAGTATTTATGTCTATGTGCGAAGGGAGACATATCCACCCCAGGAATTGCTCTCTTAGTGTTCGTTACTCACATCTCTCCTGCCAAATATTGATATTATCTATAAAGTTAGGTTTTTGATGCGAGGGACCAGCACGGCCAGGATGGAGGAGTAGGAAGACGTGTCCTTCCCGAGCTCCCGCTCCCGGCCAGGCCCGTAGCCCCTAAAGTGAGCAATTTCTCCCCCCCTGCCCACCTGAGGTAGCGGAGCTGCCTGGGGAGGCTTCTGGTCGTCGCTGGACGAGGGTCCGGACTCTCTGTCATTGTCCGAGCCGAGTGCGGTGGAGGCGGCCTCGGAGCCCCGAAGTGCTGCAGGAGAGCGGGCCGGAGCTGTAGCACGGCAACTGGTGTCGCGGCGCCTGGCGTCCCCAGGGTCCAGCCTGGGAGCCGGTGAAAGAAGGGTCGGTGACCCGGCGGAGACGAGCGCAGGAATCCGGTGGCGGAGGAGCGGAGCACCGAGGACGGCGCCAACCCTAAAGACTGCCTGCCCCTGAGCCCGCCCCTCGGCTAATTGAGGCCGCGGCTGTGGCCTAGCCGGAAGGCGGCAGTGATCGGAACTGCGGAGGGGCGGCTCCGGCGGCGGAAGAGAACCCGGAGCAGCGGCGGTGCCTGCAGACCAGCGAACCCGCCTGGGACCCCCCGCTGCAGTGCCCATACCAGCGCACCCGGAGCGCAGTGCCTGGGAGGTCGGGAGAGCTGCAAATCGGGCGGTGACGGAGCGGCCCCCCCCCCCTCCCCCTCAGGTCACTCGGAAGAGGTGAGGAGGCAGCGAGTGGGGTGTGGAGCCAAGCCGGGGGCCCTGGTGCGGTGGTATTTGCCCCCGCGGACTGCATGGAGGCAGAGTGAAGCACGCAGGAGGCGAGGCGGCACTGACAAGGTTACGTGTCTCAGCGAGGGTGATCCAGGGCGGCTTGCGCAGTGCGCTCGGGGGCTGGGGCGGTGAAGGCCCGAAACTCGGGACTGTGCTGAGACGGAGCGGGGCCCTGGACATTAACCCCCCCCCCCCCCTGGTTTCTGCAGTAGTGGTGTGGAGAGAGCTGGAGGGGCGTGAAGTGACACGGAGCTCCAGAGGCACTGCAAATCGGAGCACACCACACCGGGGAAATCTGGGAGCTGCTGTGGCGCCTGGCCTATAGCGCCTGTCCGAGAGGGGGAAGAGGCCCCTGGGTGCAGTACCTGAGCAGGAAAGGCTCCCGGGAGTGAGCGGACATTGGAGGCATAGCAGGTTCCGCCGGATGGCGCAGTAGCAGTTGGGCCGCAGCTGCGTAGCCTCGCCGACGATTGTGGAGAGTCGCTTGACCAGTAGCGGAGCAGCGCTTGGGGAGCGCAGAGAGGCGGCGGCTGCTACTGGCGTGGTGGGGCACTCGACCCGCTGTCAAGCCGGGCGGATTGCAGGCCCGGATTTGTGTAGCAGTGAACTCTTGGGGCGATCGACGGAAGAAGGGGCTCCTGGAGACGGGCACTAGCGCTCAGGGCCTGACGTTGAGTGTCGGATTGGCTGGGGCTGAGGTGCATAGCGCACGTGCTGCGGAGGCCCAGGACAAATGGCTGGACAGAAGGGTGGCAAAGGGAGCAGTCGCACTCTTCCGGAGATGCTTAATAAATCCCAGGGGAAAGGAGACAAGAACGCAACGCCGCCGGGAGGCGCCAGCAGCTCTCACATGGTGGGCAGTGGGGAGCCCCCAGTCACCAGATCCTTTTTGGAATCACTTTTTGGGACGCTGAGGGAGGACTTTCAAGCTTTAAAGCAAGAAGTGGCCGGCGAAGTGCGTGAAATACGTAGAGAAGTGGACGGACTAGGCGAGAGAGTGGCCACGGTCGAAAACTCCACGCAGAGGCAAGATGAGGAGATCACGCACCTGCAGCAGGAGGTGCTCCGCCTCAGGGACCAACACATAGATCTACAACTGCATAATGAGGACTTGGAGAACAGATCTCGGCGGAACAACATAAGGGTTCGGGGAGTGCCATCCTCGGAAGAGAACACTGGCATAATGGACTATCTGCAGGGACTGTTCCGTGACATCCTGGGCGAGTCTGCCGACTTCCCCATTAGGATAGACAGAGCCCATAGGGTTGGTTCGCAACGGCGTGCGACGGGCCCTCCCCCAGACATTCTAGCTTTCCTACCCGATTTTCCGCTGAAGGAGCGGATCATGACTGAGGCGAGGAGGAAACAATCAATCACTTTCCGAGGCCATCCAGTGGCGTTGTATCAAGACTTGGCAGCGACAACTCTCCAGAAGAGGCGGGCGTTTAAGATTGCGACGGACTTCTTGAGGCAACACGACACGCCCTACTCATGGGGGCACCCTTTTCGCCTTATCTTCCGATGGAATGGGGAATCACATCAGCTACGGTCTCTTCTGGATGTGTGCGAAGTGCTGGGGATCACTGCGGAGGAGGAGGAATCCTCCACGCCAAGAAGAAGAGATCCCCCTAACAGTGGCTGGCGGAGAGTTTCGAGACGCAGGTCGGTCACCGCTCCTCGGAGACCGGGCTCGCCCATCATTAGGGCAGAGATGGAGGATGCCATTCGAACTGTTTCCAGGTCTTCGGCGGTCGAGGAGGAAGTGGCGTTGACCGCATAATTTGGCTCCGGGGGGAGAATGACAACGCATCACTGTTGAAGCAGGCGCAGGGGTGGGCCGGAGGGCGGGGGCGGAGGAGGGATGCCTGTGGCAGGTTGCCCACGAAGGTCATTTACCACAGACTTGTCCGGTGAGGGCAGGACTGGGACTATCAGGACTGGGGGTCACGATTGGGAAGGGAGGGATGGGAGGGTGGGGGGAGTTTGGGGTTCGAGTTGGGGCGCGGGAGGGGGGTGTGTTGAGGAGCTGGGGGATGGGGAACAGGGGAACCGGGAGGGGGGAGTTGGGGACGGATCTGTCCGGTGCTGTCACTAAGTCCATTCGGCATTGCCGGAGCTCGCAGGCCTATTTGTCCAATGGCGTGGTACTCTCTGCTAAGACCCGGCCGCTGGGAAGCGGTGACTCTGTTTTGATATGGCGGGGCTGAAAGTAGTGACCCTGAATGTGAAAGGGTTGAACAACCCCACGAAACGAAGAGCAATTCTCTCTTTACTGGAGGGTTCTCAGGCGGACATTTGTCTGCTTCAGGAAACACACCTGCTATCCGGGGACTGCCATAGGTTGCGGTCCCGCTCCTTTCCCACGCAGTTCTTTTCCTCCAATACCACAAAAACGGCTGGAGTGGCTATCTTAGTGTCTAAATCTTTTAGAGGGGAGGTCATACACAAATTCGTAGAACAGAAAGGGAGACTGCTAGTCTATAGGTTTAAGCTGGGCCCCCTTCAGTTTACAATAGGATCAGTTTACAGCCCAAACGAACACCAGGACCGTTTCCTACACTCCGCATTAGTGGATGTCACAGCGTCACCAGACAGACACATCATACTGGGAGGGGACCTAAACTTAGTGTTTGATTCCTCTCTAGATAGGTCAGCGCAGCGTCACCCGCAGACTGGGGAATTGTCGAGCATAGTGCGAACACAATTAGCTGATTTGGATCTGCATGACCTCTGGCGGGGGTTTCACCCCTTAGATAGGGACTACTCTTATTACTCACACGCACATAAAACATACGCTCGGTTGGACTATCTGCTGGTCTCAGGGCCGGTTCAGGACATGGCCACTGCCTCCGAGATAGGGGTCATCTCTCTTTCGGATCACGCGCCGGTCTCGGGATCCTTCCTTCCCCCATCGACCCCAGTACATCGAGGGGTCTGGCGACTTCGGGACACTCTCCTACACCAAAAGACAGTGGTGCAGCGCATAACGGAGTCTGTGCAGGAATTTCAGCTGCATAACTCTAACCCCGACACTACATTGGCAACTCAATGGGGAGCACTCAAGGCGGTTCTGAGGGGAGATTTCATAGCGATTTCATCAGCCGAAAACAAAGAGAGAAAGGTTAAGCGGGAGGAGCTCACGCAGAAAGTCAGGGAATTGGAACAAGTGCATCGTCGCACTGGGGCTCCCAGGATTTGGAAACAACTGAAGGCGGCAAGGAAACTCCTTTCGTCTTTGGATTTAGACAGGGCTGAATATGCGGCGCTGCGTCTGAAACACGCTTATTACTCGGGGGGGATCGCTGTGGCCGGTTACTGGCGGCGAAGCTTAGAATTGCGCACCAGAGCCTACGAGTGAAAGAAATTGCGGCAGCGGGGGGGCAGTTAGTCACCGAAGACGTCGATATAGCTGAGAGTTTTCGCCAATTCTATTCTGAGCTTTACACGGCAGATAGCTTGATGGTGGGTGAGCCCGATGACTACCTGGATTCGGTAGCTCTCCAGTCCCTGGCTCCGGCACAGGCCGATTACCTAGAACGTGAGATTCGGATTGAGGAGGTAGTTGCGGCGATTTCTAGGCTGAAGCAGGGGAAGGCCCCAGGCCCGGACGGCTACACCTCCCTTTTCTACAAAACGTTCTGCACGATCTTAGCACCCATACTGACCAAACTGTTCAATTCCTTCGCCTGCCCCGGTGCAATCCCACCAGATCTCCTGCAGGCGACCGTGACAGTTATACCTAAACCGGGGAAGGACAGAACTCAATGTAGCTCGTATAGACCAATCTCTCTCCTAAATGTAGATCTCAAGATCTATACGGGGATCCTGGCTGCGAGATTGGCGGAGTATCTTCCTGGGCTGATTGAACCGGACCAGTCCGGCTTTGTACCTGGCCGGCAGACAGTGGATAACACTAAGAGGCTGGTGCATATACTGGAAAAAGCCTCGCGGATCCCGGGGGAGAGGATGCTCCTCTCGGTTGACGCCGAAAAAGCGTTCGACCGGGTGCACTGGCCATATCTGGAACGGGTGATGGTACGGATGGGTATAGGAGAGAAGTTTAGGAGCATGGTCTTTAACTGTTACAAATTCCCGTCGGCTATGGTGCGTGTCAATGGCTGCGGTTCAAGGCGCTTTGATATTGAGCGGGGCACTAGACAGGGGTGCCCACTATCCCCTCTTCTCTTTGCACTCTACATGGAGCCCTTCGCCCAGAGAGTGAGGCAGAATCCGGATGCGATCGGGGTGCGGATGGGAGGGTACGTCCACACGGTCAGCCTATATGCGGACGATATCATTTTCACGCTAGAGGACCCGAGGCGGGCCTTACCCGCATGTATGGCGGAGCTCGAAGCTTTCGCGGAAACGGCTGGGTTTCGGATGAATGTAGGGAAATCTACTGCATTGGATATCTCCCTGATGCCTGCGACGAGACAGGATTTGCAGAGGCGTTTCCCGCTTCACTGGTCACGGCACCACGTACCATACCTGGGTATCCTATTAGCACCCACGTTACAGGGGATGGTGGCGGCTAATTACGAGGGGTTAGGCAAGAAAGTTACTGAGGAGTTGGGGAGATGGAGCAAGGGGACGATATCCTGGCTAGGTAGGATAGCAGCAATTAAGATGACAGTCTTACCCCAAATTTTGTATTTATTCCGTGCGCTTCCGCTGCAGCCCCCTCAGGGTTGGATACGGCGGATGCAGACTGATTTGTCCCGCTTTGTCTGGCAAAGCCGTAAACCCCGAATGAAAAGGACACTGACGACTCTAGCACCGGAGGCAGGTGGGCTGGGGGTCCCTGATCTTCAAAAGTATTTCCAGGCGTCGCAGCTAAGGTATCTGGTGGAATGGAGCAGGTGGGAGTCAGATAAGCACTGGCTCTTCCAGGATCAGGCGGTGGCGGGCCGGCCCCTTCAAGAAATACCGTTCCTGCGCAGACAGCACCGCCCCCCGAACCTTTACGCATCCCATATCACGCGGGTGCCGCTGCGGATTTGGGACGGCACCTGCAGGACTTTTGGCCTCACCACATTCCCTTCACCGTTCACGCCCATTGTGGACAACCCGGACTTCACGCCAGGGACCGAACCGGGAGCCTATACACACTGGCGGGGGAGGGGATGCAGGGCGCTCTTTCATGTATACGGAGAGGGGGGAGTCCTCCCCTTCGAGACTCTCAAAGAGACTTACCAACTGACCGAGGTAGATAGGATGAAGTATTGGCAGGTTCGGCACTGGGCCCTGCAGCCACAGGTGCGGGAGTCGGCAGACAGGAACCTGTTGCCTTATGAACTGTGGCTGGCGACACGTAAGTCGGACGCTAAACTAATATCTGATCTGTATAAAATGCTGCAACCACCGCCCTCTCATCTCTATAACCCCGGTAGGGAGAGGTGGGACAGAGAATTGGGGAGAACACTTAGCCACAAGGAATGGGAGCAAATCTCGTACCGGGCACGACATTCTGCTTATCATGTAGGACTCACCAAAACCTTCACCAAGGTCTCTACATATTGGTACCGCACTCCGGAGCGCCTACATGAAATGAACCGCCTTCTAGACACTGCATGTTGGCGTAGTTGCGGGCAAGTTGGCACACTGACACATATTTTATGGGACTGCCCAATGCTACAGGATTACTGGACAGAGGTGATCAATGAGATAGATGCATGTTTTGGTATCGAACTGCCCCGCCTCCCCGCCTACACCCTACTGGGGCTCCCCAATGACTTAATGTACCCACTGAAATCCAGGAGGGGGAGGCACATTGCTATTGCGCTGGGCTCAGCGATCCAGAACTTCTTAATACACTGGCGTACGCCCACCATCCCCTCCATTACGGGATGGCTACATAGGCTGTGGCATGTCCTTGGAATGGAAAAAATATCACTTACACTGGCTGGGGACGTAGATCAATTCCAAGAGCTGTGGCTACCCTTCCACACGTTGCTGGCCACTGAATTCAGGGAGCTTACCTGCCCGAGATACTTGAGACTTCTGAGACTCACACCACCGATACAGTGAATGGACAGAATGGGGGGAATGAGTCTTACGAGTGCCAGTGGGGTTTTTGCGAGTAGGAGATGCGGGTGTCCGAGCTTTATCTGATGCAGCACCGGACGGGAGGGGGGTGGGAAAGGGGGCGGGGTGGACGGGGGGTTGTTGGGGTGTTTTGTTCTGTTGAAAGAGAAGTACAGCGGGGTTGTTATACGCCTATAGTCCAAAGTACGAGTGCCCCGTACTAGCGAGACACCCAGGGTGGCTCTGACACGGAGGGGACTGTTGACCGCTATGGGTAGCAGCGGCCCTGGATGAAGCATTGCCTCATTTTGTTGTGGATTGTCTTTAATCGCCTTTTCATTTATATCTTCACTGCTGTACAGTACTTAATAAAATACTTTAAACATAAAGTTAGGTTTTTCTCACGTCATGCAAGGCTTTACCATCACATCCTCAGGTTCTTGCATGGTAGGTACTACTATCACAAGCCCAAACACAAAGCATGACACTCAAACTATGGTGGATCTGTTCTGCTGCATACCCAGAGGCTCGAGGTATTCAGGAGGGAGACATTCCTCTCACTCCACTGGGGATGCAAGCCCACGCCATACTTGATGTGCAGTTCAGTGACAGTAGCAATGTGAGGAGGATTGCTGAGCAGTGGATACCACTAGCACAAGACCGTTAAATAATCAATGCAAGGCCTGGTGCCACTCATCAATTGTTCAGCCCCCACCCTCTCTGTCACTCACACACCAGAGAAGTGGGCATTACGGGCCACTGAAGGAGTGAATCAGACCACTTCATCCAGTATTTAGCAACCTTGCATCATTGTCCTCTCATTCCCTTCCACAGAGCAGTGCAGGACACGGTCAGTGTTTAGTGATGACATAAATTGAGGCAACCAGCGAGACTGGACCACCTATAAAGACACCTCTAGGGCCTTCAATTGGACTTCAATTGGCCATCTTGGACTAGTCATTGTTTGCTGAGCTATTAATTAATTCTCTATCTGAACTGACACTAAGAACTCACCACTTTAGACTAAGCCCAACTACCGTACTTTGGTGCACACCTATCTGTATCATGTAACCGACTGTCTGCATTTGTATTCTGCTTTATATTTCTATATTTTTTTTATAGGTCTATATTTTATCAGAACTATTTCTACAATTGTACTCTGCACTACTCTGCACAATTCTGCAATCTGCACCCATTTTTCACTTTTCTCTCCAGTAATTTACGGACTGCTACCTCATATATTGTAGGTTTACATGTTTATCAGAACTATTCCTCCAATTGTACTCTGCACTACTCTGCACAATTCTGCAATCTGCACCCATTCTTCACTTTTTCTCCTGTAATTTACCGACTGCTACCTTATATATTGTAGGTTTATATCTTCTCATAACTATTACCCCAATTGTACTCTGCACTACTCTGCACAATTCTGCAACCAGCACCCATTTTTTCACCTTTCTCTCCTGTAATGTACCGATTGCTACCTCATATATTGTGGTCGCTCACTAGTGTCACTCGCGCTTCTTAGGGTCATTCTTGATCCGCGTAAGCTGGGGTAGACTTCTGTATCTGGCACTCAGCACATTTATGCAACCTGCACTCACTTCACCTCTCTCTCCTGTATTGCACCGATTGATACCTCTTATATGCTGGTGGTCTCACTAGTGTCATTTTGGCCCGCTAGTGCCATTTCTGACCATGTAACCTGTTGTGTTTGCATTTGCATCTTGCTCCTGCATATCATTATTGTTCACCCTCCCGCACTACCTCTGCTGCCATACCAACATGGATCTCATAGGCAAGCACACATATAAAATCAACTACCCATCCGTGCTCACCAAAAAAGCCGCTAAACGCTTTAAACACGACTTCCTTAGGTCCCACCCAGAAACCCCCTTTGCCGACACCTACTTCTCATCGGTCAATGGACCCCTGAACATCGACATCATTTTCCACACCACACGCAGAGCTCAATGGAAAAAAGCGTTCCTCACCCTACTCACCGTCTCCACCACCAGGAAAGCCGCCCATGGCCTAACACTCTCCATCACTCCATCCCAACTCTTCCCAGGCAGAACCACCATCACTATTTACAATAACGGGATTGTCCTAATTCAATCGACAGACAGGAACTTGGAACTACTTGACAACCTGTTCCCCACTTTCAAAGAGCACCTATCCAACCCTCGGGCTTACACTTATATCACCTCCTGCCCTACCACCCCTGACCTCACAGCACCCACCCTTTACTCTCCTAACCCAGTTCAGCACCAGAACGACACTCTCCTTACCCTCACACCCAGCACCATAGTTAAATACCCACCTGCTGCAGCTACCCCTCCCCACCCATCAATCACAGACATAGATCTCGCCCCCTCATACATCACCCGCTCCCCCATCCCCCCTACCAACCCTCGTACCTCTGCTCATCTTCCCATATCCCCCCCCACACTTTGCACCCCCGTCCCGTCCTCCACACCAATCTTCTCAGAACACCCCTCCTCCCCCATCGGCACCCCACACAACATGACTCTCTCTCCGCCTATCTCCCCCCCCACACTTAGTACTCCCTCACACTTGGCACCACTCACGCCTAGCCTGCACCCCTCCTTCAACCTTTCACCCCCCACTCTCACTCCCCATTATCCCACCTCCTCCCCCACAACAGCCAGCCTCCACACCGCCCCCATTCACCCTTCCCCCCCAGCACGGATGCCCTTCCCAATAACGCCAACACCAACCCTAACACCTATCCTCTCGCTAACACATCCATCCCCTTCACCAGCTCCACCTCCCCACCCCGATCCCCTCCCGTCACCAGCAACCTATTCGCCTGTTCACCGCCAGCATCCCCCCCCAACGCCGCGCCCAGCACCACGCTGGACATGATTATGTCCACCCTCCTCCAAATGAAAGAAGAACTACGCTCCATCAAAGAGCTGCTCATCACATTCCCCAGACTCCCTCCTCCCATCACCACCCTTACACCTAATTACACTTCCCCCTCACCTCCTACTTGCCTTACCGCACAACACTCCACACACCGGACCTCTATCCCCCCTCGCAATACCACCAATCGCAACACCATTCGCAATCACATTACCACCATGCGTAACACTCCCTCTACACCTAACAACACTCCCTCCTCACCTACTCGCCTTATCACACAACTCTCCCCACACTGGACCTCTATCCCCTCTCCCGATACCACCAATCGCCCCAAACGCACTACCAATACGATCTCAGACCATGACATACACACCCTTCTCCACTCCTACGTCCCGGCCCCCCAATATCGCCTAGCCACCAACCACATATCCATCCCAACGATTATCTCTAACCCCCTCAGGCACCAAAAGGATAACAATAGAGGTGCAGTTCCCAACAACCTCACTAATGTACCCCTCACTATAGAACCTTCCTCCACCCTTTGCATCCCCAGCCTCAAATGCATACTTCTCAATTGCAGATCGGCCCAAAGACACTCCGCGGAGGTCGCCGACCTCATCATGTCTCTGGAACCGGATCTAGCCGTTCTGACTGAAACATGGCTGTCTGATTCCTCTACACCTATATTGGATATCCTAGTCCCCCCAAACTACTGTATCATTAGACTGGACAGGAACATAAAGACAGGCGGTGGAATTGCCTGTATCTAAAGAAGCAACCTCTCAGTCACTAAAGCGTCCGCCCCCTCTCTGACTTCCTGTGAATACCTCTGCCTTGATGTAACCAGCGAAAGCAAACCAGCATGCTCACTACACATTATATACCACCCACCTGGGGACAAGCTCTCCTTCTTCCAACAACTCATGGATACAATATCAATCAACGCAGGGCGGCAAAACACCCACATTTTTCTTGGCGACTTCAATCTCCACTGGAATGACAGCAGTGACACTGTGGTAAACACCCTCAAAAGCTTCCTCAACGCACTTGATCTCACCCAAATATGCAATAGTCCGACCCATGAGAGAGGTTCTATCCTCGACCTTATCATCTCCAAAGAGGAGGCTACTCAACTTGAGTCAATCCAACCTTGTGACTGGTCAGATCATCATATGGTCTCCTTCCTCATCAATGAAAAAATTAAATTTAACCCAGTTCAACACTCTAAGCCCAAAGTTTGGAAAAGAGACTTGAAGAAACTCAACCCAAACTCCTTACCGCCTAACAGCTGCAATCTCCTTCTTCCCCCTTCTGGCACTACAGACATTCAACTCCTGACTGATTATTGTGGACATAGCATTGAGATATTGGTCAATGAGGCTGCACCCATGCAACTGAAAAGAGTCTCATCCAAGATCTCCAACCCATGGTATGACGGGAGCCTCAATGAGGATAGACGGGCCATGCGAATGGCAGAGCGCACTTGGAGGTCAGCCCCCTCTGCACTGCACCTAAAAAGCCTGAAGAAACAGAGAAACGCCTACTTCAGGAAAATTAAACGCTCAAAAAGAGATTTCTTCAGCCTCCAGCTCGCCCAAGCAAAAAACCGCCCAAGAAAACTGTTTGAGTTAATCAGAACACAATCCAAAGAACAACCCCAGACACTCAGCGCCATGGGCGCCACACCTTCCTGTGAAGACTTCTCTGCTTTCTTTAACCAAAAAACTGACAACATAAGAAGCGATCTTCTCAATGATGCAATCCTTTACTCCAACCCCCAACACACAACAGTGCCTGAACCAAAGAACAATGCTACATGGTCATCCTTTGGCACCTACTCCGAAGAAGAAATTGGCAGATTGCTCAGCACCCTGAAACCATCCAATCACCTCATTGACCCCCTTCCTGCTAACGCTGTAAAGGACTTTACCCCCTTGCTCCTCCCACTCTGGACTAAGATTATCAATAGCGCTCTTCAACAAGGATCCATCCCTAACGCCCTCAAAGTCGGGCAAGTCACACCGCTACTAAAAAAAACAACAGCAGACCCCACTGACCTGAACAATTACCGCCCTATTACAAATATTCCCACCCTCGCTAAACTGTTGGAAAAATGCGTACAGCTACAACTGACTAAACACATAGATAAGTTTGATCTCCTCAATGCTCATCAATCAGGCTTCCGAGCAGGGCACAGTACTGAAACTGCCATGACTCACATAGTGGACGACGCCCTCCAAATCCTAGACCAAAACGATACCTGCCTCCTCATCCTTCTGGATCTCTCCTCAGCATTCGATACAGTTAAACATGAGAACTTACTCGATCTGTTAAACACAAGAATGGGCATATCTGGGACTGTTCTCAAGTGGTTCACCTCCTTTCTACACAACCGATCACAAAGATTCAAAAGTAACAACCTGATGTCCTCTCCGGTACCTGTTTCGCTAGGCGTCCCTCAAGGATCCTCCCTCTCCCCAACACTGTTCAACCTAGTTATGGAACCTCTCACTACCTTGCTACAGACATCCAATGTTCACTTTCACATGTATGCAGACGACACCCAACTTTATCTCAAAATACAATCTCCCAAGGACATCATGCTTCTGAACACCACGATCAGAAACACCCAATCCTGGCTTGCCGAGAATCACCTCAAACTCAATGAGCTGAAGAGTTCCTCCTGATCTCACCTCCCACAAAAATCTCTACGGCCCAAACATGGCTTAAGCACTTAACGGCTCTAAATGTACAACCTACCGTTGTAGACTCAGCGAAATCTTTAGGCATAACACTTGACGCCAATCTCAACATGCAGCAGCACATCATCAAGGCAACCAAAGGAGCGAACTTCCAAATCAATACCTTGGGAAAACTTAAACCCTTCCTTCCTGCCAAAGACTTCCAAACTGCAGTACAATCTATAGTCATCTTGCACATAGAATACGGTAGCACCGCCCTCTGCGGGCTCCCCCTAACTACAACGGCACCCCTAAGAGCGTCCCTTAACGCTGCAGCGAGACTCATCACTGGTTCAAAGAAACACTCGCATATTTCCCCTGACTTTAAATCCCTGAACTGGCTACCTTTTGAATCCAGAATACATCTGAAAATCGCCTGCATGACACACAAGGCTGTACACATGAACTCACCCGCCTACCTCACTCAAAAGCTGACAATCTCGGGTGGCTCTAGAACTACTGGAAGCACAAACAATCTTCTGCTGAAGCCTCGAAGATTTCAAAAGGAAAAAACCTATAAACGCTCCTTTTCAGGAATGGCACCCAGGATTTGGAACTCACTCCCACCTGAAACCAGGCTCATCTCCTCCAACAAACTTTTTAAGAAAGAAGTAAAAGCGATCCTCATGGCTAAATACACATGATCTATTATTCTGTATCTCTCATGAATCTGCTATGTAAGACCTGCTTGACCCCTTGGTCTATCTGTATTACTTGTATTATCGACTCACTTGACTGTATACGTTCCCTCGTTGTATATTGTTTGTATACGCTCCCTCTTTGTATATTTTTATATTGTTGACGCACCTTTCTGACTTTGCACACTGTATATTATCGGCGCAACTGCCTGAATATGCACCTTGTATCGACACTACCTCACCTATGATCTACCTCATGTTTTTGACCTACCTATGTATCTACGCACCTTGTACCTAACTACCTCAACTACTACATTGTATTACTCTATCACCCCCGTGTCCTGTAAAGCGCTCTGATATCTGCAGAGATCTTGTTCGCGCTATATAAAACTTTCAAAATAAATAAATAAAATAGATTTTTCAAATTTGTCATTCGTCGACTAATTTCATATAGCATGACATTGGGCTAATTAGAATATGTATAACGCAATCGTGGAGGGTAGGTATAATGTTCGATTTGGGTATATTTGGTTGATCATGTAAATGCTCGTTGGAGGTGTTGACACCAGATTCCCCAGATTTTAATATACTTCTTGGATTACCCCATGGCGGTACTGATGGTCTCTTCCAGACACGAGCAATGAACCATTCCCCTTAACCAGCCAGAAATTGGGGGAGCTTTACAGTAATGCCAGCATTCAGCCATATCCCCTATGACTAACAGGAAGGATTAGTCGGTTTACCAGTGTCATTTAGTTTGCGCATACATTATTGCAACATTGCTTTATTTTCTGAGTGGGAGCTGTAGGTCACAGAGTGTTGTTACTGTTTTTGTGGTATGTGACGGTATGACAGATGTCTGCATGAGTGCTGCCAGGCAAAGGATTCTGGAGACAGCAAGAGCTGAAGAGCTTCAGCTCTTGCTGTCTCCAGAATCCTTTGCCTGGTAGCACTCATGCAGACATTTGTCATACCGTCACATACCACATCAAGCATTAGAAATGCAATAGGTCTCGGATTTTTTCGAGTTAGAGCTAATGGAATTGTAAATGGCAATGTCTTTTAGCCATGTGTTATGGAGTGTATGCATGTGGTGTGTAGTGGAAATATGTGTGTTGGATTGGAATAGTAGGAATGGTGGCATGCTGCGCTTTAGATGAATATGTTTAAAAGTAAAGGGCACCATATTGCGATTGCTATAATAGTTAATTGTGGATGCGTTAACAATTGATGTGTGCACTGATGGGTGGTGGTGTGTGTGCCTGTAGAAATTGTGCACTGATGGCTGGTGGTGTGTGTGCTTGTTAAAAGGGTGCACTGACAGTTGGTGGCGAGTGCGCCTAGTGAAAGCATGCACTGACGGCTGTAGAAATTGTGCACTGACGGCTGGTGATGTGTGTGTGTGTGTGTGTGTGTGTGTTTAGTGAAAGCATGCACTGACATTTGGGGCCAGATGTAGGTAATCTCGATTTACCTACTCTTAAATACCGAATCATACCAATTTTGTATTTAGGAGTAGGTAAATGGGATGTAGGTAATTTCTCTTTTGAAATTACCGAATCGGTAAGAAATCGGTAATTACCAAATCGGTATTTACCGATTCGGTAATTGCCATTCATTCCTATGGGCCTGGAGGCCCATAGGAATGAATGTCAATTACCGAATCGGTAAATACCGATTCGGTAATTGGGGGAAACATTGAAGGGTGGCAGGGTGTCACTTTGACACCCTGTTGCACCCCTCAAACGTGTATTTATTTTATTTTTATTTATTGTAAGGTTTTATAGAGCGCGAACATGACCCGTAAGGGTATCAGAGCGCTTTACAGATACACTAGAGTAGTACAGGGTCATAGCACACAAAGAACAGGTGTTAGAAATGGGATCCCTGGCTGGCCAGGACTTGCGCCAAAGTCAGTCAGAGACCACCACTCCTAAGTCAGGGCAAGGGAGTTACACGCCAAGATAACCCCTGCTCACCCTCTAGGTAACGTGGCGCGAGCAGCATGGCTAAACTTGGAGGCGATGTGAGTTAAGTATTTGCGCACGCACCCCAGCAACAACACCCAAGGCCCACCACAAAGGAAACTCCACACAAGGTTATATATAAAAATAGCCTTTGTATTACCCCAAAACACATTAGATAAAAACACACATTTTACAATGTGCCAACAGGCACGGGCAGAATTTACAGGGGATATGTACAAGACAGGGCCACCTGGACCACTGTCAGGAATCATCACTTTTAGAACTTCGAATACAATACTTGTAGGCCTAGAACTTAGAACATAGAGCCTACCGGACAGTACCTTCCGTCCTGGTTGCGCGGGATAATGTGAGTGATCTCCTTAGTAGGCTTGAGCGGGCAGCCGGCTAGCTACAAGCGTCTGTCTGGGGCGACCAATGTGTGCGGCTCAGAGGAGGAGGGGGAGGCAGGATGCGGGCGGCCCAGCGAAGCGGCGCGGCTCAGGGGAGATCGGCGCGGCTCGAGGCTTGGACGGGCGGCCGGGCACGAGCTGCCGAGGGGAGTGAGCGAGGCACACTTCAGCGAGGCCCCAGTGGCCCAGGGAGATCAGACAAGTCCCAGCAATTTGTCAGGGAAGGCACAATAGAGTCCACTGGTCTTGGGACTGTGGTCAGGGGGCGAGCTCAGTTTCAAGCCCTTGGAGATAATTAAACACCAAATAATCATGTAGCACACAACCAGTAACTACTGGTAACCAGTAAGTATCACCTACGCAATCCTAACCACCTTAGGAACAGGTCACGCAGGGAACCAGGACCTCACTAGCACCACCTGCACTAGCAAGAACAACCACCTAAGTATCACAATATAAGTAGGGGCATAGTCACATTACACATGATGCATCACAACACATTCAGAGGTGCAGAGCAGGAAAACACATGATGCAGAAACACACATTCAGAGGTGTAGCAAAGAACACTGAAATCACATTAACACAGAACTTACATCAAAAGTCCAGGGTCCAGGTTGCGCCACTCCGCCAAAACCTAAACGTAGCAGCTGCCCACAAAGTGCTGGGCAGCTGTTGTAGAGAATGGGAGGGGCCAACTTGGGAACCTCGCAGGCTCTGAACATATACTTGTTCCCTTTTTGGAGCCTCACTGGGCTCCGAGTAAAGAAATGGCCCCACGAGCCTCTCTGGGCTCTTTAAACCAAATGCGGCGCTGGGAGCCTCTCGGGGCTCTAAAAGGAACAGGACGGGCGTCGGTGGAGCCCCCCCTCTGGGGGCTCGAGAACAATGTGGGGGCCTTTGTTGGAGTCCCCCCTCTGGGGACTCGACATGGGAACAATGGGCAAAGAGCTTCTCGTGGGCTCGGAAGCAATGTGGGGCCCAGGGGAGCCTCTCGGGCTCGTGACTCACGGTAGGGGTAGGCGGAGTCCCTCTCGGCGGACTCGGCACCGCTTGAGGCCCCACGGGCCGCTTAGCACAACAAGGGACTCGCTGGAGGGGAGGGGCTGGCACCGGCAATGTGCCCCGACGCCCCTCCTCTCCTTCTCTGCACTCACGGGTCGTGTCCCTGGCGGCTTCTCAGGAGAGCTCCCGGGGGCCTCCTCTCGCTCTCCGGGGCTCTCCCTCGCTCTTGGGAGCCCCGGGGGGGGGATCGGCAGCTTCTCTGGGGCAATGCAGGAGCGCGGAGTAGGCTCCCGCCGCTCCCTGCTTCATCTTGCTCCGTGGGCAGGACCTGGCAATCCCCTCGGGCCGGCAGCCAATCACAGCGCGGCCCGGGGCAGACGTCACGAGGGGTCCGGGCCAGCGGCGGTGAACTAGGGGGGGGGACGACGAGAAGTAGGCTCCCTCGTAAATAGGACCATAAGGAAATAAAGCGAGGTAGGCACTCGCTGGGGGTCCAGAAACCCTCGCAAAACCGGGACAAATGCCGGTTGGGCACTGGCTGAGATAAACAAAGCACTCTCAGCGCTGCAGCAGAAATGAAGCGCTCCCAAGTGCTAGAGGGCAAGAACCAGTGCTCCCAAGCGCTAGGTAGGAGGAGTAGCGCTCCCAAGCGCTGTGGGTCAAAGGAAAGCGCTAGGCATGCAGAAAACAGCAAAGTCCTTCAGGGGTCCAGGACCTCAGTAGTCCAGGGGCTGGGCAGGGCCCAGGGAGGGCAAGCCTTCCCCTGGGCCCCAGCAGCAGCATGCCCCTGGCAGATTCAAGAGTCAGAACAAGAAGAAGAACATTTTCATGGGGTCACAGTCCCTCTTTTATACACCTTTTCCCTTTGTCTGTGTGTGCAGGGTGGGGGAGAAACCAATCGCAGCTGGTTTTGGAGCACCCTTGATGGCTCAACCACCCCTTTCATTCACTAGGGAGGCTAGGGTCGTTAGACGCACCACAGGGGGCGGAGCCAGCATTGTGTGGGGAAAGCCCAGCCCCATTCAGGAACCAGGTGCAGCCCCTCCCTCACATCAGCATGCTAATCTCTCCATTCACCACCGGGGCAGACCCACACAGACTCATGGAGCCTGGCATCCCAGCCAGCTCCAGCCAATCACACGCCAGCACCTTCACAGCACACACACAGCATTGTCTAGAAGTGGCACTTCCACACTAGACACATACACGCAGCATACATCATCTCGCAGCATTCAATCTCACGAGTTCGCACATACCAAACTCGACCCTGCACTCCCCACACATCAGCATGGGCATACATATTCCCCATTCATTCCTATGGAAGGGCAGGCCAACCTTACTCCACGCACTCAGAGTGCGCACACACTTTCCACCGGGACACAGTGAAAGTGCGCAGAACCCAAAAGTCACTATCACCAGGTCACCATTACAAGCAAAAAGTTTAGGGATCGACCTGCCAGAAGGGCCAAGTCCAACAACAGGTAAAACGATAAAAACTTAGTACATGGGAGAGCTTACAGAGAATCAGGGGGATGAAGGTAGGACAGGGTAGCAGACGGGTAACTGTACCTGGGGGATATGATAGGCTATACAGCAGGATAAATATAATACAATGAACAAGAAAGGTGATGTACAAGGACGCAGGATAGAGCAACAGTCTCTCAGGTGGCTGAGGGAACGAGATTAGCCAAGGAATTTACCCATGAGAAAGGCCTTGGCCTCTTTTTTGAAGCGAGCAAAAGAAGGGATTTTACTAATGTCGGGAGGGAGGGAGTTCCATATTCTTGGTGCAGCTCCAGTGAAAGCCCGATTGTAGGTTGTTCTTTTCCTAAAGCATGCAGGCCGGAGTAGGAGGGCCTTGGTCGATATTGAGTTTCTGTTTCCTCCAGATAACACAAGCTTCTGAGCAAGATACGCAGGGGAGTTAGAGTGAAGAAGGGCCTTGTGTGTGATGCATGCCAGCTTAAAGTGAATCCTCGCCTCGAAGGGGAGCCAGTTTAACGCTTTCAAGTGAGGAGTGATGTGATCGAATTTCTTTGAGCCTATAGGTAGTCTGGCGGCAGCGTTGAGGCAGGCTTTTAAGGGTGCCAGCGAGATCTTAAGTAAGCCAGAGAGGCTGGAGCAACCGTATTCCAGTCGAGAGATGACTAATGATTGGACAGCGAGTTTGAGGTCCTAAGCGTCTAGAAAGGGTTTCAATTTCCATAGGTAGCTCAAGTGGAATCTGGACGATTTCGCCATTGTGTTGATGTGGTCTCGCATATTTAAGTTATAATCCAAGGTGATTCTCAGAGATTTGGCTGAGTTCACAATGGTCGGGGAACAGTTAAGGCTTTGATGGCTTTAATCCATGTCTGGATGTCGGGGTTGTTCTTGGGTGGGGAGATTAGAAGGAACTCCGTTTTCTTGGCATTAAGTTTTAGTTGATTGGAGGAGAGCCATCTGACCGTCAGCTTCAGGGCTTTATTCAGGGTGAGGATCTCTGCCAGAGATGAGATTTTGCTGTAGATCCAAGTGTCATCAGCGTACATATGAAAGGAGATATTTGCATTGCGCAGGACTTTGGCAAGGGGTTCCAGATAGAGATTGAAGAGGGTAGGGGACAATGCTAATCCCTGAGGGACTCCCACCGTGACCGCGGAGGGAGCGGACAGTTCGCCATTGACTAGAAATCTCTGAGATCGGTTCTGGAGGTAGGATCTGAACCAGTCGAGGACTGTGCCTTCTAATCCCATCCTGAGTGTAAGGCGTTCGAGTAGCATCGCATGGGTGACTGGGTCGAAGGCCGATGATAGATCAAGGAGGATCAGGAGACAGGTTTTGTCTTGGTCAAGGGCTTGAAGAGCGTCATCAACGATGTGGAGCATGGTGGTTTCGGTGCTGTGCCCGGGTCGGAAACCTGATTGACAGTCGTCGAGTAGATGGTAGTTGTTGATGTGGTGACTTAGCTCTAATTGTACACACTTTTCCAGCACTTTCGCCAAGAGCGGAATGTTGGAAATTGGTCTAAAGTTGTCTGGGGAGGCTGGGTCCAGCGACGGTTTTTTCAGAATGGGTATGACTTGGCCTGTTCAACGAGGTCGGTATTGATCCCTGTTGTAGGGAGGCATTAATGATTGCAGTCCAGCTAGGAATGATGGATTTGGTAACGGTCGCAAGACAGTTTGAGGGGAGCGGGTCATTGAAGGGGTTGTGGTCTGTGTTGGGCGTTTCCTAGTCCCGCTCTGAAAAATTCTTTTTTTGAGTTGACGATGTTCTTGTTGTAGATATTTCTGGCCTGGCGAAGGAGTTTTAGGTGGTCTGTTGAGGGGTGCTGTCTCCAGGTTCTTTCATGATGTCGGAGGGATCTTCTCTCGTCGTTGAGGAAACCAGTGAACCATGGGTTTTTATCTCTGAATTGAGTTCTTTTTAGTTTAAGAGGGCCATCCAAGATGCTTGACATAGTAGCCGAGTAATGATCATTGAGGTCACTGACCGAGGTGATGTGGGGGGGGGGGGTAGGTCTGTTTTGCAGCGGATCTCAAGCTTGTTGAAGTCTAGGTTTTTGGTGTCCCTGACCCAGCGCTTTGGGAGTACCTGTTGTGGTGTCCTTGTCTTGCGAGAGCTAGGTAATAGAAAGGCGATGGTATGGTGGTCAGACCAGTCACAGGGCTCTATCGAGGTGAGCTTGACGGTGGTTTCCTTGGAGATGATCCAGTCAAGAGTGGCTCCTTTCAGGTGGGTTGGGAGAGGGCAAGCTTGGGTCAGGGCTAGATCGTCCAGGAGGTCTTTAATGGCGTTGACATGGGGATCCTTAAGATCATTCCAGTGCAGGTTGAAGTCGCCGAGGAAAATGTCCTTGGAGTTAGGGGAGTTCTTAGCCGTAATAACTTCCATGAGGTAGTCAGTGAAAAGCTTGTTTGTGCCTGGGGGGTGATAAAAGATGTGTAGGTTACATATGTGGATGGTGCTACTGAAGACTGAGAGAGCTAGATATTCGCAGGAGTCAGTAGTATTAGTTGAAAGCTCAGTGACAAGGAGGTTAGCGCGATGGATGCAGGCAATTCCGCCTCCTTTTTTGTTGTGTGGTCTGTCGAGCCTGACAATGTTGAAGTTAGGGGGGATTAAGAGGTCGAGGCATGGGGATGAGGATTCATTAAGCCATGATTTTGTAAGAATGGCTATGTCGGTGTTGTTGTTCAGAATGAGTGCGGCGACATCAGCCGCATGCTTCACTGCCGAACGACAGTTGATTAAGAGACCCGTCAGGGCAGGGAGAGGAGTGGTGGCGAGGGTCGGGACGGACAAAGGCACTGGCGTGAGGTTGCTTCTGAGCATTCTTCTATTACTGGGGGGGGCTGATCTGTGTGGGTCGATGTCTACAGTGTGGATGGGGTGTGCGGCACTCACGTCACTCACAACAGGTAGACAGGGAGAAATAGGGGCAGTGTTAAAGTCCAGAAGGAGGTCCTGGATTTCCTTTTCGGTGAGATCTAGTGGATTAGTTGAGGTGAGGGAGAGGTTGTAAGAGAGGGCGAGGTCAAGGGTTTCCTCCTCGGACAATTAGCTAGTGTGCTTGTGAGGGCGCAGATGTCTTGAGGTCGTTGGTAGTGGTCGTTTGGGGAGCTCTGGAATAGGAAGGGAGGCAGTCTGGGGCATGAGCTTTTCGAAGGAGAGTTCAGCGAGGTGGAGGAGTTTTGTAAGTTCGAGGAAGGAGGAATGGAGGTTCTGAATTATTGTGGAAGCTCTGGAGTGTAAGGAGATGATGTCTGCAGAGTGGGGTGTAGGAGGGCCCGGGTGGACCGAACTGGGAGTCGTAGGAGAGGTGGCTTGAGTGTTAGAAGTGTTGGCCTGAACTGGTACTGTAGGAGTCATTGAGGGGAGTTGGGCTTGGTGGCTAGGATGGAATGTGTGTTGGGTCATAGAGGGAGTGGCTTGAGTGTTAGCGGAGCAGGTTTGACCTGCTGTAGCCCAGGTCACTGGTGACGTAGAAGTAGTGGTCTCGGAGATCGAGGAGGGAGCACGGAGGGAGAGGGTCAAAGGTTCAGTGTTAGGTTCGCTCGGGCGGTTGAAGGCGGCCTGATGGGGTTAAGGTGCAGTATGATGGGAGCCGTGGATTCCGAGTGGGAAGCGTGGGGGGGTGGACTCATGAGGAGGGGTGGACTCAGGTCCATAGCTTTAGGGAAGATTGTAGGCGTAATGATGGGGTTCGGGTGTTCTGTATTGGGCAAGGGGGTAGGTGTACGGTTTGGCCGGGTGTTGGTCGGTGACCCTGTGTCTTGCACATAGTTTCGGAGAGTAATGAAAAGCTCTGAGAATTTGTCAAGGTTTTTAGGTGAGGCTTGGGTCAGTAGAATGCCGCTTTTGTAGAGGGTGATGGTGAGGTCAGCTCGAAAAGTTGTTGAAGGCGCTATTGTGAGCTTAGTGCCGTAGGGAATGATCCTGGATGAGTGGACATTAAGGAATAGTGAGAAAGTGTTACGCCAAGCAGGGATTCTTCTGGAGTAAAAAAACAGGTCATTGGTAACAGTGCCTAAGTCCGCACAGCAACGTAGGTCCGCAATCAGGGTTTCGGGATGGTTTTTCAGGGTGAGGTGTTTTAAGGCTTTTGAGGCTTTTTAGGGATGTTTGGAGGGTAGACCAATGTGAAGGCGTTTGAGCCGTAGGCGGCTAAAGCAGGGCCAACCATGATGGCCGGGGATGGGTATGCACAAAGCGAACTGGATCAGTGAGCATCCGACATTGGGGTCATCATCAAACAGTTGGTATGTGTTAAAAGTAGTTTCAAGGTGTAAATAAGAGTGAGTAGACCACTTTCAGATTGAGGAGGTAGAGAGCGGTCATTTTTCCTGTTGTGGTGGGTAGTGAGAGGTAAGGACGCCTGTTGTCATTTGAAGCTGTAGGTTGGGTTAGTGCCACTGCAAGATGGCCGCCACAGAGATAGAGGAAAGAGTAGTCCTCTTTCAGTTGCAGTGAGAGGTGAATAAGTAGTCCTCTTTCTGTTTCTGTTGCTGTAGTTAGGGTTTGTGCAGGCTTCTTTCTGTGGGGGGGTTTGCCATAAACGGCACAGTCCTCTTTCTATGGGCACTGATTTGGGGCAGCCATTTTGACTCAAGCTGGGCTTACAAACAACAACAATATGGTGAATTCGAGCAGAAGATGATCATCCCCAATTTCACTTGGCTGAAAGTTAGAGTGAAGCCATCAACCCATTTATTTGTCATCTTTGTTTTCCTTAAGCCAATAGTCACAAAAGAGGCAAGCGCGCAAAAAACGCACTCGAAGTGTCAGAGTGTGTGAGTGTGTGAGTGCGCCTCGCACCGAAATCAGCTTGTCGTCTGCCCCAGAACGTGAACGATAAGCGGAGATGCCGATAGACGGCACTGAGAGCACACTGAGGCCAGGTGGCGGTGCAGTGAGGGAGAGAGAGTGTCAGGCTGACACGAATGTTGCACCTCAATCCCTTTTCCTGGTAATAACCACGGGAGCGCTGGGAGAGGTGGGAGGGTTGTGCGGGCCGCCGCAAGGCAGTCAGGAGGCAACAGTCTTTCGGGAGCAGGGGGGGGCAGGGGGCCACCCTTACCTTGATCCTCGTGCCGAGACGTCCTTGATTCCTGGGCCGAGATGTCCGACGGAGCACCTCTGGACTTCGGCAGGGAGGGCAGCTGGAGGTTGTGCTGACTTCCGCTGGCGGACTGGTCGGGCAGAAAACAGCGCTGGCGGTCGCTCCGTTCAAAGTTTTTGCCGAGACGTCCACAGGAACCTCGGGGACTTCAGTCAGGAGGGCGGCCGGAGGCCGGTGGTGGCCTCCGCAGGCGAGACTCGTCGGGCGAAGAAGCGCTGGCGTTGGCAGACGCTCCGTTTCAAAGTTGGCATCAGGCTCCAGGCAGTGAAGACCAGACGAGGCAGCAGTGGAGCCCCCGGCAAGCAGCAGGCTATCCCCACGGCTCGAGCTCGAGAGGTCGAGAGGGGACAAGACTCTCCGCACAAGTCCGTGGGTTCCAGTAGTCAAGGTGAGGTAATCCCACAAAAAAGCCAGATTACCCGCTGGATTTTTTGGGCTCGTATGGGGGCACATGTTGCAGACATAAATGCCCTAAAGGCATGTATGTCTGCAACATGGCAGCGTTTGAAAGCAAACAAAATGCTTTTTCAAGGCTTTTCATTATTTACCACCAACTTCTAGTTGGTGGTAAATAACAAATTCTTAAAGCGCTGTAGCACTGATTACAGTGCTACCTACATCTAAAAATACAGATTCGGTAATTTTACCGATTCTGTAATTTTACAGAATCAGTAAAATGACTGAATCTGTATTTTAGGTGGCCCTACATCTCAGCATCCAAATACCGGTCGGTAACGGCCAAAAATCGGTATTTTCGGCTGTTACCGACCGGTATTTGGATACCTACATCTGGCCCTTGGTGTTGTGTGCGTGGTGGAAGCCTGCACTGACGCCTGGTGTTGTTTGTGCTTGATGAAAGCATACATTGATGGCTGGGGGTGTTTGCGCCTGGTGAAAGTGTGCACTGACGGCTGGTGGTGTGTGTGTGTTTGTGTGTGTAGTGGTGAGTGTGTGTAGTGGTGAGTGTGTGGTGGTGAGTCTGTGGGGGTGAGTGTGTGGTGGTGAGTGTGCGGTGGTGGTGAGTGGTGGTGAGTGTGTGGTGGTGAGTGGTGATGAGTGTGTGGTGGTGAGAGGCTGGTGCGTGTGTGATGTGTGTGAGTGTGGTGTGTGTGTGGTGTATTTGTGTGTGGTGTGGTGTTTTGTGTGTGGTCCTATGTATGTGTGTGGTGGACTTAGTTTGAGTGTTCGTCTCCTGCACACTCACACAGTGCCCCTACACACTCATACACTGCTCTCCCTGCACACTCACACTGTTCACCCTGCATAGTCACAAACTGTTCATCCTGCACACTCACACACTGTGCACCCTGCACACTTACACACTGTTCACCCTGCACACTTACACACTGTTCACCCTGCACACTCACACACTGTTTACCTTGCACACTCACATACTGCAGTCACTGTCACTCTGCAGTCATTGTTACTCTGCAGTCACACTCACTCTGCAGTCACTCTGCAGGCATTATGCAGTCACACGCACTCTGCAGTCACTCTGCAGTCACGCTGCAATCACTCTGCAGTCAAACTCGCTCTGCAGTCACACTCACTCTGCAGTCATTCTGCACACGCACTCACTCTGCACGCACTCTGTACCTGCACTCACTCTGCACCTGCACTCACTCTGCACTCACTCTCCAATCACACTCACTCTGCAGTCATTCTGCAGTCAAACTCACGCTGCAGTCAATCTGCACTTGCACTCACTCTGCACCTGCACTCACTTTGCACTTACTCTGCACCTGCACTCACTACACGCACTCTGCACTGACACTCATTTTTCAATTAGGAAAGGGAAGAGTTTTCTAGTACTATCAGTTTGTCCAATTTAGCTGTATGTGGCTTTCAGATTATTACTTCTCAGACCCAGGAATAACGAATGTGGGGGAGCTAGGATACGGAATGGGTTTCTATGGGTTTTAGATTGTGCTGACTTGACCGGAAGGCGTCAGAGCGCTTCACAATAGGAGCATAGCTGATACATGGGAACATTGCAAGTGAACAAATTACAAAAGGAACGCTAGGACGCAAGGGAAAATTGATAAGAGTGGACAGCGAAAATATAGAGGTAGCAATCGGTACAGTACAGGAGAAAAAGGGATTGCGCTGACTTGACCTGAAGGCGTCAGAGCGCTTCACAATAGGAGCAGAGCTGACATATGGGAACATTGCAAGTTAACAAATTACAAAAGGAACGCTGATAAACAGCTGAAAGGCGTCAGAGCGCTCTTGCAAACCTCTGTACCTGTACCATATATTAAAAAGAACAGGGGTGTTAAGTTCTTACAACTAACTCTTCGATATCATAACTTTGTTTTCTAAAACACTAGATGACAATGTTCCATTCAAATAATTTTTCTGGAACTGACTGGTACATCCTGCCCACAGCTTTCAGCCGACCTTGCAGCCGTTTCTCGTACTGAGTGGTACATCCTGCCCATTGCTTTCAACCAAGCTGGCAGGCGTTACATGAAAATGTAATAAGTTTCAAAGCAGCTGCCGCGTTTTATATTACAGTACAGGAGGAAAAGGGATTGCGCGGACTTGACCGGAAGGCGTCAAAGCGCTTCACAATAGGACCAGAGCTGATACATGGGAACATTGCAAATTAACAAATTAGGAAAGGTACGCTACGACGCATGGGAAAAGTGATAAGAGTGGACAGCGAAAATATAGAGGTAGCAATCGGTACAGTACAGGAGGAAAAGGGGATGTGTGGCGGTTGCCAAGATTACAAAGTACAAGTAGGGGTAAAATACTGCAATAAATGACAGACTGTCCAGCACAAGAAAAGATGTTACGTAGGCAAGGGGAGCCTGGGGCGAGTGCAACGGGGGTGGCCACGCAGTCATCGTGCTCAGCTTTCCACTACACAAACAAGATTTGGCCGGGAGCCAGCATATGCACACACACAGCTGAAATAAAACAAACTGGAGAGTGGTGCACGCACGCCCAGCATCTGTCTTCATTTACTGCGGGCCCTGACTGCTGGTAATTGAAGAAATATGCCCTTCTGCTGCACGTGTCCGCAGGGAATATGCACTAGGCGGAGCAACTCTAACGCCTATGGCCTATTGCGTGCTCTCTTGCAAAAACACACGCATGCGAGGGCCAATTGCCATGCAGCTGGCAAAAAAAAACAGCTAAAATCACGAGCTTTCTGGAATTCGGTAGGGACGATTTTCGAAGCCCTCAGAAAAGGACTCTTAGGCCACGCCCACTTCGTGGGACATAGGCCGAGCCCTAAAAACAGTAACAACACTCTGTGACCTACAGCCCCCACTCAGAAAATAAAGCAATGTTGCAATAATGTATGCGCAAACTAAATGACACTGGTAAACCAACTAGTCCTTCCTGTTAGTCGTAGGGGATATGGCTGAAGGCTGGCATTACTGTAAAGCTCCCCCAATTTCTGGCTGGTTAAGGGGAATGGTTCATTGCTCGTGTCTGGAAGAGACCATCAGTACCGCCATGGGGTTGGAGCTGAGGAGACTGCTGAGATAGGAGTCAGGAGTAGAAACAGAAAACGTGGAAAAGCCTGGAGCCACACACTTACAAGAAACCAGACAGAAGTCTTTCTATAGATCATTCCTGCAATTGCATAGTTTTGAGTACCACACTGCCTCTCTCAAGAGAATATTAATTCAGTGAGCTCTAAGGTTCCTGCGAACTTTTATGCGTTTTAATGGCCCAATCTCCCTAACGCGAAATGAGTGCTGCAGCGGAGAAGATCCCTAGGTGAACAGTATTTTCCTGTGAACTTTCAGAGGTCCAATCTTTAAGCACCATTAAAGTAATCGAGTCATTTCATGTTAGGGCTAAGGGCTAGTGGCTATGATTGAAAGCCTTGTGCCGGAGTCATGCAAAGCAGACACGAGCCAGACACGAGCAAGGTCCTTCCGAGAGACTGGTTTGCACTAATTCACCACAGTCATTTGTAAGGAAATAGGTTTCTAAATTGAAGCAGTTTAAATCACCAATATCTAGACAAGGAAGCACATTTTATTGTAAGGCCATGTAAGGCCATGTGCTCAGAATAAACCCAAAAAGGTGTTATTCATTTATTTTAAGAGTCAGTAACAAGTGTTACCCTTATTAAGGTCACACATAGAAAGACGTAAATAAAGTTTTAGTGCAGCACAGACTGTGACCTATTTTTTCAGTTGCCCATTTTAAATAAACAATAGAATGTTCTACAACCAAGTAATCGTTTTTTGCAGCACACTGTACACCTTAAAGTTCAGCAATGATATATTTATCCTTAGAACAAACGTGAAGGCACTTAACCTATTGACTCTTTGTACAAACGTCTTCTGCTGTCACAAACAGCTGCGGCCCGTGGAGGGAGTTGCAGTGGGGCAGAGAGGAGGGGGGGGGGGGGGGGGGGGGGGGTGAGGCGGGCAGGGTGGGGGTGCTAAAAACAGGCATATGGAAAATTTGAGGTAAGTAAACAATTTAATAAATAAAACGAATTTCGTAGCGTGCCCTGCATCACAAAATGCGATGCAGGGCACGCTACGAAATTCGTTTCATTAATTAAATTGTTTACTTACTTCCAATTATCCATATTCCGTTTTTTAGCACCCCCCACCCTGCCCCTCCCTCGCCACACCTCTCTGCCCCACCGCAACTCCCGCCACGGGCCGCGGCTGGTCACAAAGCCAGCAATTTGCAAAAATAATAGGGTTTGAGACCGCAAAAAAAAACTTTTACAATGTACAACTTGCTTTAATGAAAAGTCATGTTGATGCGTAAAAAGATTTTGCGACCCATTCTCGTATTTCTGAGTTGCAATGGGATGTATCCATGGTTTGTGCCGCAGTGGAGGTCACAAACCACAGATCACTTACCGACCCTCGTGATGGGTTGGTAGCTGATTGACAAAGCATTTAATGCGCCCACAGGAAGAGCAGTACAAATAATTACTGAATGCTCCCCCATTGTCTTCCCAGTTGGTCAATAGTTTTTAGGTCTCGTCTATTCCATCCCGTAGGGATGGTAGGTGAGATTATAGTAGACTTCCGAAAAGTCTCCCCAAACAGCGGATTCGATACAGTTCATGTGAGCCAGGCTTGTGCACATCATACACCATTTGTTATCAGCTTGTGAGCCTCGGCATCAGACTTCAAAGGATCCGCTCCCCCGCCCCCCCCAGACTTCAAAGGAATCCTCCTCCCACGCAATGCAGAGAGCTTGTTTTTCACTGCTCCGAGAGGCTTCTTTGTATCAGCCTGACTGCATGCGTGTTTAATGTGGTGGATACTCACTGCCATCTAGTGGCCATGTTTTATTGTGAAAAGCTTCAGCCTCCTGCCCGTCCCCGAGCCTAGTCCTCCCCGCACGGCACCAAGAGCCATCGCTCCAGGGCTTCCATCCAAAGTACGTAAACAAAAGAAATGGGCATATGTTTGTTTAATCACAGTGGGAAGGAGCCGCTCTCTTCCGATGCCCTCAGAGCTCAGCAGAACGGCACCCACGGTCTCCAACTGGGCGATCACCATCAAAACAGGTTTTAACAAGAAACGAATCTCCACATCAACCACAACTGGACCACAAGTTTTAAAAACACCTGTCTGCATCTGCCTTTGAGGAGTGTACAGAACACTAAACAATGCCCGGCAAAAAAGACGTCCGCCCGTCTTTTTTACAGCACACATTGATCACAACACCAAACGACTGCAAAACGCTCCAGCAACATCGAGGATGACTTACGCTCTTAACGCCCCCCCAAAACACAGCCATGCACAAAGGCACCCTCTTCTCCGACCGCCCGCTTAACTAGAAACGAGAGCTTGAAAGGCTACCACCCACTGACCTTGTAAGGTACTCAGGGAGTACTTATGGTGGTTATCTTGGCATGTAACTTCCTTGCCCTGACTAGAGTGGTGGTTTCTACCTGACTTTGGCGCAAGCCTCAGCCAACCAGAAATCCCATTTCTAACACTGGAAAGCAAGTGGAAGGATAAGGATTTGTGTTTGCGCAGTACCACAGCGACAACTGGCTTAACTACAAAACTCTGCATTTTAGATAGTCACATGGATGGGGATTATTGTTCTAAGTTTGTTCTAAATGTCATTTCTTATGGAAATGTGCTTTTAGTGCAGTGTGAAGTTTCTGGATTCACCAGTGGGTGGGATCCAGTGGAAGCAGCATAAAGTTTGTCCAGTGCATGTGTTCCCCGTCCCATTCCCAGGGTAATGGTACCTGTGTCACGTGGTGGTCAGGTTGAGAAATCAGGGGCGGTAGAAACTGTCTTACTAGTCTTGGGGGGGGGGGGTGTGGTTGAATGGTATGTTGCTCTGGACGTGGGTGTGAGTTCTCTAGGATGGGGAGCTTGCTGAATAAATGAATGTGTGTTGGATTTCATGGGTGGGCCTGAAGCTCAAGGGAGTTTCCCCTGCCCCTGTGCCATTGTGTTATTTGTTGGGAAGTGACCCTAAGGAAAGCTCTGGTCTTCCAGCCCGGTGGTGGAAGTGGCTCAGAGGAGCACAAGCCCGGTCTCCGTAGTCTGTTTTCTTTTTTTGGGAACACCCGGTGAGGGAGCCTAGCATGTCCGTATGGAGCGTCCTTTGAGGGGGATATCCCAGTGTGAGAGAACGTGGAACGCCTGTAAGCAGGGCTCTAGTAGTTCTGTTGTCTGGCAGTACCGCTCCAGTTGGGAGGGTGCAGAAGTCCAGATGGAGGGGTGCAAGGGGGACAGGCTCCCCAGTGGAGGAACCAGTGGGTCAGGGGCCAGCCAGAAGGGTTGTGTCGCCAAGGAGTGACCATGGTGATGCCCCTTCTGTCCTGAGTGACATGACACATTAGTTATGTGTCACCCTCAAGGAAGTCTAGGTGCGCCAGGCATCTAACCAAAGGGTAGCGTCCCTAGGTTGGGGAGCCAGGTTCAGGTGTTTGCCTGTCCTGGACGGCAGGGCGACTGTAGCCAGTGTCCTGGCTGGTTTGTGTTCTAGGGGTACCCCTGGGAACACAGGTGGGGCTCATCTTAAGTGAAGAGACTCTGTTTCCTCGAAGGGGTGGTACAGGCCTAGCAGGGATTTTTAGGGTTCTTGGCTGAGTGTTGTGGTACTACCCTGAGAGCAGGTGGGGCCTACCTTAAGAGGAGGGACCCTGTTCTACAGTGGGAGGGTGCAGAACTCTGGAAGAGGGTCAGAGGAAGTCTGACCCCTGTGCATCCGGTGAATTTGGATCCCAGGTGGTAGACCAGTGGAGGGAGAGAGGTCCTGAACTGGTGGGAGAGTTGTGTTCTGGAGGGTGCTTCTCCTGGGAGAGTGCACAACCCCAGAAGTAGAAGTAGGGTGGGGCATTCTTGCCCGTGACCAATGGTTAGCCTGAGGGTGCGGACCCTAGGTTGGAGGATCAGTGGTAGTTTGGAACTACACTGAGAAAGGGAGTGGAGACTGGCTAGTGTAGGCCAGGGGTTACTACCCCCCACTCAGTGGATGGGCATGGACCAGTGGTATCTGGGTGGCCTAGGGCCTGGTGCTAGCTGTGGACAACTAAGGAGTACCAGTGGGGTAGCCTGGTTGGGCCTGTTTTTTTTTTAAAGTATGTGCTTGTCTTGTAGAACAACAGGGCGTAGAACCGGAGGGTGTCCCTGCAGTGCGGGCCCGCATCAGTGTTCTATCGCCCAAAGCAGGGCAGGCCATCACAGTGGTGATTGGCCTGCCCTGATTTTTAGCTGGAAGGGGTTGTGTTGGACTTGGCCCTTCTGGCAGGTTCACCCCTGGTATTATTAAATAATTACAGTGATTTCTGGTCTTTATGCACTTTGACACTGTGCCGCAGTGTAAAGTGCGTGCGCTCCCTGAGTGCGTGTGTGAGATTGGCCTGTCCTCCCATAGGAATGCATGGGGAATATGTGTGTCCCTGGTAGTTCCTGATGCGTGTGGAGTGCAGATGCGAGTTTGGTATGTGCGAACTTGTGTGATTAAATGCTGTGCAATGATGTATGCGGCGTGATTGTGTCTAGTGTGAAAGTGCCACTTCTAGAATTTGGCATGGTTGTGTAATTTGTGTCTGGCGTGTGATTGGCTGGAGCTGGCTGGTGAGCCTGGCTCCAGGAGTCAGGATGGGTCTGCCCCGGTGGGGAGTGTTGAGATTAGCATGCTGATGTGAGGGGGAGTGCACCTGGGACCTGAATAGGGCTGGGCTTTCCCCACTCAATGCAGGCTCCGCCCCCAGTGGTGCGTCTAATGACCCTAGCATGGCCAGTGAATAATGAGAGGGGCTGAGCCTATCAAGCGTGCTCCCAAAGCAGCTGTGCCTGGTTTTGCCCCCACCCTGCACCTTTAGACAAAGGGATTTTTGTGTATAAAAAGAGGCTGTGACCTCTTGTAAAATGTTCTTGTTTTTCCTGACTAGAATCTACCAGGGGAGTGTTGCTCCTGGGGCCCAGGGAAAGGCTTGCCTCCCTGGGCCCTGCCCAGCCCCAGGATTGCTGGATGACTTCTCTCTGGGACCCTTCTGCCTTTCCTGGGGGACCTGGAGGACTTTTCTTTGTTGGGAGCTGCTGTGCTCCACCTTCGTGGCCCCAGGACTTCTTCTGCTACTTTGGGTACCCTGTGAGTGCTTTACTTAAGATTCCCCTGCAGAACGCCTGTTTATGGGGCACCAAGGTGCCTTACTTGGCTCTGGGGAAAGGAGCTCCTGTTTCTACCTAGCAGCGCAGAGCTGCGATCATTTGCACAGGGATCCCAAAGCCGGCATACCCCCGCCGTGGCTAACTTCCATGCAGGTGCCACCCTGCTTATTTTTTTTTTAATTCCGCAGGAGCCCACCCTGCTTTGTGTTCATAAAATCCCGAGGTAGCCTTCCCCTCATTTGCCGCCCTGATGCCCGCCGCCATCCGCGGCCCGCCTGGTTGTGGGCGGGCCGCGGGACAGAAGTGGAAATGACGCCGCGGCCGGGCCGGAGATGGCGTGTGGTCGGTGCGGGGCTCCCGTGAGCTAAAGGGAGCCCCGAGATGGACGACGCGGGAGGACGGGAGCCAGGACAGGAGCCCACCTCGCCTCCTGGAGCATGGTGGCTGAGTCCCGGGTCCCGAGGGGGCCCGGGTGAAGAGGAGGGCGGGGCGCTCGTCCGGACAGAGAGAGCCCCGCATGTATGGTGCGTCCTGACCAGCAGCCGCACCGGATGACGAGGAGTCCCCCAAGAAGCCCGGTGAGTGGTGAAGGGCTGGGGCTGAACTCCGAGAGGCCAAGTGGTGGTTGTGCCAGAGTAGGCACAGAGTCAGAACGGCCCGTGTGCTCAGTGGGCCGCTCCAACGATTGGGCATCTCTCTCTTTAAGGGGCCCCATGGAGGTCCCCGGGGCTCATGTTCCTCCCCGCATTTTCCACCTGCAGTGCTCCCCGAGCCTGGAAGGCTCCAGCAATGGCCCGTAGTTGTTTAAATGTCCCGTGATGGGGCTTGGGGGCATTTATTTCTTTAACCCCTTCGCTGCGGGGGATAATCCCCCGCTGTGCTGGGGCGGATGGGGGCGCGCACAGCGCCCGCATGCTCATGACGAGCTGAGCTCGTCATGAGCTACGGCGCTCCTGTGCTCATGACGAGCTCAGCTCGTCACAGGTGTATTGCCTCCCGTGGAACGCTCAGCACAGCGGGGGAATTCTCCCCACACCTGAGCGTTCCACGGGCCATGACGAGCTGAGCTCGTCATGAGCACCGGAGCGCCGTGGCTCATGATAAGCTCAACTCGTCATGAGCATGGGAGGGGTTAAGGAGTTCAGTGGGCTCCTGGGGGCAAGACTATATTACAGAGCCCAGTGGCCCTGAGGGCCCCAGTCATTTTTAGAGCCCCGTGTGGCTCCAACGCCCCTCAGCTGTTCCAGAGCCTAGAGGGCCCCAAATCCTGTGGCACCGTTTTCTTTCAGAGGGCCAGTGAGGGCCCAGGCCGCAGTTTTGATCCTACAGCTGCCCAGCAAGTAGTGGGCAGCTGCACCGTTTAAGTTCTTTCTTCTAGGGACTCGTTCTTTGGACTCAGGAGTGAGTCGCACTCCTTCACCCCTATCTTGGCCTTCCACAGCTGCGCAGCACTTAGTGCCAGCTGCAGCGTTTAGGCCCTGCTCTGTCCCTGTCCTAAGCTGCCCAGCAAGTAGTGGGCAGCTGCTACATTTAGGTTTTTGGCGCAGTGGCGAAACCTGGACTTTGTTGTGAGTTATGTGCTTCTTAGGGTGCTAGGAAATGTACTGTGTGTTGTATGTTTTGCACATCCTGTGTTCTGGTACCTCTGAATGTGTTTTTATGCATCATGTACAAAGTTGCTTTCCTACTCCGCTGAATGTGTTTTATGCATCATGTGTTTTACCTACACCGCTGAATGTGTTTTATGCATCATGTGTTTTACTTACACCGCTGAATGTGTTTTATGCGTCATGGGTCTTCCCTACACCTCTGAATATGTTTCTATGCATCATGTGTAATGCTCCTGACCTATACCCCTAAATGTATTTTTATGCTTAGGTGGGGTTGTGTTTCCTAGTATAGTTATGCTAGTGAGTTCATGGTTCCCTGCGTAATATTTTCCTAAGGTGGTTAGGGTTGCGTAGGTGGTACTTACCTTTTACTAGTGGTTACTGGTTGAGTGCTACATTTGCTATTTGGTGCTTAAAGCTATCTCCAAGGGCTTGATACTGAGCTTGCCCCCTGACCAGAGTCCCAGGACCAGTGGACTCTATTGTGCCTTCCCTGACAATTTGCTGGGACTTGTCTGATCTCCTTGGGCCGCTGGGGCCTCGCCTGAAGTGTGCCTCGCTCACTCCCCTCTGCAGCCTGTGCCTGGCCGCTCCCGCCTTGAGCCCCCACCGCTCCCCTCAGGAGCCGTACCTGCTCAGCCAGATCGCCCCACACCCTGCCCCCCTCCTCCTCTGAGCCCCACACCTTGGTCGCCCCAGCCAAACGCTTGTAGCACGCCGGCCGCCCGCTCAGGCCTACTGAGGAGATCACTTGCATTATCCCGCGCAACCAAAACGGAAGGTACAGTCCGTATCCGCCGCCAGTTATTATATGTTCTATGTTCTAAAAGTGTTACTTCTACAAAGTGCTAATTCTACCAAAAGCCAGTTCTAAAAGTGCTTATTCCTGACAGTGGTCCAGGTGGCCCTGTCCCATGTATATGATCCCCTGTACATTCTGCCCGTGCCTCTGGCACATTGTAAAGTGTGTGTTTACTATCTAATGTGTTTTGTAATGCAAAGGCTATTTTTACTTATACCTTGTGTGGAGTTCCTTTTGTGGGCGGCCTGGGATGTTGTTGCTGGTGGGAGCGTGCGCAAATACTTAACTTACATTGCCTCCGGGGTAAGCCTTACTGCTCCGGTCACGCTACCAACGGGGTGAGCAGGGGTTATCTTGGCGTGTAACTTCCTTGCCCTGACTAGAGTGGTGGTTTCTGCCTGACTTTGGCGCAAGCCTCAGCCAACCAGAAATCCCATTTCTAACACACAGCCTCACACCCTCACACACCCTCACCCACACACCCCCTCACCCCCAATCACCCTCACACCCTCACCCCCCTCACCGTCACACCTTCACACCCCCTCACCCTTCCTCACCCACCATCACCCTCGAACCCCCTGACCCTCACAATCACACCCTCACACCCCCACAACCCCTCACCCTCAGACACCCCCTCACCCCCACACCCCCTCACCATGACACCCCCTCACAACCCCTCACATACCCTCACCCTAACACACCCTCACCCTCACTCATCCTCTCACCCTCACTCACCCTCCCACCCTCACTCACCCTCTCACCCTCACACACCCTCGCCCTCACACACCCTCGCCCTCCCTCACCCTCACACACATTCTCACCCTCACACACACTCTCACCCTCACACACACCCTCACCCTCACACCTCCTCACCCTCACACACCCTCACCCTCACACACCCTCACCCTCACACACCCTCACCCTCACCTACCCTCACCCTCACACACACCCTCACCCTCACACACACCCTCACCCTCACACACACCCTCACCCTCACCCTCACACCCCACACACTCTCACCCTCACCCCCTCACTCACACACACCCTCACCCTCACCCTCACACACACCCTCACCCTCACACCCCCTCACCCTCACACCCCCTCACCTTCACACCCCCTCACCCTCACACACCACACACCCTCACCTTCACACACCCTCACACCCTCACACACCCCCTCACCCTCACACCCCCACACCCCCTCACCCTCACAAACACCCTCACTCTCACACACACCCTCACCCTCACTCACACACCCTCACCCTCACACCCCCTCACTCTCACACACCCTCACCTTCACTCCCCCTCACACACCCTCACACACCCTCACCTCATACACCCTCACCCTCATACACCCTCTCGCCCTCACACACCTTCACCCTCACACACCCTCACCCTCACACACCCTCACCGCCCTCACACCCTTTCACCCTCACCCTCACACCCCCTTACACCCCCTCACCTGTGTAATTTACAATGCGAATAGCTCAAACATTCCTAATGCAAGACCTATTGCATTGCAAATGCTTGTTTAAAGTAGCACTTGTCCCATAAAAGGATACGGGTTGCTTTTAAAAATATTGTCACACGCTAGTACTATGAATGCTGTCCCTTGCAAGCCTCCAGTCCTGACAGTGCAGCAGTTCGAAAGTTCGCAAATTTCGACTTGACCAATGTTCATGAGGTTTTGCATGCTGATTAGTATATGGGCTGCATCGCAAAATGATGGGTAGGCCACAAAATGTAGATGCATAATTTACACCCACTATTTGCGACATGCCCATTGATACAACAGTTTCTTAGGTCATTACCGTCAGTGAAATGTTTTAGTTTCTACACGTTACACATATACTGTGGGGATTTCAAAGTCTTCAGGTTGATTTGGGTTCAGCCACACTGCGCCAATATGAACAAAAATTGAAAGTTCCGGGGGGCGTGGCTACGAGCCAACCGAGATGGCGGCGTAGTGCGGGAGCTCTGAGGCCGAAACAGCTCTAACTTCATTAATCAGTCTATCCATCCGGCTTATTGCACCTTCTGAAACCGGGCCAGAGTGCTGAGACGGGGGGGCACTGACCGTCCCAGTCCTGGGCAAAATCGAGCGACGCCAGCCGGAGATAGATCAAGGAGGCGAGACGGGCCCTGCCGGGTATCCGGACACCGTCCTGCCGCAGAACTGTGAGCCGACCGGAAGTGCCCTGTGGTCGGGGTGCTACACCGGAAGGTCCCGCTGGTCGACTGCAGACTGCGTTGAAAACCGACCTGCGTGAGAGTGGCGGTAGGCCTGTTTCGGACAATCGCTTGCCCAGCGGTGCTACCGCACAAGTGTGCGAGGAATCCGGAACGCCAGCGATGAAACACTGGTTAAGCCCGGCGCGCCCTGAGACCGGGAGGACCTGCAGACTGTCATGCTGGCTGAGCATGCCGGCGACACCTGCCTTCGCCTCCCCCTGGAAATGAACATCTTCATCTGCCTGGTGTAGGGGCACGGGCACTGTAAAAGGGATCTACCAGGGCGAAATTTGCTAACCGCTGGGAGTCCAAAACTGCACCCTGCTGGGCCTACAGTGATCAGTGAGACTGAGTAATAATAACGACTGGACAGTCAGTACTGGCAGGCGATCGGAGGAGTGGAGACCAGTGAATTTGACACTGGGACAGCAGAGGAGCCAATACTTCACTGCTCCCTCCTCACGTACGCCATCAACCTGTTTCCCTTTGTGACATACGAGGGGCCCTGGAATACGACGCCATTTTGGATATCGCTTCCCCACAGACCAGAACGGCGGTGCTGTCGACACACTGCGTGATGAAGACGCAGGTGCAAACAGCGATAAGATAGCCAATAGAAATGGCGGGAAGGGGACCCAGACACACTACAGCGCAATCGAAACTGGAGAAGTACGCCTTTGAAAAAGCCGCCGTGCAGCACCCGGAGGGCCGCCCGTCCACGGGAAAAAGCCCAGAAGGAGATGGCTCCAAAAAAGTGACACTAGAGGATCTAATGATGACGCTCTCCAGCGTTCAGACAACGGTGGGGTCTATCGCAACGGACGTTGGCCTACTAAGGTACTAAGGGCCGATCTCCACAAGATGGCAGAGAGTGTGGCGCAGGTGGAAGTCGTTACCAAATCCTTAGTGGAAGACACCTCGGAACTGCAGCTCGCTACGGAGCGCCTGGAAGCGGTCACCAGAAAACTACAGGAACGACTAGATGATCAGGAAGGACGCTCACGGAGGAACAACGTCCGAATTCTAGGTATTCCGGAGTCGGAAGGCAAGCAAACAATGGATCTATATGTGGAGGACTTAATTAAAACGAAACTGCAACCGAAGGGCCTCTCCCACTTCTTCTCTGTTGAAAGAGCGCATGGAGTTCCTGGGGGTGCGCCGAAACCGGGGGCACCACCGCGACCAGTGCTGGCCAGACTTTTTAACTTCCGTGATCGGGATGCCATACTTCAAACAGCCAGAATCTCTGCAACTATTAAAATACTGAACTCCACTGTTGCCTTCTTTCCAGACTATACGGCTGAGATAGCCCGGCGCCGGAAAACCTTCACCGATATAAAAAAAGCTTTGCGGGCCAAAGAGTTACCCTACTCCATGCTTTTTCCGGCAAGACTGAGAGTCGTCGACAATCACAAAGCATGGTTCTTCGACGCCCCGGAGGCGGCAAGAGACTGGTTGGATGGTTGGAGGCGCACTGAGGCCCCGCGGCGAGCTGGCAGGGGTCAACGCGACCAAAAGACAACTACTCAGACGAATCACCAGGCATCACAAGGACATAGTCAGGACCTATTTGCTGAATCAGGCCTGGAGGAAAGTGAGCCTCCGGAGGAGTAAACGCCGGAATTTGGGACCTTTGATCGAACTTTCTACGGCAACCTGACTGTGTAACCCTTGGTGTTCACTCCGTGTCAGGCGGACGAGGCCATACGGAGCTGGTTGTAAGGTCACAGAGCTACTTACCCCTTGCAAGCAAGTACAATGGGTTGGGTTGGGACTATGCGCTCTGCTAAGTTGGGGTTGCGGGCGGTTTCAGGCCCGTGCAGCAGGGAGGCAGGGAGGGGGGAGGGAGGGGGATGTTTGAATGTTTTAGTTCTGGTAATTTGCGACAAAACAGACATGTTCTACACAACACGAAGGAGACTAGTTTCTTGGTAACAGTGTGCGGCGAGCCCCATCCCCTATTGAACTGCACAAAACCACACACACACCTAAATGGCAGCACATGTGATGGATACACCTGAGAATCATACACCACATCCCTCTCACACATCGATCTTAACAGTACTGACTAAGTATGGGCGGAAAATCCGTTACGCTCGCGGATTTTGCGGATTTTCGGTAAATTCGCAATCCGCGAGATTTGCGAATTTCCCGCAAAATCCGCAAATTCGCACGCAGCGGATTTTTTTTGCGGCGCGCGGCGTTGGTGATACAATTTTTGCGGCGCGCGGCGTTTATCATCGTTTGCCGAGTTGTTTTTCTCGATATTTTGCGAGTGCTGCGCCATTTTGGATCTTGCTGTGTGATCCCGCGGGAATTTGGCGAGCGCGATTACGTCATCGCGGCTTGCCAACTTGCACAGCGAGAGTTTGTCAACGCGAGTACGGCGAGATCACGTCTCGCGGTACTTCGCAATTGCGAGATTTGAGATGCGGCGAGCAGCAACAATCTCGCACAAGCAAAAATATAAAATTTGCAATTCTGCACAAGAAATCCACCAGCAAGCAGCATAAACCTTCTTGAAATGATGATTTTTATCTGAATAACTCCTTAGGTTGACATTTGTCTGCACTTTTTTAGCGAGGAGTCCATTTTGGGGAGGGGGGAGGGGGTGGGAGGAAGGAAGTGCCCCACAGTATTCAACTTCCTGTTCCTGTCCAGCAGGCTCCTCCCAGTGCTTTGTCCATCTCCTGGTCACTTTTCATTTGGATCTGGAGCTGGAAGGATTACTTTTTGTGGATGCTGCTGGATATTTGGATTTGAGGCCTTTTTGACTTTCTTTGGATCACTGTTGGATTAGAAATTTTACAAGTAAGTTTGTTTGGGGCATTACAGTTGCTGCAATTAAAATTTTGGAATTTTCGATTTTTGGGCTGTTTTGGGGCCTTTTGCCCAGGGGTACTCAGTGGTGGGTGGACTGAGTCTTTCTGTGGGTTGTCTTGAACTTAAACATCATGGAGGCCATGGATGAATTGGGATTGTGCTGATTTTTCTGTGTTTTTCGATTTAACCTGTTGTTGGGGCCTTGACCAGGGGTAGTGAGTGGTGCATGGGCCTAGTCTTTCTGTGGGCTGTCTTGAACTTAAACATCATGGAGGGCATGGATGGAATGGGATTGTGCTGATTTTTCTCTGTTTTTCGATTTTTGACCTGTTGTTGGGGCCTTGACCAGGGGTAGTGAGTGATGCATGGGCCTAGTCTTTCTGTGGGGTGTCTTGAATTTAAACATCATGGAGGGCATTGATGGAATGGGATTGTGCTGATTTTGCAGTGTTTTTCGATTTTTGGGGGTGTTCATGGGGACAGGCCATGTGGGTGGGGGCCATTTTGAGTGCTGGTACAGGCAGGCCCTGGCCATGTGCTAGGAGGCAAGTGGCCATTTTGAATGCAGGCTTTGTTGTTAGGCCTCCAACCATTTTGCCTACTTTTCAACCTTTATTTATGCCCAGGGGTAGTGAGTCTTGCATGGGCCTAGTCTTTCTGTGGGTTGTCTTGAATTTAAACATCATGGAGGCCATGGATGGAATGGGATTGTGCTGATTTTTCAGTGATTTTCGTTTTTTGGGCCTGTACTTGTGGCCTTTTCACCAGGGGTATTTGAGTCTGGCATGGGCCTAGTCTTTCTGTGGGCTGTCTTGAACTTAAACATCATGGAGGGCATGGATGGAATGGGATTGTGCTGATTTTTCTGTGTTTTTCGATTTTTGACCTGTTGTTGGGGCCTTGACCAGGGGTAGTGAGTGGTGCATGGGCCTAGTCTTTCTGTGGGGTGTCTTGAATTTAAACATCATGGAGGGCATGGATGGAATGGGATTGTGCTGATTTTGCAGTGTTTTTCGATTTTTGGGGGTGTTCATGGGGACAGGCCATGTGGGTGGGGGCCATTTTGAGTGCTGGTACAGGCAGGCCCTGGCCATGTGCTAGAAGGCAAGTGGCCATTTTGAATGCAGGCTTTGTTGTTAGGCCTCCAACCATTTTGCCTACTTTTCAACCTTTATTTATGCCCAGGGGTAGTGAGTCTTGCATGGGCCTAGTCTTTCTGTGGGTTGTCTTGAATTTAAACATCATGGAGGCCATGGATGGAATGGGATTGTGCTGATTTTGCAGTGTTTTTCGATTTTTTTGTGCTCTATAACTGAACTGATGTTCCTCTGTCTTCCATTTTTTTTAGGTGCACAAGACTCAAGAGAACAACCAGTGCCAGGAAGAAGTCCTGCAGCGGTGTGTGTGTGCAGCATAACGTGACGCGACGTCACGTCTGGCCTCAGACAACTCTACAATTCGTGCAACTGCGGCCTGCTGTCTGACCTGCTCTGAAGAAGATGGCCTCAAAGAAAGTTCTCCGTAGCTCCTCTAGCAAGAAAGTTGCTAGTAAGGAGCAGAAGAAGCAAGTTACCAAGGAGGCTGGTGTGCCACCCGCCACGTTTTTTGGGAGAAAAAAAAAAGTACGCCTGCAGCAGCAGGATCTGCTGGGGACCAAGCTGGGAGCAGCACCCCTGCTCCATTGGGTTCAGTGCCTCCACCACCACGCCAACTTAAGTCAAAGCCCTTGAGTGCTTCAGAGGCAGTCAGTGTACTTCTCCAATCACCATCGACCAGTGATGTTGGCTCATCGCAAGAAAGTAGCAGCAATGTCCCTGAATCAACACAGGTTGTTGTAACTCATCTGACAAGTGTTGAACAACCACAGCCGCAACAACAACACCATGTGCAAGTACACGCCCAAGTACATGTGGAAGGAGAGGCAGCAAAAGGAGATGCGCAAGCAAAGGTGCATGGAGGTTCACAAGTGCCCACAATAGTTGTTCCTCCCGAAGTAGGGGCACATCAGGAAATCGACAATGAACCCGAGGTATCATTGGAAGCCACTCCTCCTGATGATCATTCATTGTCTTCCACATCCCTAGCAAGGAAAAGATCAAGGGGGGTGTCTACATCTTCTTCAAGCCCACCTCGTTCTGATGCAAGTGATCTGTCTTGGGAACCACAACTGCGGTCTGACAGTGAGGCACACCATGATCTGACACCGGTACCTAAGCATAAAAGGAAGGTCGTCCAAAAACTCAAACCTATGGAGTGTGATGAGGCTCAACAAGAAGTGACAGATACTGCTGGTGATGAAGCCTCTCACGATGACGACGAGCCAGTCATCACAAAGGTCACTGCAGCCCCACCGGGCATGCAGCAAAGAGACATTTTGACCCTATCCCGAGAAGCTGCTGAGCGTGATGATGATGTCGGCGAGGAGGCAATGGAAATGGAATCATTAGATTTGGAGTTAAGTAGTACACCAAAACCTACCGCTTCCATATTTCTTCCTCGCAAGAAGGTACCCACCTCGTCCTCGACCTCAATTCGTGGTGGTGAAAGTGCAAAACGTACTGAAGTTCGGCAATCCACATCCTCCACTTCATCTGGCATTAGCAGCAGGACCACCACCACCAGTATCGCCGCCTCCTCCGGCCCCCGAAGACATTTCAAGTCTCCAGTTTGGGACTTCTTTAGTGTTTGCCCAAAAAAGGAAAACGTAGCCATTTGTAGCCTTTGTAAGCTTCGAGTTAGTCGTGGTAAGCTTGGTTCTAACTATGGTACCGGATGCCAGAGAGGTCATCTTGAGAGAGCGCACCCTGTCCAATGGTTTCCGCACCTAGAGGCGGTCAAGAAAGCCGGAATTGCACGTAATGAAAACGTTGATTTTTCATCTGATGATGACGAGGAGGTAGAAGACGATTCAAACACTTCACTTACACCCAGTTCCCCTGTCAGCAGCAAACCCCATGGGAGCCACACTAAGAGTGTGGGAGAGAGTGAGACATCAATGCGGAAAAGTTCATCAGCGAGCGTAACTGGGTCGAAGAGATCATCATCATCCCGTAAATCCTTGGTCCAGGGCAACATTAAAAAGATGTTGTTTACAGAAGCGCAATATGAACGCAACCACCCAATGACCCGTCTGTATAACACTAAGCTGGCTAAAATGCTAGCTCTGGACCTTCTCCCTTTTTCTTTTGTAGAAGGGGTTGGTTTTCTAGAATTAGTGACAGCGCTCTGCCCTAAATGGAAGGTTCCTAGCCGGTTCTATTTTGCCCGAGTTGCGGTTCCAGCACTACATGAAGATGTTCTGAAGGTGATTGGGGCAGCTTTGCAGAAGAGTGCTGTTCACACTATACATCTGACAACAGACATGTGGACCAGTGGCGCAGGCGCTGATTACATGTGCATCACTGCACACTGGGTCTCTTTTTCAGGGGCTAAATCAAAGCTAAACGCAGGTGTTGACACGAACATTGTTTTTAAAGGTGCTCGGAAACATGCAACACTAGCCATGTTTGGTTTGGAGAAACGTCACACAGCAGAAAACATTTTGGATGTCTTTAACACAAAGGTCCTTAACTGGCTGTCCCCACTAAAACGCAAGGTTGGTTATGTTTCCACGGACAATGGCGCCAATATAGTTAAGGCCATGAGGGACGGTTACTATTTCAGAGTGCCGTGTTTGGCGCACTGTATAAACCTGGTTGTCCAAAAATTCTTGGGTAATAAAGGCAGTGCAGCGTACAGTGTATTGAACACCTGCCGAAAAATGTGCAAGCATTTCAGCCATTCTTTTAAGGCCCGGAAGCAGCTGAGGAGCCTGCTATATCAACGTCAAATGCCAGTGAAAGCACTCATCCAGGAGGTGGTAACACGTTGGAACTCAACCTTCTACATGCTTGAGCGTCTGTATGAGCAGTATACGGAACTCGATCAATATTTCCTTAAAGAGGGTACAGAGGAGCTGAGGATGGGTGGGCCGCAATGGAACATAGTTGAAAGCCTGACACGCATGCTTCGTCCTTTTGAGTTCTTCACGCGTGCAGTCAGCAAGGAGGACTCTAATTTGGGAAAAGCTATCCCATTGTTGTACATGCTGGAGGACCAACTGAAGGAGGTGTGTTCTGTGTTTGGAAAAGATAAAAACCAAGACTCTTTGCTTCTGGCTGAGCAATTATTAGAGCTCCTACAAGGTGATGAACGTCTTAAAAAGATCCACTCAGAACAGCATTACATTTGTGCTACTATTCTGGATCCACGCTACAAAAAGGCGCTGGCAGGCCAAGCATTCTTTCCTTTTGATGATGAACATGTTCCAAAGTACAAACGTTGGCTAGCCTTGTCAGCCAAGAAGTTTGAAACAGAACGGCTGGAAATTGAAGGAAATGGCAGTACATCAGCAGGCCATCCCCAGTCAAAACAATCCACTTCTGCACCTGTGGCTGTGGCACAAGTGACCTCTCAGCCGTTAAAGACACCGGCAACCGGATCATCTGCACGAAAGACAACAGAAACATTGGAGGCTGAAGAGGATTGGCTAGCTCTGCGTGGGTTTGGTTCTCAAAAGGTCAGAGGCACAGCAAGAGCTAAGCAAAGTGGAGGAACCTTGGATGAGGACCTTGAGTCGATGGTGAAGGACTATCTGAATGACTCAACAGAGGTCTATGTTAATTCTGACCCATTGGCGTATTGGCATGGGAAAAAAGAATTGTGGCCACAGCTCACCAACCTGGCTTTAAACTACTTGTCTTGCCCACTCGCAAGCGTGTCTTCTGAACGGGTTTTCAGTGCGGCTGGTGGGATTGTAACTCCCAAACGGAGCCGCCTCTCGCCCAAAAATGTGGAGAGGTTAACAATGATCAAGATGAATCAGCACCTCATACCACCAGATTTCAGAGTACGAGAGAGCGTGCCGGATGAAGAGGAGGTGGCCAGCAACATAGATGAGGGAATTTCTACTCTGTCAGGTGACACTGAGCTCACCCTGCCTGAATTCGCAGAGTATGATGACGAAGCCTTATTCTTATTCCTGGACCGTGATACCGAGCCCTGAAAATGAGACAACGAATCAATAACTTTCTTTTTCATCCTTATTCACTTTTATTCCTGTGTGTCTGTCTTTCTTTGTTGTGCACAGTTAATATAATTCAAACTTTAATCAGATAATCACAAAAACAAGCCCATCAGCAGAACTGTCTTCACTTGTTTGCGAATTGATTTGAAGGTGCCGCAGTCTGCATTCCTCAGGTTCAGAAGTTCCGAAGAACATGCTCCTCTATCCTCCTCCTCCAGACTCCTATTTCCATCAAAGCAGAGGGCTGGTTTACGCCCAATGAAGAAAGACTCAGCACTTGTGGGGGTGTTGTTCTACCTCTTTGCAGGTGAGTTGACGGGTCTCTGGGGCCATTTCTGGGAAGCACTAAAAGTGGTTTGGACCAAATCCGAGGCGGAAAATTTTTTGTGTTTTTGATGACTTGCTTGCCTTTGAGGTGCTCTTAGGGGGGGTTCCGTCTGTTTGTGGGTGAGTTTCGTGGTCTGGGAGCATTGCTGGGACACTCTAATCTTGATTGCATTTGCTTTTCAGGAAATCCGTTGTGCCAACCCCGACTTATGGCCTAGCTACGCAGCGCGTTTGGACCGAAGGCCCAGAAATATTGCAAGTATGAGATATTGCTTTTGGCCTGTTTGGGGGTGTTATGCTTCCTGGCGGGTGGGTTGGCGGGTCTTGGGGCATTCCTGGGAAGGTCTAATACCGGGTAGAAGTGGTTGGGACAAAATCCAGGCCGATTTTTTTTTGGCTATTTCTGACATTTTGCTCTATGTAGCGTTTTCGGGGGCCTGTTTGGGGGGCTTCCTGGTGTTTGTGGGTGAGTTTCGTGGTCTGGGAGCATTGCTGGGACACTCTAATCTTGATTGCATTTGCTTTTCAGGAAATCCGTCGTGGCAACCCCGACTTATGGCCTAGCTACGCAGCGCGTTTGGACCGAAGGCCCAGAAATATTGCAAGTATGAGATTTTGCTTTTGGCCTGTTTGGGGGCGTTATGCTTCCTGGCGGGTGGGTTGGCGGGTCTTGGGGCATTCCTGGGAAGGTCTAATACCGGGAAGAAGTGGTTGGGACAAAATCCAGGCCGATTTTTTTTTGGCTATTTCTGACATTTTGCTCTATGTAGCGTTTTCGGGGGCCTGTTTGGGGGGCTTCCTGGTGTTTGTAGGTGAGTTTCGTGGTCTGGGAGCATTGCTGGGACACTCTAATCTTGATTGCATTTGCTTTTCAGGAAATCCGTCGTGGCAACCCCGACTTATGGCCTAGCTACGCAGTGCGTTTGGACCGAAGGCCCAGAAATATTGCAAGTATGAGATTTTGCTTTTGGCCTGTTTGGGGGTGTTATGCTTCCTGGTGGGTGGGTTGGCGGGTCTTGGGGCATTCCTGGGAAGGTCTAATACCGGGTAGAAGTGGTTGGGACAAAATCCAGGCCGATTTTTTTTGGGCTATTTCTGACATTTTGCTCTATGTAGCGTTTTCGGGGGCCTGTTTGGGCGGCTTCCTGGTGTTTGTGGGTGAGTTTCGTGGTCTGGGAGCACTGCTGGGACACTCTAATCTTGATTGCATTTGCTTTTCAGGAAATCCGTCGTGGCAACCCCGACTTATGGCCTAGCTACGCAGTGCGTTTGGACCGAAGGCCCAGAAATATTGCAAGTATGAGATTTTGCTTTTGGCCTGTTTGGGGGTGTTATGCTTCTTGGCGGGTGGGTTGGCGGGTCTTGGGGCATTCCTGGGAAGGTCTAATACCGGGTAGAAGTGGTTGGGACAAAATCCAGGCCGATTTTTTTTTTTGGCTATTTCTGACATTTTGCTCTATGTAGCGTTTTCGGGGGCCTGTTTGGGGGGCTTCCTGGTGTTTGTGGGTGAGTTTCGTGGTCTGGGAGCATTGCTGGGACACTCTAATCTTGATTGCATTTGCTTTTCAGGAAATCCGTCGTGGCAACCCCGACTTATGGCCTAGCTACGCAGTGCGTTTGGACCGAAGGCCCAGAAATATTGCAAGTATGAGATTTTGCTTTTGGCCTGTTTGGGGGTGTTATGCTTCTTGGCGGGTGGGTTGGCGGGTCTTGGGGCATTCCTGGGAAGGTCTAATACCGGGTAGAAGTGGTTGGGACAAAATTCAGGCCGATTTTTTTTTAGCTATTTCTGACATTTTGCTCTATGTAGCGTTTTCGGGGGCCTGTTTGGGGGGCTTCCTGGTGTTTGTGGGTGAGTTTCGTGGTCTGGGAGCACTGCTGGCTATATATACTTTACTTTGCAAGAGGTTTGAAGCAAATCCATGGTGGCAGAGGGGAGTTAGGGCCTAGCTGCAGAGCGCGCGCGGAGTGATTTGGGAAATTTGTGAAAAATTGACTAAGTCCCCATTTTTGTACTTTTGCTCTTTGGCTGTTTGGGGGTCTTCTACTCGTTTTCTCCTGGGTTGACGGCTCTGGGGCCATTGCTGGGAAGCTCTAATACCGGATAAAAGTGTTTTGGACCAAATCCCAGGCGGAATTTTTTTTGTGTTTTTGATGACTTGCTTGGTGGTTACGTCTGTTTGTGGGTGAGTTTCGTGGTCTGGGAGCATTGCTGGGACACTCTAATCTTGATTGCATTTGCTTTTCAGGAAATCCGTTGTGCCAACCCCGACTTATGGCCTAGCTACGCAGCGCGTTTGGACCGAAGGCCCAGAAATATTGCAAGTATGAGATTTTGCTTTTGGCCTGTTTGGGGGTGTTATGCTTCTTGGCGGGTGGGTTGGCGGGTCTTGGGGCATTCCTGGGAAGGTCTAATACCGGGTAGAAGTGGTTGGGACAAAATCCTCGCGGAAAAGCCTTTTGGCACTTTTTGTAACTTACGGTTCGTTAGGGTTAGCCCTAGCAGCAGGATTGTATGTGTTTCGGGGTGTTCTAGATTATTCCAACTGAGTTCTGGGGTCTTAGAGCACTCGTGAGAATGTGTGATTTTGGTTGCAAGTCATTTGAAGAAAATCCAAGGTGGGAAAGGGGGGATTTGGCATAGTTAAAGAAAGCCTTTGCCACTATTCTTAACTTAGGGTTCGTTAGGGTTAGCAGTATTTCTATTGCATGTGTTTGAGTGGGGGGGATTTCGAGTCTTGGAGCGATGCTGGCTATGGCTACTTTTGCTTGGTTGCTTGCAAGTGGTTTCAATGCAATCCACGGTGGGTAATGGGTAATTAGGAAGGGGGTACTTCGGCCTATTTTTACTTTCAAAGTAAGTTTTGTCACCAGTTTTCTGCTAGGCCTCGTTTTTTGAGATTTGATTGGGGGTCTTCTACATTTTTGCGACTGGCTTTAGTAAGGGTCTGGGTGGGAGCACTGCTAGGAAGATCTAATTTTGTTCTAAAACACAGTTTACAGTACACCTAGCTTGAGGGGCAAGATCCGCTACATTAATTTGCCCATACTTATTTATCCTTCAAAAGGTGACTCAGAGTACGCACTTTCAAAAATATTGTACTGTCTACTAGGAAAATCAAATTGTGACTTTTTGCACTCCACAGCCTACATACCTTATATTTATTTATCAGTGGTGTTGTAATATTATATCACTTCCTGTTTTTCGTTGAATAATTACAGGCCGGGTTTCAGTCTCTGTAAAGGCGAAAAAAGGATGGATTCAGGCTTCACAGTAGTGTGCCACAATTCAGCATCAGGCAGGCAGTGGACAGGGTGTCTTCTGGTGACCAACATCGATGGACGAAGCGTCGGCTGCAATGGAGGAGTGCCGCTAATAAGAGGATTTTTTTTCTGCAGGCAACTTACTTACCACTTCCAACAGGACAACTACAACCACATAGATACAGTATCCCTTGCCTTTTTCTCTGACTGTGACTGCATTTCTTGGATCTCTCTCTGCTTCTAAATTGATCCCTTAACACATCACTTAGTCCACTCCACTATCACATCTGCACCACACATAGTCATTTGTAAGTGCTCCTACGTAATTCGCAAGTCGCAGCACGCCCCAGGCCGTAGAGGACTGGGATGGCCCCAATGATGAAGCATGTCACCAAGGGGCAACCCTGGTGAGTGAGGGGACACCTAGAAAACAAGCAATTTCTCCTTTTCTATCTACTATACCTTCCAGACCAACCCCACTGAGTGTTGTTGTGAATGGATTTATAGTGACCAGCAAGGCTCTCGGGTATCTGGCTAAGTACAGAGACCTTATGTTGAATATCGTTATCAATAATTCCACACAGGCCCTGTACTGTCGCATTCTTTCTTCCACAGTTGTTGAATGTACTACTTACTTTTCACTGACATGCATGCAGTAGTGCATGCACTTTCAAAGATTGATGGATAGGTTTGTACCCAAAGAATTGTTTATGTTCCATTGTTTGTCTATGCTGTGCTTTTTTTTACAGGGTGTCTTCTGGTGACCAACATCGATGGACGAAGCGTCGGCTGCAATGGAGGAGTGCTGCTAAAAGGAGGATTTTTTTTCTGCAGGCAACTTACTTACCACTTCCAACAGGACCACTACAACCACATAGATACAGTATCCCTTGCCTTTTTCTCTGACTGTGACTGCATTTCTTGGATCTCTCTCTGCTTCTAAATTGATCCCTTAACACATCACTTAGTCCACTCCACTATCACATCTGCACCACACATAGTCATTTGTAAGTGCTCCTACGTAATTCGCAAGTCGCAGCACGCCCCAGGCCATAGAGGACTGGGATGGCCCCAATGATGAAGCATGTCACCAAGGGGCAACCCTGGTGAGTGAGGGGACACCTAGAAAACAAGCAATTTCTCCTTTTCTATCTACTATACCTTCCAGACCAACCCCACTGAGTGTTGTTGTGAATGGATTTATAGTGACCAGCAAGGCTCTCGGGTATCTGGCTAAGTACAGAGACCTTATGTTGAATATCGTTATCAATAATTCCACACAGGCCCTGTACTGTCGCATTCTTTCTTCCACAGTTGTCGAATGTACTACTTACTTTTCACTGACATGCATGCAGTAGTGCATGCACTTTCAAAGATTGATGGATAGGTTTGTACCCAAAGAATTGTTTATGTTCCATTGTTTGTCTATGCTGTGCTTTTTTTTACAGGGTGTCTTCTGGTGACCAACATCGATGGACGAAGCGTCGGCTGCAATGGAGGAGTGCCGCTAAAAGGAGGATTTTTTTTCTGCAGGCAACTTACTTACCACTTCCAACAGGACCACTACAACCACATAGATACAGTATCCCTTGCCTTTTTCTCTGACTGTGACTGCATTTCTTGGATCTCTCTCTGCTTCTAAATTGATCCCTTAACACATCACTTAGTCCACTCCACTATCACATCTGCACCACACATAGTCATTTGTAAGTGCTCCTACGTAATTTGCAAGTCGCAGCACGCCCCAGCCCGTAGAGGACTGGGATGGCCCCAATGATGAAGCATGTCCCCAAGGGGCAACCCTGGTGAGTGAGGGGACACCTAGAAAAAAAGCAATTTCTCCTTTTCTATCTACTATACCTTCCAGACCAACCCCATTGAGTGTTGTTGTGAATGGATTTATAGTGACCAGCAAGGCTCTCAGGTATCTGGCTACAGAGACCTTATGTTGAATATAGTTATCAATATTTCCACCCACGCCCTGTACTGTCGCATTCTTTCTTCCACAGTTGTCGAAAGTACTACTTACTTTTAACTGACATGCATGCAGTAGTGTATGCACTTTCAAAGATTGATGGATAGGTTTGTACCCAAAGATTTGTTTATGTTCACAATTGTTCGTCCATGTTGTGCTACTTTTTCTTGTCTCCCAAAACCTTTCCCAAAAACCCCCGTACCCATCCATTTTTCAAACCCTAACCCTCTTCCCCCGGGCTGTGTGGTTTTGATTGATGTGTGACTAAATTACAGCAATAAATCCACACACTTGCTGGGGAGGATAAGGTGATAGCAACAGGCTGGTGAAGAAATCCGAGGATATATTCTTACTCTGCTTGACAAAGACCCATGGCTAATGTCAAAGAACTTCAACCGAATTAGTTATACTTTAACATTTGTTAGGCTACAACGTGGCACTGTTCTAGTGTACTTCTGTCACCTGCTATATTCTGTATTGTATCTTTGTATTGCTCAGGAGGACAAACCAGATTTTATTTTCTTTTTTTTCATAGGCAAGCAACTGCCACTGTGTCACACCACTAGTACCACCGCTATGAGGAAATTTTATCCGCCCAGGATTGCCAACCTTATTTGCTGTTTCCCGTGGAGCCAGCCCTGGGCCTAGCCCTACTTGCAAACAGAAATTACAGGTAAGATAGGCGTTTGGTTGGAGGTAGTATAATGGAGTATTAGGAGAGACGAGAGATTTGATTGACGGTAGTACTACTAAAGTCCTAGGACTATTCAGGAAAACAAACTTACTGTTATGTTAAACCCCCACCCACCAGACTCAAAAGCAGTAAAAAACAGGTATGGTCAGATAAAGTTTCAAAAAGTATATTTTTATAGCCCTAACAAAAGAATCTCCCGCAAGACCCTCCCTAACCCCAACGATTGTCCTTCAAAAGTCCCCAAAAATCACAACTCCCAATTCCCACCCCCCAAAAGTCTCTAAAAAAGGGGCAAGGGACACTATGGCAGGGTGCTGTTGGAATTAGCAGCCAGGGCATCATGCTCCTTGCGGAGGGTGGCAAGTTCGAAGCGGAGGCCCTCCACCACGTTCTTATAATTATGGACCTCCTGCTCCAGGTAGGACAGTCTGAGGGATAAGCGGCGCCGGTGTGCCTTGCAAATCCTGTGAGGGGCAGCTGCTTTCTTTGCTGCTGGGCGGTGGCGTTTGGCTTTGGTAGCCCGGCTCCGTACCGCTGGAGCACTGCGCTGGCTGGCAGCCCGCACGGAGGAGGATGCAGCTGTCCCAGTGGACGTTGTTGTTGTTCCAGACTGCGTCTCCTCCTCCTCCAGGGCCACCAGCCGCCGATATTCAGCAACAGTGGCATCCAGCCTCCGTTGCCGGGCCATTCGAGCCAGCTCCTTCCTCCTTGATGGTGTCTTGGATTTGGAAGGAGCAACTACATGAAAAAAGAAAGACATAGTCTGTAACCAATGCTCCTTAAGATTAACACAAAATGATTGAGCAGAAAGTTGTCACAGTACAAGTAGCAAATTGAAAGCACAGTGCATAACTATTGAGGACAGTATCTATGGAACCTCCGACTTCTTCATCCTTGCTCTAACATTAGTGGGAGTTTAAGGAACAAATTCTACGAGCACTATGGACTTCTATTACAGTCGACTATGACAGTACACCACTCTTATTCTTCTTCTTCTCTCTTGTTTAGGAAAATTGGTACGTTATCTTATGCAAGCCGGCATAATGCCAGCGCAGTGAACTTGCACCCGAGAAAAACAGACGCACACCATGGTGAGTGAGACAGACTTGCGTTACTGTACCGGTCCAGTACATGCAGGTGGTGAAGCTCTTACTTTTCTATTACGGGTGGCACTGAGAATACTCTGTTAAAAGGGCTACTGCTTAATTAATTTAGCTTTCACCCTACAGTGCAAATGAGTATTAGAAAAGGAAAATGAAACAGCTAAATTATCTGATTATCTATCACTTCACATGGGATGTATTTGATGACATATGGGATGACTTTAGGTGCTTTGCTTATTATTGAGTGAACAGTGATACCCCCACACATGAATGACGTACTACTACTAAACTAAAGTTATTAAGGGAGGTAGGGAGTGTCCACCGTAATAACTGGATATATGCTGTGCTTGCAGTTGCAATACAAACTACTGCTACTATTCATGGTAGTCTTTGGACAACGTTACAACTTCTTTTCCTTGCCTTTCCTACACTGGAACGGACGTGCGGGTGCGGTGTTACATGCTCTTCAAAGTAACACTTAGTTCATCCAGTGACCGTCTACTCTCTCTAGATTCACATATGCTATCTAAGAGTCAGATAGTACCATGAATGATCCAGGCATCCATCCATTCAAAGTATATTGCACACATACAGTTTCTGTCTCACCCACCCAGGCTGTTCTCCTTCCACCCATCCTTGCTTCATCATTCACCCAGCCATGCACCATACCATTTTCTTACCTTCCCAGCCACCTCGGGGACCAAGCAAACACATATCATTCTTCTTTGCCAGTCATCATTACATTTCTCGTGCTTCCACACTTACTTACACCCTTCTTTCGCTTTTCGTTCATCCCATCCATCAAGTTCACCTCAGATCTGATTGGGATTCTTCTCGCCAAAAACTTCACAGCTAAGTCGAAGTACATTTAGAGGAGGCTACTACCTGCTTTTTTTATAATACACCCGTGCAGAAAGCACACTCTGCAGTCTTCAATCTCAATGACTAAGGAATGTATAGCTTACCTCTGCCCGCCACCACCGTGTGAACCCTCACAGGCATGTCCTTTTCCGGCACTTGCACCGCCTCCTCCCCAGAGTTGTCCTCCTCGTCCAATGCCACCACCTCCGCGCTGGCCCCGTCTCCAGATGTTCCACCTACAAAGTACATTTAATAATGTTAGAATACACCACTCACTACTATATAATATTTGGTCTAGGAGGAAGAAAGAAATGTGAAAAAAAGTGTACAATTTAATAATTTTTGACTGTGTACTCTAGAGTAAAAATGTCCCTTTTTCCAGGGAAGGCTGTTGTCTTGCTGCACTTTTTGGCACAACTGATGAATGTTTGCTTTTTACTTTTTAACACGCACCACTTTTTCTCCTAACAGACAGAACCTTGACTTCTAAGAACACGAGCAGGATCAAGTTCAAACCAGGTGAGAGCTCGGCTCGACCACAAGAAATGTGTCCAATTAATCGTCAGCACTAAGCACTTTTCCATTTTCAGTTACACGTTCACTTTTATGACAAACTTGAATTTAATAAATGTGTTTACTTTTAATAAAGCTTTTAAACTTAAATAGACTCTGTGGTTTTTGGTCCTCCAGACTAGAGTGGATGAGCTAAAGGTTTTCGAATTTTTGCAAGCATGAGTCCGTGCCTCTGCCATCGGTGACTTTGGGAGCTAAATGACTCTGCCACACTATCTAGTCAGTAAGGAGATTGGGGGTTCAACTACAAAGTCTGTTATCACTGAGGTATGTGGAAAGTCTAACAGTTACAGCACCTATTATAATTGATAAGCTAAGCGATGCATTATTTAGTGTCCATAGTTCTGTTTGTGCAGATTTGTCCCTGCAACAGTAGTAGAATGGATTGTCCTCCTATCCAAACCAAAAGTAAAGTAGTATCTTATTATTTCTTGGTGGTGGTCATTCACCTTTTTATTGTTGGCAATGGTCAAAGCATAAACATTTAGAATACTTGAAAAGACATTATGGACAATCCCAGAGGACTACACTCAGTGCATAGAGCTATTGCTGACTAGAATGGGAGTCCAATGGAATTGCCAAATGTGCAATCTTAGTTAGCTACACAGACAGACTAATAAGAATAATCTAGTAATACCACACGGAGTCATAGTCGAGGCAGGATAAGAATTTAGATCCTGTCTACAAGAAGATCAAAGACGATTTAGAAAAAATCGCATGAGGAACGCTAGGAAAAAATAAGTACTCTATATTAAAATTAAAACTTACTGGGGCCAGCAAAGGAGCCCTCGACTGCCCGGTCCTGGCCTGCATCGACAACAGCACCCTCCTCCTCCTCCTCCTGTGTCCTCCTCTTGCCCCTGGGGGAAGCTGATGTACAACATGAAAGAAAGAAAAACAGAAAACATGGATGATATTTCTCAACCAAATCAAACATTTAAAAAAGAACTAACAAAGTAACAAAATATTTTTGCGAAATAGCAAATAGGGAACGACTCCACAGGATATATTATTGACCAATCTCATGTGGTCGACTACGTCATTACTTTAGTATTGCTTGATTTGCGGACCGTCGAATTGGAAACTACCCTATGTAACTCACTAAACAAAGTACTAAAAAGGTTTGCCTAGGATTGGCAGGCAGCAGTCCGCAGCACGCAAAGTGACAGCCAAAGTCCATCGTGATTGAAGATCAGCGACAACACTAAAGTTTCCTACTACATTCACCAGTCATTAAAATACTCAAACTATTAATCCACCACCACTATTTCTTCTTATCGCCATGTGTACAAAGGAAGGACTGGACTTGAGTCTGTAGGGGCTAATTTAGAAGGCCCTTGCGGCTCTTTTGCTCCATTGTTGCGTGACTTTTGTGACGCAGCGACAGCACAAAAGAGGCGCAATGGTGCGGCGTATATTAACAACGTGACGCATCTGGGAGATGCATCACGTTGTAAAGCCCTGCGCCAATAGGGGTGTTCCGGCGCAAGGGAGGGCGTTCCTGCGCAGGAACGCATCCTAAAAGTGGCTGAGGGAAATCTACAAGATTTCAATAAGTCACTTTGAGGACAATGATGCGTGACTCAAACCCTGCGCCTGCTTGAAGCAGACGTACGGCTTGACGCAGCATTGGGGAGATAGGGCACCCCAGAGAATTGATGGAGCTGCACCATCGTTGCGACGCAACTCCAGCAATGCGCCGCCTTTACGGCACAGATGCGTAACGCTTTGGTGACGTTTTGGGCCCATGGCGCGCCGCATTGTAAATACGGCGCACCATGGGTGATGGTGGCGTGACGCACAATTACTGGCGCATCCCTGCAACTTTGCAGGGATGCGCCGGTAATTAAAAATCTGAACCTTAGTGTGTAGCATTGCGCAGTTCTTTCAACTACACTCATACATAATTTCACAGGCCAATGAAATGAACACAAAATCTAAAACAAATAAGCATAGTAGCAACACTACTGAGAAGGAGAGCAGTGTACCTGAAATGCACAGAAGATTTTGAAATAAAATTTACCTACAATGTAATGAGCAGCATTATTGCTCTTGGTAAAAAACTAAAATTTGCAATATAATAACACAGCAGGAGAAAACATAGTAGTAAAGACATAGCTACTACTACTCACCAAGCCCGGGGATCTCAAGGCCAAGGAGGTCGAGCAGATCTCGCTCACGGGTCAGGACATCCGTCCAGCGGTGGGTGGCCTGGTTGTAGGTGCGCCAGACCCAGGAGTGGTGGTAAATGGCCTGGCACACCTTCTCCCACCGCTTCCGGCGCTCCCAGGCCCCGTACCCGGCACTGATCTTGCCGCCTCCCATGATGGTCCTGGGGAGGCGGCGCTGAACATAAAAAATGAGTTGGGCCACCTCCTCCGGGGTAAAGATCTCCCGTGGCATCACTAGCTCCCCCCTCAAACGCCCGCACGGGAGCCGGACACGGGGTGCGGGACCCTTCCCCTTCTCGGGATGCTTCCCGGCTCCCTTCACCATGGTCTGGGCGGAAAGGAATAAAGAAAATAGAATAGGGAAGAGAAGAAAAGAAAAGAGTTTACAAAAGTAGTTTAAAATTAACCAAAAGTAGCAGTAAACACAAAAATATAGGGCTAGAAAAATAGAGGGATAGATAATAAGTAAAATAGATTAAAAAAAACTTCAAACAAGCAAAGGATGGCAGAGATTGACAGAGGATACAAAGACCATGCCCAGAACCATAGCAATGAATGAGAAACAAGATGGCCGCGCCCGTTCACGACCGCGCGGGTAAGTTCGCGCAAGATTTTCCTTGCGAACACGCGCGAGACTGTACTGGCAAGCCGCGGACTTTGCGAGATTACACTTCGCGCCCGGAAACGGAAATACGTCAGGCAAACAAGATGGCTGCGCCCTTGAACGACCGCGAGGGTAACTTCGCGTCTTGCGCTACGAGCGGCTCGCAAAAACGCACAAAAGCTTGCCAACTAACACGCCGCAAAAAAAACAAATTGCATATTCGCACGAATTTGCGGCTTCCGAATCCGATCTCGCGCGTGTTCGCACCCCGCGAACCCCGCGAAATTGCAGAAAAACGAGTTTTTCAAAACTGAAAGCACTCGGCAGGGGCAAGAGTTCAAACTCATCATTAGTAACAATTCCCGGTAGTGCTTCCTGACTGGGGCCCCTCCAGAATTCAGTTGCTAGTTGCAACAATTGTATGACCCTGCTCTGACCCTCACAGCAGGCTCATACAATAGCTACAAGTAGGCCACAAAGAAGGTCCTGGGGAAAAAAAATGCACTGCAACAGAAAGCAAAATTACAGATAAGGAAGCAGGTGCCAGACTGGAATTTTAAAACAGTGACACATTAATAAACTAACCCCAAATTAATTAATCTCAATTGAAGCAGGGCTGGTGTGCTTGCTTTTCCCCCCCATAATCTACAGTAATGATGAAACAGAGGGTGGCATTGATGTAACAGAGGGTTGCAGTGGTGAAACAGAGGGTGCTGGGAACCTGTGATGATGAACCAGACGTAGAAACAACATAATTCGCGACCGTTGCGCGACGAAATGTAAGTTCGCAATTGCGAACTGGTACGAAACCCTCGCGAACTGGCAGAAATCCTTGCGAACACAAAAAAAAAAAATCCGCAAATTCGCAAGAATTCGCGGATTTTGCGGATTGCGAGTTCGCAAATCCGCAAAATTCGCGAACGCGAGATTCGCAAAATTCGCCCATGCTTAGTACTGACATGGAACGTCAGGGGGCTGGGCGACAGGGTGAAGAGAGGCCTAGTGCTACAATATCTGAAGCGCTGCAGACCAGCGATAGTTTTATTGCAGGAAACACAAATTGTTGGCTCGGCCTCGAAGGCGATGGATAGATGGGGGTATAGGTTCATTGCGCATGCAGATTTCTCCTCCGGCTCTAGAGGGACGGGAGTACTTATTCAAAAGAACTTTCAAATGGTGTGTCAACAGACAAAAATAGACAATCAGGGACGCTTTGCAGCAGTGACGATACAATGGGAGGGCCAACTGTACAACTTTGTGTCCGTGTATGTCCGTGTATGTCCGTGCATGCCACAGCACACACGACCCTTGCTACCTTTCTCCTGTCATTGCCGGCGGCGACGCTAGTGATAGGGGGCGACTTTAATGACGTTCTAGATCATGAGATGGATAGACACCCACATACTACAACAGTACGGGGAGGCGGGCGACTTACTGGACTATTGGATGCCCTGGGACTAACGGACTGCTGGCGGCATAAACATCCCTACGACAAGCAGTATACTTATTATTCAGCGGCACATCACTGTCTATCACGTATAGATTACATTTTAATGTCCGGAGACAGACTGCACGGCATTGAGGAGGTAGACATCCACCCCAGGGGAATCTCGGATCACTCTCCGCTGCGACTCACATTCACGACTCACCGCTCCCGTAGAAGCCGCGTTTTTCCTATCCATGCGGGTTATCTGCAGAGCGCCCCTTTGAGGAAATCCCTTTCACCACGGAAGCCACTGACGAAGGAGGAAGCACTGAGGTGTGGGGGTTGATTGGACCCTCTATACCCTTCGCCCAGCTTGGCTCATGGGGCATTGTCTCATCATTCAATAAGCTTACATCATCAGTATTACTGACCGAGCTTCTTTCACGTGTATTTAAATTATTTATACACATTGATCAAACACAACACTCTCTATCTGTGGGAGCGCATTAGTGAGTGACAGGGGGATCTATACATCCCGGTCCTGACGAAGGGGCATGTCGCCCCGAAACATGTTGACCCACACAGGAGAGCAAGACTAGTAACCCGATCTTGCACTCCGCCTCACCCCTTTTAACGATACCAGCCAGTGCCTATTAAATAATTTTTTCTAAACACCAGGCCAGGTATTTTTTAACTTTAATTTCACTGTTCATCACTTCTGACCTCACTGACACTCACTCCATTATCACTCACATAGTACTCACAATTAAAAGGTGCTCCGGCGTAGCCGCTTGTCGCAGCACTGCCCCGTCCCGCAGCGGGGGCGGGAAGACCACGATGATGAAGCATGACACCAAGGGCCCTTTTGGTGTGTGAGGGGTATTTTAACACACTGAGTGTATTCCAACACCATCGGAATATGTATTGTATGTCTGTTTCAGGTGGTCTTTGTTGATTATTTAGACGTTCATAAGAGGAGGATTAGCCCACCGCGGTGCCTTGTTGCACCACCTCTTCACTCCCTTTGTTGATATTTTTGGTCAACACTGCTAAACACTACTTTCAAGAGAATTCGGGATCCGTGGGCTCCCATAGTACCCTATGGGAAGCATATAAAACGGTCATATGTGGGCAGGCAATTGCATCCATAGGCGCTCATAGGCGGACTCAGAATCAAGAACTTAGCACCCTTGAGTACGCTCTTAAAGATGCCATCTCGGACCACGAGACCCACCCGTCTCCAGGAGCCGCTCAAACAGTCCGATTGCGGCAGGTTGAATGGAGGGCATATCAAAGGGAAATGGTACAGACTACAATTCAGGCTTCCCATCATAGGGTGTACGAGTTGGGCGATAAAGCTGGAAAGATGCTGGCTTGGCTTGACAAAAAAGAAAAAGCAGGCAGGGTCATTGCATAACTGACATCACCTGAAGGAAATTTGACCTCGGACCCTGGAGCCATAGTCGAACTGCTGGCTGATCACTTTGAGACAATTTATGCCCCCCAGGCGGCATACTCGACAGATGAAGCCTATGATTATATTAAAGATTTGACAATCCCCTGCCTCTCACCTGAGGCAGCACTTTTGCTAGAGGCAGACATCACCGTGGAGGAAGTACGGGAAGCGACCGACGCGCTAGTGTCCGGCAAGGCTCTGGGACCCAACGGACTCCCAGTGGAACTGTATAAGCAAACAGCTTCCATAACAGCCCCCCATTTACTCAGAATGTTCGTAGACAGCCTAAAAGTATGAGAACTCCCTAAAGATCAACGCCTGGCCACGATCATCCCGATCCATAAACCTGGTAAAGCTCCGGAGGCATGCAACTCTTTCCAACCCATCTCCTTACTAAACGCCGAACCAAAGATCCTTGCCAAACTACTATCACAGCGTTTGGCCCCCCACCTTGCAGCCTTGGTACACCCGGACCAGTCTGGCTTTATGCCAAATCGTAACACCTCTCATAATCTGCGCTGTCTACAGGTGGTGCTGGCTCGTCGGGAACACATACAGGAGCCGGCGGTACTTCTCTCCCTTGATGCCACTATGGCGTTTGACACCGTGGAATGGCCTTATCTATTTGCGGTGCTTCGTCACATGGGCTTCGGCCCCAAGTTCTGCGCGTGGGTCCGCCTGCTTTATACCGGGCCTTTGGCCCAGATAGCAGCTAATGGTCACATCTCCAGAGATTTCCCGATTGGTCGTGGGACGAGGCAGGGCTGCCCGTTATCCCCCTTACTGTTCACACTAGTCCTTGAGTCGTTGGCAATCTGGGTTCGGTGGGAACCGTCCATCAAAGGTATCAGATGGTCTTCGTCGTGGGAGGATCGGATATCTCTCTACGCGGACGACATCCTTCTTTATCTGACCTCTCCTAAAAAAATCAATCCTAGAATTACTTAATGTTTGCGAAAAGTTCGGGAGAGTCTCGGGATATAGAATTAATTGGACCAAATCAGTCTTATACGTCCTTGCTGGCTGTCCGCCCCCACTCCCGGTTGACTGTCCGTTGCGTTACACTGACACCCCTTTCAAGTATCTAGGAATCCATGTTTCGTCCAACCGAGAAGAGTTTCACGCACTAAATCTGAACCCCCCACTGGAACGATTCAATTGAGACGTGAAATTGTGGCGTTCCCTCCCTCTCACCCTCCTGGGCAAAGCTGCGTTGTTCACAATTATGACATTGCCCCATTTTCTTTACCTCCTTGAGAACACGCCGTTCCCGGTCCCCCCCCCTCCTACTTCAAGGCCATCGCAGCAGCGGTCTCTACTTTGCTGTGAGACGGGAAACCGGCGAGGATTGCACAATGCAAACTGGTAAAAGACTGGTATGATGGGGGCATAGCGCTCCCTAATATTGAACTGTATTACTGTGCTGCCCATCTTAAGCAAATCAATTACTGGCTGCACGCCCCACAGACGGAACCCGCCTTTATGGCAGACAGGCAGAGTATTGAGTCCAGGGGACTGTTAAGAAACCTATATAGTCGTAGAGCCCCAACCTATCTCGTAGGTCCGACCCGTCACACGGTTCAGCTTTGGTACAAGGCACATAGACACCTTCAGTGCGCGAACGTTGTTACACAAATGACACCTCTATGGGACTCGCACAGACTGGGCTTCATGGGCAATAGCAATGGGTTTCTTTCAGGCGTGGGACTCGATAGGTATATCAGTGGTGGGGGATCTCTGGAAAAAGAACAACATAGTAGACTTCACCTATCTACAAACCAAACACGATATGGCACAGTCAGAGTACTATAGGTACTTGCAGATACGTCATGCGCTTCTATCAGCCATCCCGGTGGGAACGAAACTGCAGGAGTCCACCCCTCTAGAGGACAGGCTGCTGACAGAACATATGCCCCACAAAGCAACATCCTTCACATATAGGAAACTGGTCAACAACCTCCCTGACATGCTATCCAAACTACGTTTGTCTTGGGTGGGCGATATTGGTAAACTTGATGACTCGGAATGGCAGGAGGCTCTCTCGTTGCCCCGAGAAACAGCGATTCCTTCCAGACTTAAGCTGGTTCAGTTAAAAGTACTACACTGCACGTACTACACTAGGTAGGACGGTCCTTTACAGAATAGGGAGAACCTCTCACGAATTTTGCCTCCGCGGATGCGGAGAAAGAGGAACATTCTTCCATACTATTTGGGACTGTAACCGGGTGGCCATGTACTGGGCAGCGGTAATGCAAACCATTTCCCAGACCACAACTATTTCCCTGATGCCCAACCCACGTCGCTGCCTGTTAAACATCTGGGACGCAGAGGACTTGACCCATCGTCAACAGTACTGGGCCATGCTGGGAATGTTGGTGGCAAAACGTAATATTGCGAGACTGTGGGGTTCTAACGTACTGCCCACACTGCAAGACTGGTGTAGGGATATGGATGAAGCAATGGTGGCCGAGAAAGCAGTATTTATCCATCGGGGATGCCCTGCAAAGTGGGGACAAATCTGGGGGCCCTGGAACAAATTTAGAGGGGACATATGCGAACCGCCACGAGTTGACCCAGATGAATGTCTTTCAGATTAGGAGTTGGGCCTGAGGTCTATGTGTGTCGAAGAGTAACTCTCCTGCTGTGATGAACTCCGACCTATTGATTATTGGACATCATAATGTGCGGGATGGGTCGGCGGTTGCACTGCCAATGTTCACTATGTTGCATACTTGCACATTGTTTTGTCGCTTGTGAAGAATTGAACGTTATTGACGTGTTTTTAATTTAATGCAAAGTTTTGTTACAGGGTTAAAACAAAAAATCATAGACCTAAGCCATATCGTATATTTGTATTGTCTGCATTATGGTACAACATGCTCCCATTCGCCGCCGGGCCCCTGGGTTATCGGCTAAACGGCTGTGTTATCCTGACAATAATACCAAGACTGAATTTATATTGCGGCCGGCCCAGGAGGTTGTAGGCCCTACATTGTGTCATACTGAAAATGTTCAATAAAGGTCTTTAAAAAAAAAAAAAAAATTGAAAGTTCCAGTTCATGTTTACTATTTAAGTAAAGCACTATGTATAAAGCTTATCCAATTAACACACAGCCCCTCCTTTCCCCTTGTACTCAGCTAGGGAGCAAAGTTATACCCTCACCTCCTGGGCTAAGACTTCTTCCGCACCTCGTCCTTAAGCGGAGATGACACCTTACAGCACTTGGGAAAATAGCGCAGCGCAACGGGCGGCATGCTCAAACATTTAAAACCCTGACTGGTTCTGCCTACACAAATTACAGAAAGGGACTGCACATAATGTTCTAGCGGCAGCCCAGAAGCCTGCCCTATACACATACTCAGTTAATAGGGATGACTGAACAGGCAGACACCGCTAAATACTGCAGATGGATGGCTTAGAGCCAGTGGGCTGCTGCTTAATTAAGGCTGGCTCTGGATAAAAAGCGGGACAAAGTCCCACTGCCAAGCTGCAATCAGGAAAGCAGGCCTGTCAGCAGACCGGGTATTTCCTTAAATCCACAACAAAAGACTGTGAAAGTTTTCTGAAGCCACCGCACTGATGGAGTCAGCTGTAGCACAACAAACATTGATAAGGGAAGAAGGTACAATATTCCTACTAAGAAATTCAGATACATACTATATACTCCAGAGGTCTCTGACAGGATCGTGATCACCGGGCTTGATAAGATGCATAGCTAAGCTAATAGTTCAAAGTCCTGCAAAAAGTGATACTAGGAGCAGATTCTACCCAGACAATGACCTAAGGGAACATCACCAGAAAGAAGAAAACAGATCAAGCTGTCATCCATGCTGTTACTTGATAATTAGAGACCATCCTGGGCCAAATCTCACAGCCATTCGGACGTGATAATACCATTCAGGTTTATTTGGACTCAAGCGCATGTCATGAGCCTGCCAATCCGGCTTCGCAGCAACCACAACTGATTCGAAACATTATCAGCATCACCAATTCATACAGCTCTTTTTGCAAATGAAGTGCTTGCAGCCCTTGGCTACAAGTCACTCTGATTCAAGAAAGCATATTTAAATACAGTTGGGAATCGCTGAAGCCACATCCAAGGAAAGATCATGTTGGTCCATTCTTAGAGTTCCAGGATAATGCATTTCAGAGGCACTTATGCCTGGATGGCACCGGCATTAATAGCATTCAATCAGCACTGCTGAATAATTTGACTGGTCATTTAAAGATGAGAGATTCACATAGGGCAGTATGTAGTGGGAAAAAGACCCCCACAACTTCTACTGTCTGTGAAAAAGGCTACTATATTCAGATGTAAGCCAAGCTCACCTTATATCAATGTTTGGTTTAGCCATGCTCACCAGATGTCCCTAACAATTAATCCTAATCCTCTCTCCCCTAAATAGTTCCCCACACGTCAGGCTCTTTCAACCCCTCCTGTTCCTATGACGACAAACTCTATTAACAGGTCTAAGCAAATACGTCCTATTCCTTGTTGCAATTTCTGTGTCAACTTCTTAGTCAGTCTGCGTGCAGTAGGCCCGGCTGCATTCACTTTAATTCCTTGTTCTGATTTTCCCATCTAGTTCTCTGATCCTACATTTCCCTGCTCTCCTCTGCCTTAACCTGAGCTCTCTCCTTCCACTTACCTCCAACTACATTGTTCATGAGATACTATGTAACCTCCTCATCCTACCATTTTGCAAACAGCCATCCTCGTGTGCCAGTATGGACGGAGGATCATCCTTGTGTAGAGGATGTAATTATCCCTTGTCTGCATGCATGGTTATGAGATGACAAGATGGACATGTTGTTGTCTACGTCATAGATCATCTAATCCCTCACCTGTTTCCCCAAGCAGAGAGGGCAGTTCAATCCCCTCTAAGAGTGGTCCTCATAGGGAACAGCAGCTCTGAAAGCACAGCACAGACACATATCACCAGTAGCTGGACCACCGTGCATACATCACAATAACAAGCATGGTGACACACACAACCAAGCTCATTTCCTAGACCTACATTTCATGCTGAAGACTAAAAGGCAATTGATATCTCACAGCTTGTAAGAGCATCTTGCTCCTGCCAGAGTCTGCCAAATGGGTTCTGCAGCAACTAGGTCCCAGTGTCTATAACTAAATCACAGTCTAATAGATATAAGAAGGGTTCCAATGGAAATAGAGTTAGGCCTTACAGATCTGAATAAAAGCAACACCTGCCAGCACAAGAAAGGAGAATAAAAAATAGTTCAGTAAACAACTAGGTGATTCAGTTCTGAATAGCAGTGACTCAAACCAATGTTAACCCTGTAGTGGACTCATTCTTTAACGAAGAATGGTGGGTAAAGGATGTATGACGTTACAAAGCATACTTTTACTCCGCATACCATTACAACGCGGTATTCACAACGCATACCACTACAACGCATAGCGCTTTGGGGTGCTGGATAGTGGTAAGTATAATTTACTATTCTAACTCCAGTCCCCGTGGACCCTAGGGAAGGTGTTGGATAGTAAATTAAACTTACCTCTTATCCTAGAGCGCCCCCCAGCGCTATGCGTTGTAATGGTATGCGTTGTAATGCCTGCGTTGTAGTGGTAGTGCGTTGTAAAAAATGCGTTGTAACAGGTGAATACCGTGGGTAAAGGAAGCCCACAATAGGAAGTATCATTGACTCATATAAGAACCCAGAATGTCTAACTGGCAAACTGTCTTTATAAGGTGTTAAATAGGAATATGTATTTTGCAGAGGAAAATGCAAATTGGTATGTGCAGAATTATTTTCTGATGCAGCAGGAACTCATAGTTTTGGCTTGTTCAGTGGCTGAGCCATTGGTTGTGGCAGGACAGAAGCATTGTCTTTCTTGCATTGTTTCCACTTGTGGTTGCTTTGATGGCGAGGAGGTATGAATCTGGTGAAGTGAAGTATAATGTGGATAACAATACAGCAGTGGAGTTGCTTAACAGGCAGAAGGTAAAAGACTTGAGGGTTTTACAGCTCTTGAGGGAGTTATGTTAGGTTGTATGCATTTCAATATTGTTTTTAGAGCAAAGCGTGTCCCTGGAATGAGCAATGACATCGCTGAGCTGACACCTTATCTTGTTCACCGTGGCAGAGGTTTGAAAGTTTGACCCGAGGAGCAGAAGAGATTAAGACCAAGTTGCCACGGGAAGCTTTGGACAGTTAGGAAATGAGCGTCCTGGAACTTGCTTAGCAATTTTGTATCAGCAAATACTAAACGGTCCTACAAGCAGCCTTCAGGAGTTACAAGAAAGTGGGGGGTGGGAGAGAAGAGATGATGCAGACGGATTGGTTTTGCATAATGAGTGCTTGATGCGTTTTGTATTGGCTTTGATTGATAGAGGTTTATTAGACCTACCTTTACTGGGAAACTGGCAGACTTGTCTTTTTATGGTAAGTTATTTTGGGGGTATGACCTGTCGGCGGGAGACTTGGTGAGGAAGGTACTAGCAGAAGTTAATGGAAGAAGAGATAAGTCCTGTGAACTGATTTCACTTGTAGGTAAGGGTGCTAGGGTTGTTGCTTTTCTTCTATTAGGAACACATTTGAAGTGGAAGGTTTTATGCTTTGCATGGCATCGATTTTTTTTTGGGGGGGGGGGGGGGTTGGGTTTTCTGAACTATTAGGCTCAAGGAAAGGGCCAGGTTCAAAGAGACAAGAGGTGGTGCTGAAGGATTCGATTTTAGAATATATGGTTTTGGCTATCAAAACAGATTAAGGGGGGTAGGGAGATGGTATGTGTTGATGCCCTGGGCTAGTGACTGAGGCAGTCCACATTTGGCCTGGAGGACATTCTTAAATTTCCAAATGTGTGGGTGATGAGGTTTTTTTGTCCATGTTGACAGCGCAAAGTGACAGCAGTCTATCTTTTGGGAGTATTGAGTACATGTTGGTTTAGTTTGGACCGAATGAGCAGAGTTTTGTCAGCCATTCTTTCCGAATTAGTGCAATGTTGGAAGCTACAAGGTTGGGAATTCAGACTCAGGATTGGGAGGTGGTGGTCTCAGTGTTGTGAGCAGCACATTCGGGAAGGAGTGCGGTTGTCTGGTGTTTAAGGCATGTTATGCTTTGGTGATGTTCTTTATGTTTGAATGTAGGTTGTGTACAAAGCCTATCAGTGGAAAAATGGTGACATGGATTGTGGGGCATTAATTGGTTCAGTGGGCTGCAATGTTCGCTGACAGCTGTCAATATGGTATCGCATTGAGACTACTAAGGAGTACATATGAATTGTTTTGGTGGGCTAAGAGCGAGGTGCAGTTCGGGGCACTTGTTTCTTGGCTAAGGATGTCCATATCCATTAAAAATACATCTTGGATAAAGTGATCTGGTGCTGCTGTCAGGACTATCGTTCCTGAAGACCAGGAAAAAGAACTTCGCAAGACTGAAAAGCATTTGGGCTTGCACATGGATCGTATGGACTAAGTTTGTTCCAAGAAGTGTGTGGCGGGATGTCCTGAAACACAATACCATAGATTAAGCGAGAAGCAAATTGAATAGGGCAATGAGAGTGTGTTGTACAATTATGGGGATAAAGGTTTTCTCGTATGGAAATATTAGGTAAGAGAATGCCATGTTATACCACCTTGATAGAGTTCATCTATTTATTTTTGGAAATGCATGTTAATTGTTGGAGCTATGGGAAATCTCTGCAAAGTTGGGGGGTGAGTAGGTAAGGCACTGAAAGCTGTAGGAACATCTGTGTTTCAGGTTCAAAAGGGAGTGGGGCGGGGCGGGGCAGGAAAAGACCATAACAGGATTATTCCTGGTTGGCTGTAATTGGAGGGATGGTAAGTCATGAGGAGCATATCCACTCCTTGGGAAGTGAGCACAGCTGACGGGCTGGGGTAGAAGTTTGAGAGATGGATCAGGTGGCTGTGGGCAGAAAGGCTGTGAATGGGAGAGGGCAAATGTAAGTACTGTGTGCAAGGGAGCTCTTGAGGATTCTTCAACATTTTGGGGGAGCTTTATCGGATGCTGGATGGTAGGTTGCTTTATTTGTATTAGTGAGGCTTGTTTAATTATCGTATTTGATGGTTTACCCGCAGAACCGTCCTAATAAATGTGGCCTTTTCACTATATGGAGGTCTTTGATTAATGTGAAATCTCATCTAATACCTGTTGCGGCTCTTCTCTCACAACCCTGAGGTGAAAACCCCTTCAGCAACACAGGCAACTTCACTAGCAACCAAAACGCCTCCCTTCCATGTGTGCAAGAAAGGGATTCAGAGGACCCTAGATCGAAAGCGAGGTCCACCATACCCCAGAGCACTGGGGGTTCTCACAATATGTCCAGTAGCCCAGCGCCCTTCTTGGGCATCCTTGTGGCATACGTTTTGCAAATCATGGACAAGTAGGTATATTGTGCATGATGCAGGTGAATGCAACACAGCACTTTAAATATGATGTACTATGTGCCCTTTCTACTTGCATTTTGCAAAGCTAAGGAGTTAGGTCCAGGGACATGGGGTAGGCTGGACCTTATATATTCAAACAACACACAAAATGCCTACACCATTCTTACTTACAAACAATATGCTTTGAGGAACAAACAAAATTAATTTTTAGTCTGTTCGGGTACCTTTATTTATACCCTTTAGAATTTCCAAATATTTTTATGATTTTCATGTATGAAAAGAAACACTGATACATTCAACAATATCTATACATATATACAGCAATATTTTACATACACATATATACATTCCACATCTACATTAGACCAAATACATCCTACAGGTGCAAATTTAAACAAACAAATAATTAATCTTTGTGAGATTTATATTCAAAAAGCAAATCAATATACAAAACAATATCCAAACGATTCAAGGACAAAGTCAAATACAAAAGAGGTAATTCCACCAAAGGGCGACCAATTACGAACCCAGCACTTGCTGGTTTCCACAATGAATAATGTTAATCCCTCCTTCACAAATGCCGACGCGTTTGGAATCCGAGGAAACAAGTTCCCGGATTCTCTTCAGGGCTTTGTCACTTATGTCTGTAAGATGTATAGAAACAATAAAGTTTTGTTTAATGAATTTGAAAATGCTTCCCTCTCTATACTTTTCAGAGTACTTTTATTAAAGCAAGAATGTACCTGCTTCAATTAGGCAAACCGGGATTCCTGTAGTTCATCCGATTTCACAGAATCACTCTTTGTATTTATTGTATGTAGGTTCATCCTATTCAGCTACGCTGTTATTGCTAGAAGAAAAAGATTTCAAGTATCTGTTCAAGCTAATCTTTTAGACCTGGTTGGCACTGATGCTGTGGCAATCTCGGAGCATACCTGTGTTTACGATTCGGAGTGTTCAAATTCACCACCGTAGATTATTTTTCTTTTTATCAGGACAACCTGCCAAAATAGATTATAATCCTTTTATAGGCTATACTCCTACCGTGCTTCTTTTGAAGCTACAAATGTACAGAGGACATACCTTAACGATCTTTTGCGAGGCCACCTTGGTTTTATCCGCACAACGTTTGGCAGCACGCCTTCAGGGCCGGCTCTAGGCATGTGCAAGCTGTGCACCTGCACAGGGCCACCAAACCCCAGGGGCCACCACGCCAATATATATCCTTAATATATTAATCCTCTGAGGATGGATACATATTTGCGTGGTGGCCCCTGGCAGGGATTTGGCGGCCTCCGGCTCTGTTCCACTACTAAACACCCTGACCCCCTCCCCTCTTTACTGGCCTGCGCGCTCCGCCCCGCCCGGACCACCTCTTCTGGGCCCCCTACCTATGCTCCTTGCCCAGGGCCACCATGAACCTCGAGCCGGCCCTGACGCCTTGCGCAGCTTCTGTTACTTCCGACTGTTAGGAGGGAGGAAGAGAAAGGAGAACACCTTACTCCTCCGCCTCACACTTCACTTCAGATTTTTCGAAACAATACGGACGTTGTTCTTTCCTACCTGTTCTTTAACTTCCACACTTCGTCATAAAGGGCCCCACTGCACTCCTGTGTTCTACCTTCCACAGTTGTAAAATAGTTTCCAATTAGTATGCGGTTCTTAGCGCTAATGAAAACACATTATAACTAAACCTTCCGATATTGCCAGGACCCGCATTACCTGCTTGCTCAACGACCGGGCTGGTAAAATTCAATCAACCGCCGTGGCGGCCATTTTGAACCGGGTCAATATATATATTCCTCCTAACTAAGGCATTCTGGGACTTGTGATTTTTGTGGGAATTACGTATATCACAGTTTGCAGAGGATTTTGTTAAAAAAGCAGTACATTTCACCCTTTACTATCATGTGTTCTTGCCTAGGGGCCTATTAGAGCCTGGAAATTTCTGATAGGGTATTTAAACCTGTTTGTGTGCTGTTGAATTTGAGAATTAGATAGGCCTATTTCTGGAGCAATACTTTTTCAGCATCAAAGGGGCGTTTCATTTGGTTCATAATGAACCACACTGACCATTTAAATTCATTTTCGCCTTGTGCCTTTTCGCCAAAGTGTTCGACCATGGGCGCAGTCATTACTTTATTTTTGATACGAGACCTATGTTGAGTAATTCTTATATTGACTTGCTGATTCGTTTTCCCAATATAGATCTTCATGCATGGGCATATGACATACACTGTATTTCGAGTTTTGCAGTTTGAAAAACCACCATGTTTCCATTTGACACCCGCGTGACAAAATTCATTGCCCTCAATCAGGGGCGCAACTAGGTCTTAATTTCGGGGGGGGGGGCTAACATGGCAGATGAAGGGGCGTGGCTAATGTAAATCAATGGGGCGGAGCTAAAATGGCAAATAATCAGGATCGGTTAATGCTCAGGTCAAGCTGAGAAAAAAATGTGGTGAATTCTGCATTTGAAACTGGACAACAATTAAAGCAAACATTTTTGTTAGTTTGATGCATTGCCCCCCAAAACCCATACTCACCCTGAATTGTAAAATTATCCCTGGCACACCAAAACACATACCCACGCTGAACCCTAAAATTAACCCCCTCACACCCTAAAACCCATACCCGCCCTGAAATCTATAATTACCCCTGGCACCCCAAAACCCATACCCATCCTATCCCTAAAATTATCCCTCCCCGGCACCCCAAAACCCATACCCACCCCACACCCTAAAATTACCCCCTGGCACCCCAAAACCCAATACCACCCTGAACCCTAAAATCACCCCCCTGGAGCCCCAAAACCCATACCCGCCCTGAACCTTAAATTACCCCTGGCACCCCAGAAACCATACCCATGCTGAACCATAAATTCCCCCTTGCCCCCCAAAACCCAAACCCACCCTGAACCTTAAAATTACCCCAGGCACCCCAAAACCCATACCCATGCTGAACCATAAATTCCCATCTGGCACCCCATAACCCATACCCACCCTGAACCCTAAAATTGCCCCTGACACCCCAAAACCCACACCTGCCCTGAAACCTAAAATTACCCCTGGCACACCAAAACACATACCCACGCTGAACCCTAAAATTAATCCCATGGCACCCCAAAACCCACACCCACCCTGTACCTTAAAATTACCCCTGGCACCCCAAACCCCATACCCATGCTGAACCATAAATTCCCCCCCGGCACCTCATAACCCATACCCACCCTGAACCATAAATTCCCCGCTGGCACCCCATAACCCATACCCACCCTGAACCCTAAAATTGCCCCTGACACCCCAAAACCCACACCTGCCCTGAAACCTAAAATTACCCCTGGCACACCAAAACACATACCCACGCTGAACCCTAAAATGTCCCCTGGCACCCCATACCCACCCTGAACCCTAAAATAGCCCCCTGACATCCGAAAACCCACACCTGCCCTAAACCCTAAAATTACCCCTGGCACCCCAAAACCCATACTGCTGAACCATAAATTCCCACGGCACCCCATTACCCATACCCACCCTGAACCATAAATTCCACCCTGGCACCCCATAACCCATACCCACCCTGAACTCTAAAATTACCCAATAGCACCCCAAAAAAAATGAACACTACAAACTTACACTACATTTGCATATTTGGAGGGGACTGTCCTCTTTGACGTTTCTATGTATGTAAGTCAAGAACAACATTCACAGTAACCTTGATATGCAGGCAGTAGGTAATGCTGTGCTGAAAAATGCAATAAAATTACTGGAACTTACACAAAAAACTGCTGCCTGCTCTTCTGATACTATACTGTGGAGTCTGGCTGATCAGCAGCACTGTGTCCTGGCATCCAGCCCCTCCCGAAGGTCTCACTGTGTAGATCAATGTGGGTCAAATGCACAGACAGCAGGGGGAAAGGGATGGCCAGTGCAGTTGAAGCTTTTCCTTTGTAAATTAATTCCTGCTGGCGTCATAGCCAAGGGTTTGCGGTCTGTGCAATTGTATGGAATACACATCTATACAAGTGCACAGACAGCACACCCTGGGCTAAGATGCCAGCAGAAATTCCTTTACAAAGGAAAAGCATCACCTTAACTGGCCATGCCTTCCCCCTGCTGTGCACATCTTCACACCCCATGCTCACAACCCATCAAGTGCTTAGGTGAAATCCCTGCCTTCAGGCAAGGATTTCACCTCTGTGCCACTCTAAAGTAAACACAAGAGGCCAGGGCAGGGGGGTTCACTCGCTGAAACTTTTCAGAGGCTCGCTGTCTGGCTCGGCCTGCTGGGCCTCTCAGAAATCATTAAAACAATCACATTCTCGGATCGGATGCGCAGCCTTCTTGCACCATTTCAGTGCGTGTGATCTTAGCCCGGGCAGAGGAGGCGACGGGGGGGGGCTGAAGCCCGGTGAGCCCAATGGGTGTTGCGCGCCTGCCCTCAATGGTATTTGAGCATGACACACAGTTACCACATCTGGGATGTCCTTCTATTGGCTTAAGTCCCCATTGTGTCACCAAATTTATTTATTTATTTATTTATAAAGTTTTATATAGCGCGAACTTGATCCCGAAGGATATCAGAGCGCTTTACAATTTGAGGCAAAGGTAACAAATCAGAATCTTAATTTTTGATTATTTTTCTACCCACTGCCTAAATTGCGCTCCACTCACAAGTCAGAGGATGTCCGTGGTCAGTTGCCCCTTCATATCAAAAATTTTGCAATAGAGTGATCTCTTCTGACGCTTTATGTATTTGCTTTTTCCTTTCTTGGTAACATTTTTAGGTTTGGGTAATGCCAGCACAAGCCTGCCTGCATCTACAAACATGCCTTCCATCAGTTTTCCCTACTATGTATATTAAAACAGGCATCAGAAACTGAGGAACTGGGACTGCGTTTGCTAGGCCTAGCACAGTGAGTCTGAGAGGGGGCATCGAAGTTTATCTATTGGGGGAATCCCTTCTAAGTGTTTTAGGCTCCTTTTCAGTTGTCTTCAACCATTTTAACGAAACCGGAGTTACGTAACACTGGCATGAGTGCGGTCTATCACACCTATTCCACAGTATGTGTTTATTCGAGCAGGACTTGGGATGGGAATGCCCCCTGCACGAAACTGCAAGTGTGCATTACTTACCAACTAGTAAGTCTTTGGCCTGTTGTTGACCTTAGTACACACAACCATAATGCTTGTAAGCAGAGGATCTCTTCAGTTACGCACAGGGTGGAGCTCAGTGGTCTGGAGTGGCACACTGCCCTCCCTTGTGAGTGTGACTTCTGTCAGCTCGCCAAATTATTCATTAATTGATGACAACCTAATAATTAATAATGGCAGGGCAGGTTTTTTTTAATGGTTGCCTGTGGAAGGGCAAGCAGCCTACTGGCATTGCCAGTGCAAATGCTCTGCCCAGTCTCATGTTGCCACGTCCTTCAATAGGGAGGAGGCTGGACACATGTAGAATTGGTGTACATGGTAGGATGAACCAGGAGTGTGTTGGTTAGCTTGGATTTCCACTGAAAACATGCTACATAAAATGCAGGTTTGAGAAGTTCCCCAAGGATAGCATTGTATTTTGCTAGAATTCCAGAGACCTTTCTGATGAATCGCGTGTGAGCAGGATGGAACCAGCAGTCTCTTTGGCTGGGCAGAAGCAGCCTTTTGTGATGTCCTGCACATCTGTCATTTTCAGGGCCACCCCCACTATATTGGTGGTGGGCTTGGGAAGTCTGGAGACAGCAGTTTTCTTAGAAGTGCAAGAATAGCCTTTTGAATGGCCTGATCTTTATGTTCGCCTAGAGCTGCCGCTCTCGAAAGGTTTATACATGTGAGGAGTAAGTGTCTCTTTCCCTAATGTGCCCTTATTTTGGGTTTTTCCCAGCCTTACTTCCTCTTAACAACCATCACCTGATGAGCCAGTATGTCTGAGCTGTCTATGAATGGATCTGCAAAATGGCAGAACCACCTCAATCCAGTTACAGGGCTACACCATGGGATAGATAAACTCTAAAAGATTAGTATAAGAGAAGTACTAAAACTTCACATCATGGTTTTAGTAAGGCCACATACCACAGAGTGCTAGAGTATTATCTGTATTCCAGGACTAGTGTACTTGACAGTCAGCTTCCAAGCTAGGTTAGAGGACATTATCTGAAGATATCTGCAATTGCCTTCTAGAAGCGATGTGCGTATGTCTTGGAAAGAAGCCAACCCTGCCTGCTGGGAGATGGGTGCTAAAAGTATCCCTGCAGGAGGATTCTACCCTGAGGAGAAGCCCAGCTGTATCTGCCTGGTGGAGAAGCTTCCCAGAAAGACGGACTGACCATAGAAATTGAAACAAGAATTGCACCCTAAGAGGAGAGAGAGATTGGCTCAGCAAGAAGGCTGCAGCTTGTAAATGCTGAACCCCACAGAACTGGGAATTCAGTGTAGTTTTACATCTGGCAAGTGGTCCTACACAGTAATTCCCTATTCCGTCTGGTTTCACTTATATATCCACAGTAGTAGTGCTAGTTTACAGCACAGTTACGTTATTTTAGCATGCAGATTTACCACTCCACCGGTACCATGCTACTCATAATCTGGCCTCATGTGGGAGATCTGTGCTGTGTTGGATGTGATGTTCTGTATGAAGTTATCTGTTGGGGGCCATTCACTTCAGTATGAGATTTCAAGCTACAATTAATGGCACTGCAGCCTTGAGTTGTTCCCAGTGGTTGAAGAGGCGACTGCAGCATCATTCTCATCACATTTTCTGCTCCTTATTAGTTAATATCCTGCGAAGGCGAATACAAAGAGGAAGAGCTCTCTAAACTACGAGCTTTCTTTTCAACTCTTCGTATAGGGTACACACAAAATAAAAAGCCAGCAGCTTAGCTGCAGATTTCCAAAATACATGTTATTTTTCCCTTTTAACTCAACTTCTATTAAAGAACGTAAACTCCTGCAATAAACAGAAGAGATTGTAAGCACATGAGTCATGTCCTTAGAGAGCTCTTCCTACACGAACCGCAAAACAAATGAAAAATTCCATTTCTGAGCTGGCATCAAGAGTGGAATAAATACAATGCTAAGCCCCACTTCACTGTCTCTCTACCTTAATAGAAAATACACTATGTAACATGAACAATAAATGCTAAGGGGAAGTTTTTGATTAGAAGATACCACGGACATATGTGTCCTAGACACATCGATCCAAATGTGTCACCTTCGCGTCGCTCACCTACAAATATAGTCTCCCAGGCAATTGAAAATGTTCCACTGTAACAGCAACCGGAGTAGAGATATTCTTTTGCTCTCAAATTACATATTACTCCTAGATGGGTGGGGTTTAGGGAGAGACATGCAGATAAAATCATCACTTAAAAAAGAGTAAACCCATTTTTATTCACAAACTGAACTTATAAACTTACTACAGCCAAAAAGGTCCCAAAACTGCAGTAAATGTACTGCAGCTCAGCCTTGCAGGAGGTCTAGCACCACAAATGGCCATGGCAGGAAATATCCATTCTGATTTAACAATTTTATTTTATTTTACATCATAACATTTTTTAAAGAATTATTAAACGTTTATTTTTTCCTGTACTTTCCCATAGGGCAGTGGTTCCCAAAATTTTGCAGCCTGCGGCTCCCTTGACCCTTTGACCATTGCCGAGGCTCCCCACTGTTATATTTTGGGAGGGGTGGGGGGGGGGGGGGGGTGTTGGTGTAAGCTCGGCCTTGGGAGTACTTGCATTTTTCTCCCAGAAAATAATTGGGATGAAGCTGATGAAGATATTATAAACATATACACGGTGTGTTTCGTATCACTAAGGCAGCGCCTCTAATAAAATATTCCTAGTTACACTTCTTTGCCCATGCCTTTTTAGAGTACCCCCTCAAACTTTTTTATCCCACCAACAGTGCTAGATAGTACCCCCTATGCATATAGGCCACATTGCCCAAGTGTTTTTGCGCTTGAAGAAGTGTGCGTGCACTTCCATTATGGCCTATATGGTGTTTATTTCCCTATGCTCAAGGAGAGAGCTGGTCTGTCTGGAAATTTGTGTGTACTGAAAGAAATGTGTACTGGAAGTACCTATGATTCAAGTACCAATGTCAATACTTAATAATACTTAGTTTGTTTAATAGACGGGACAACTGTACTTTCCTGATAATTTGCATTGGTGTAAAATGCATTTGGAAAAAAACTAAACTATTAATGAGTCTAACAAAATAAATCAGGCATCTTCCGCTTACTTTGGGAGTGATGAAACTTGGGGATCCAGTGAAATATGGAGGTCATTTCCCTCAACATGCCATCAATTAAGCACTACGTTTACAGCTTTAGGAATGTCACTTACAAATCATCATCATCATGCGTTTAAGTCTAATTAGTTCAACTGAAGTCAACAGACCCTTCAACATTAAATGCATTAAAGAGCTTGGTGCATGGCTCCCCTGGCTAGGTTTGGCGGCCCCCCAGGGAGCCACGGCACACAGTTTGGGAACCACTGCCATAGGGAGATCTCTGTCCCAGTGGCAGAGATCTCCGTTTATGTGAGAATAGTTATTAGTAGTAACGTTACACTAAAATCTGTCTTACTATGTGCAAATCCATATTGAATGCCTCTTGTCATACATACATGGTGTCTTGAGGTGTTGATAGAGCGACTCTCCTTTAAATACCTTTGGATTTACATCTCTTGTCTCCCAGACCTGGCAAAGATCCTCAATTTTCAGCCCCATATGTGGGCTTTTAATTGGGGTTTGCGCAGATGGGGGTCACCTGCCGCTTAACCCAATGCGGCGTATAGCCTTATTTAAAATGATGTGCCTTCCTCGCTTTCTCTATGTTTTGACACACTTCCCTCACCGATCCCCTGGAAATGGTTCCAATCACTCAGGGCCTTCTTCTGGACAGAGGGTGGGGGGCGACACCAGTTGGCCTTCACCTCTGCAAGAAAGTCCCCATACGATGGGGGCCTTGGAATGACTGATTTCAACGAGTATTACCTGGCTGCGCACCTAGTACAGATCAATGATTGGTTTACCAGGGGGTGGAACGACCCCACTTACTGCGTCGAATTACACCATATGGGCCTTGATAATCTCCTTGGCTTTACTGTATGGTAACCTAATACCACACATTCTTCCTTCCTGAACTCGAGTGACACTACTCTGTTGAAGAGCGGCGCTGCATTCTATCCATTGGGAACGTCGTCTTACATGAATGACGCTGATGTGGCAGGGTACATGGCTCCAGCAGGTATCGGGTCTTCAGGGGTTCACACAGTGGAACAAAATAGGAATTACTTATTTGGATGATGTTTGCAGAGGGGGGACACTGATGTCGTTTCAGGAGCTACAAGACCTTTATCGCTTCTTCCACACGCTATCCTTTTGTTACCTTCAATGGCATCATGCCTTGCTTGTCCACATCTCAGTTGGCATCCCGATCCCCAAAAAGGATTCTCTTGAAGCTAAACTGCTGATGGGAAGATTGGGCAAGGGAGCCACTTCCACACTTTACCGTTCCTTGATGATCAACGAACCATATCATTTTCTCCTTCAGCGATAGGTGGGAGGTTTAGGTGGTTGAATTGGATGATTATAATGACAGTCAGGAAACATGCTTGGCCCACAAGTTGGCGATTCCCTCTTGCCTTCGGATGGTTCTAAATTAACTACCTCCACGCAACATATATGACCCCCCCAACGATTGCAGTGGATGGGCCTTGCTGCCCTGGCTGAGTGTGTGAGTTGCACCCTTCCCGCAGTTGATTTTTTCCTCATGGTCTGGTCTTGTCTGGCATTTTTTAACTTTTGGGGAGGGATAGAGTGAGAGATATCTCAGGTGATGGGCCACCACATTGACCTGGGTCCTTGGACAGCCCTGCTGGGTCTCCTGGAAGAAGTTGGAGGGCCGAGATCAGAAAGAGCATTTATTGAAGTAGCCACTTTGGTGGCCAAAAGAGATATTGCTCATGCTTGGAGGCTGCCTGCACGCCCTTCTTTGGCAGTATTGAGGAAGGGGGTGGACTGGTGTGTGCGCCAGCAGAAAGCCGATCTATGAAACACGGTGATGCCCCCAAAAACATAAGGTAAGGGGTGGGTGGTGGGTATATCATGGACTACTGATGTGATGCTGCAGTTTTTTACAGACATTTCTAGTCTGTTGCAATACCCGCTAAGCACTATGATAATGTACAACGATTGTTGGTGGGTGCTGCTGATAACTGGTAAAACCAATAAAATGTGAATATTAATATAAAAATAAAAATTCTGTCTTGAATGTCTCTGCACTCTTGTTAGATTTGGGGGTTCTCTGGTTGGCACAGGTAGGTACTTGTGACAAACAGGGACCCTATCCTCTAGTCAGGGAAAGGGAGATTACACACCTAAAATAACCCCAGCTCACCCTCTAGGTTGCGTGGCGCGAGCAGTCAGGCTTATTTCAGAGGCGTTGTAAGTTAAGCAGTTGTAACCACATACAGTAACCCGCTCGATGCAACAACTACAGCGGTGACATACAAGATGCGACGGCAGCAGCTCCGACGGTGGCGCACTTCTCGGGGATGCAAGGTGCTCTTGGTCGATGCGGTGCAATGCGACAGTTCCATCGGTGACACCCTCCTTCTCCGGAGTTGCGGCGGCAGGCACAGCGACGGCGACACGCTCCGACCTTGTTGTGTGATTCTTCTCCTGATGCGGTGCAGTGCGACAGCTCCAGAGGCGACACCCTTCTCCTTTGGAGTTGCAACGGCAGCAGCAGAGACGGCGACACGCTTCCTCTTTTTTGCGGCACGCTTCTTTCGGATGCGGTGCAGTGCGACAGTTCCAGCGGCGACACCCTCCTTTCTTCAGAGTTGCGACAGCAGGCACAGCGACGGCGACACGCTTCTTCTCGTTGAGTAGCGCTTCCAGCTCCTTGCGACACGCAGTTCCTCAGAAGGCCCAAAACAGCAGGAGGCAATTCCACAAGAACTCTGGGGAGCTGGGGTGAAGTCTGTTGTCCCTGAGACTTCAGCTGGAGGCAAGCTCTTTTCAAAGCCCTTGGAGATCCTTCACAAGTTGAAAGCAAAGTTACAAAGTTCCTTTCTCCTTCCTTTGGCAGTAAAGCAACCACTGCAGGCCAATCCCCCAAGCAGCACTTCAGCTTGGGAATAGTCTCTCCTCAGTAAAGGTTTCTTCTTGTAGTCCAAAAGTGATCTAATTTCTTGGGAGCAGGGTCCCAATATTTATACCCAGAAATCCTTTGTTCTCTGAGGGGAGAGGGGCCTTTGCCCAGTCCAAACCAGTTCTGAAGCACTCTGTTTACCAGACTTCTCCTTTCCTTTCACAGTGCAGGGCAAAGACATCAGCTGCTCCCCAGGGGCAGAGCTAGCATTGTGGAAGGCGGGCACAGCCCTATTAAGAGTTCAGGTGCACTTCTCCCTCCCATCAAGATGCAGATCTCTCTATTCACCACTGGGTGACTCAGCCTGTCTCCTGGAATTCCCCAGCCCTGTCACTCACAGAAACCAGGCATAGGAATACACAAACTAGCAGAGGCTGGTTTGAATTGTTAGACAAGCAAATACCTACTTTCTAAAAGTGGTATTTGTAAACACAAAATATTCAAATAAACTTTACTAAAAGATGTATTTAATTATTCTGAGTTCAGGCATACTAAACTCGAATTTCTACCATGTTCTCTGAGCCTATTAGGATTAAAAAAGTGTAACAATTCTAACAGCCCATTCTGTCCTATGGAGAACAGGTAGCCTTGCAATAGTGAAAAACGAAAATGGCTGTAATTCACTATTAGGACATGCCACACACACCAGGGCTTGTCCTACCTTGTACTTACAATGCACCCTACTCTTGTACCTACCATAGAGGTGACTGATATGAAGAAAAGGGAAGGTTTAGGGACTGGGAAGTGGGGGCACTTACCCAGTCAGCATGACAGTACCAGACTGCACGCAGGCTCTGCAGTGGCAGACCTTAGACACATTTTACAAGACTGCTTCTGTGGGTGGCACAACCAGTGCTGCAGGCCCACCAGCAACATTTGGATTACACGCCCTGCACACTCAGTGCACTAGACTAGGGTCTGACAAGTAAACCAAAATAGCCAAACATGGAATCACTAATCCATACATCAATTTACAATAGGGAACACTGGAACTGTGGCACTGAATAGCAGTGGCCCAGTGCCCAAAGCATCTAACACCAGCAAAAACACATGAGACAACAGCAAAGAATGGAGGGGAGACCCACGCCAATGGTGCCAGGTCTAACACATGTCCCCTCCAGCTGAAAAGTGGGGAGAACTACTCTAACTCCTGGGAGTTCTCTTCACTAAGGCGGAATAATCTGGACAGACCATCAGCGTTGGCGTGTTCTGTACCAGGGCGGTGTTCCACCGTAAAGTTCATTCCCTGTAGGGAGATGGACCATCTCAACAGCTTTGGATTCTCACCCCTCATCTGCATCAACCATCTGAGGGGTCTGTGGTCTGTCTGAACGCGGAAGTGAGTCCCAAACAGGTATGGTCTCAGCTTCTTCAGAGCCCAGACCACAGCAAATGCCTCACACTCAATAGCACTCCACCTCTGTTCCCGTGGAAGTAACCTTCTACTGATAAAGGCTACAGGTTGATCTAGGCCCTCCTCAATTATCTGTGAAAAACAGCCCCTACACCATGCTCTGAAGCGTCTGTCTGGACAATTAACTCTCTTGAGAAGTTGGGTGCCAGGAGCACGGGCGCCGTGCACATGGCAGCTTTCTGGGCCTCAAAGGCTTTCTGACAGGTGTCAGTCCAAATCACTTTCTTGGGCTGCTTCCTGGAAGTCAGCTCTGTCAACAATGTTGCCATATCCCTTGACAAACCTCCTGTAATACCCTGCGAGACCTAAGAAGGCTCTTACCTCTGTCTGGGTTTTGGGTGGCTCCCAAGCCTGGGTGGTTTCAATCTTGGGTTGTAGGGGTGCCACCTGGCCGCTCCCAACTTGGTGTCCCAAGTGCACCACAGAACCCTGCCCGATCTGACACTTACTCGCCTTGATCGTGAGGCCTGCTTTCCGCAGCGCCATCAACACTTCCCAGAGGTGGCACAGATGTTCCTTCCAACTAACACTGAACCCTGCGATGTCATCCAGGTAGGCGGCACTGAATTCCTCCAGTCCAACCAACACCTGGTTGACCAACCTCTGAAAGGTGGCAGGGGCATTCTTCATTCCAATACACGGAACTGGAAATGCCCATCTGGTGTGGAGAATGCTGACCTCTCCTTTGCCCCATAAGTCAAGGCGATCTGCCAGTACCCAGACGTTAAATCAAACGTGCTGAGGTACCGTGCAGCCCCTAGCCGATCAGTGAGCTCATCAGCTCTGAGGATGGGGTGCGCGTCAGTCTTCGTGACTGAATTGAGCCCTCTGTAGTCCATACAGAACCGTAGTTCGGGTGTGGCACCCGGCGCTGCAGCCTTCGGGACCTCGACCACTGGGCTGGCCCAAGGACTGCTAGATGACTTAATCACCCAAAGTGCAAGCATCTTTGAGACCTCCTCTTTAATGCAAGCCCTCACCCTGTCAGTTACCCTGTAAGACTTGTGTTTTACAGGTAAGCTGTCTCCTGTGTCCACATCAGGACGCACCAATCTGACACCAGGAACCAGGGAAAACAGATCAGAAAACTGTCCCAGCAACTGGCAGCAGTCATTCTGTTGCTCAAGGGTCAGGGTGGAAGAGAGGTTAACACCACCCACTGACCCATCCTGCTCTGAGGCTGACAGGAGGTCAGGAAGAGGCTCAATCTCCTCCTCCATCCCAGCATCTGTTGCCAAGAGCATGCCCACTTCAGACCTCTCTAAGTGGGGCTTAAGGTGATTGACATGTAGGACTCTCAAGGGGTTCCGAGGAGACCGCAAGTCGACTAAGTAGGTAACTGGACTCTTGAGCTCCACAACCTCAAAAGGTCCGGTCCACTTATCTTGTAGCGCACAGGGCTCCACTGGGGCCATGACCCACACCTTCTGTCCAGGCTGAAGCTCTACCAGAGTGGCACTCTGGTCATACCAGCACTTCATCTCCTCCTGGCTGGCCTCCAGATTCACCTGAGCAAGTTCACTGAAGCGCCTGGTCTGGTTCCTGAAGGCCAGCATGTAGCTATATACATCCTGGGGAGGTTTCCTGGGAGATTGCTCCCAGCCTTCTTTAACCAGACTCAGAGGTCCTCTGACTGGGTGTCCATAGAGAAGCTCAAAGGGACTGAACCCTAGAGATTTCTGTGGCACCTCACGGTATGAAAAGAGTAGGCACGGTAAGAGGACATCCTACTTATGCCTCATAGGTTCCTCAAGACCCATTATCATGCCTTTCAGGGTCCGGTTGAACCTTTCAACCAACCCATTTCCTTGGGGGTGGTAAGGAGTGGTAAACTTGTAAGGTACACCACACTCCTGCCACAGGGACTTCATATACTTGGAAATGAAGTTGGTCCCCCGGTCAGACACCACCTCACAAGGGAATTCCACTCGTGAGAAAATTCCCACCAGTGCTCGTCCCACCACGGGAGCCGTCACTGTCCTCAGAGGTATGGCTTCCGGGTACCGGGTGGCATGGTCCACCAAGACCAGAATAAACCTGTTGCCCATGGCTGTCTTGGGGTCCAGTGGCCCCACAATGTCAATACCCACCCGCTCAAAGGGGGTACTGACCACAGGGAATGGCTGGAGAGGAGCCTTGTGCTTCCTCCCAATCTTTCCACTTGCCTGGCAAGTCTGACAAGTCCTGCAATGAGTATCACAACTCTGCGCATTTGGGGCCAATGAAAGTGGGTGACAAGCCTCTCAAAGGTCTTGTCCTGCCCCAAATGTCCTGCTAATGGCACATCATGAGCCAGCCCCAGTAGGAAGGCTCTGAATTTCTGGGGTACCACCAGCACACGGGCTGACCCAGGTTCAGCAACATTAGGCTCACTATACAGGAGATCATTCTCCCAGCAGATCCAATGTGATCCTGACTGATCAAATGCTACCTGGCTTACACCCTGTAGCCGCAGGCCATCGAGAGAAGGGCACTCTTTCTTCTCCTTGCAAAATTCTTCCCTGGAGGGACCTCCTTCTTGCTGCCAATGGGTCAGCTCAGGCAGGTCTCCCAGTTCAGCTATCTGCTCCCCAGTAGGCTCCAGGGCATCCCCCTCAGGGTCTACCTCCTCCTGGGCCGTGGGAACTTCAGGGGCCGGTTTCCCACGCCACTCGCCACTTTTCTCTTCTGCAGGTTCCTGGGCCTCCCTCTCAGGCTTCAGGTCCTCTTTGAGAACTCCTACTGGCTGACATTGACCGGGTGGTCACGCACACCCAGTCAGGCGGTCCAACCATCTTCAAGTGAGTTGTTTTCTCCACCTTTTCCCAAGGGAGCTCTCCAAATCATTTCCCAACAAACAGTCAACAGGCATGGTGGGCCTCACAGCTACCTGAAGAGTACCAGAGAGCCCCCCCCCACTCAAAGGGAACCTGAGCCATTGGACAATGACTCTCTGTGTTGTCGGCGTTAACAACTCGGCAAAATGCATGAGGGACAATCTGCTATTGAGACACCAGGTGACACCTGACAGCTGTCACACTGGTTCCTGTATCTCTAAGAGCCTCCACCTTTTGGCCATTGACGGGCACTCGCTGCCCATATTTCTTAGTGTTCCTGGGCAGCTGAGCCTCTGAGACCATCTCACTGTCTTTTAAAGAGACTAGGGTCATCTGTGCAGGACCCCACCCACCTTGGACACCAATCTCCTCCCCCAAGGCTACACTAGCCATCTGCCTGGGTGGAGCACCAGTGGGTGCCTGTTTACCAAACAGGCGGCACCTGGGATCATTCGCCGTATGACCCAGATCACCACACTTGTAACATTTCAGGGGCCCCTGGGGAACAGGACTACCTGTTGGGCCCCTTGCTTTCTCTCAGGGGGAGGCTGGGAACCTTTCACGGGGTTCCCTTGGAGACTACTTTGGGGCCCCTTGCGGAACTCCTTCTGTTTACCCTTGTCCCCCCACTCTTCTGTTGGGAACCCTACCCACCTTTGGCTTTCATGTGACCCTTGTGGACCCTGGTCCTGATTTAGCGGTCCGCTTCCTCAGCAAGCTTCCTAGGGTTAGTCAGCTTGCTATCTATCAGATGCTGGCGCAGCTCTGGAAAACAATTATCAGACACGTGCTCCAATGCAATCAAATCAAAAAGACCTTGAAAATCAATAACCATGCTGCCCATTACCCAACCATCCAATGCTCTGCAAAAGAAAGTGACATATTCAACCCATGTTTTCTAACTTTTTGCATTTCCTGAACCTCTGCCTATAAAGCTCAGGTGTCAAACCATATCTAGACATCAATGCATCTTTCATGTGGCTGTATGAATTGTGGACTTCAGAAGGCAGGTCTAACAATGTATCCCGCCCCTCACTAAGGAACCTTCCCCACAACCAAGCTCCCCAATCTCTCTCAGGGACCCGGTGGGAAGACATGGCTACCTCATAGGCTCTGAACCACTGACCAACATCATCATTTTTGTAAAACTCTTTCACCACATCCTTGGGAATATACACTCTACTTTCTGTATGTACTGATGGTACGCTGCCACCAGAGGGAGTAATTTCCAAAGTTTTAGCTTTTAACTCCAACTCCCTCAAAACTTTTTCATGCTCAAACTGCATTTTATTTTCCTCAAGATCTAACTTTCTATTTTCTATTTCTAGTTGCCTATCAACCTTAAACCTGGTCTATTCCATTTCATGCCTTCTTGATCCCTCTCTGTCCTCCAGCTCCTCTGGAGACAGACTCTTGTTGGAAGCACTGCTACATGCGGGGGAAGGTATTTTCCTTCCTCCTAGGCCCACTGGCCCTTCCAGTTGCACAATTGCATCATCATTTTCCTCAATCACAGGAGTTTTCCTTGCTTCTACCCAGGCCCTCAGCGCATTGTAGAATTCTTCCTTCACTTTAAATCCAGAAGTGGAAACATTGAATTTCTTGCAAAAGTACTTCATCTGCTTTACTATGTAGCATTCCAGCCTCTCTTCTTCCCATTCGCAATTAAGGGAGGCTACAGATTCTGCTCTCTCTACTGAATTATGCATTTCTTAAAAATAGGCAATCAAAAAAATCAAAAAGGAATCTACCAAAAAGTATGCGGTATCGTTATGGTCTGCACTTACTAAGTAGTGTTCATCAGTCACTTTACATGAGTCACAAATGCGAATCCGGACTCCCTTCCGCTGCCTACCAATGTTAGATTTGGGGGTCTCTGGTTGGCACAGGTAGGTACTTGTGACAAACAGGGACCCTCTCCTCTACTCAGGGAAAGGGGGATTACACACCTAAAATAACCCCTGCTCACCCTCTAGGTTGCGTGGCGCGAGCAGTCAAGGATTATTTCAGAGGCGTTGTACGTTAAGCAGTTGTGACCACATACAGTAACCCAGTGACAACACTACAAATGGACACCACACAGGTTTTATATCAAAAATAAGTAGAGTATATAGAGTTACCACAAGACCATAAACGACAAAAATACACACTATGATTACTTTAAGATGGTAGATTAAGCTTAGTTCAGTTCAGTTCTTAGGTGCGACACTCTGCGTCAATGTACCTTAAGTTGCGTTGCGCTTCCACGACAAGCAATGTCGCAGCGATGGGAAATGCGGCAAAGTTCAGATACAAAGAAATAAAGACGTGAAGATCTTCCAGATGCGGCGCACTTCTTGGGGATGGGAGAAACTCTGGGTTTGATGCGTGGACTGCAGCGGCGACACCCTTATGATGCAACGGCAACAGCTCCAGCGGTGACGCTCTTCTCCACGATGCGTGAAGCTTCCGCTCGATGCGACAACTACAGCGGCGACATCCAAGATGCGACGGCAGCAGCTACGACGGTGGCGCGCTTCTCAGGGATGCGAGGTGCTCTTGGTCGATGCCGTGCAATGCGACAGGTCCAGTGACGACACCCTCCTTCTCCGGAGTTGTGACGGCAGCCACAGCGACGGCGACACGCTCCGACCTCGCTGCGAGATTCTTCTCCTGATGCGGTGCAGTGCGACAGCTCCAGCGGCGACACCCTCCTTCTTCGGAGTTGAGACGGCAGCAGCAGCGACGGCGACGCGCTTCCTCCTTGTTGGGGCACGCTTCTCTCTGATGCGGTGCAGTGCGACTGTTCCAGCGGCGACACCCTCCTTTCTCCGGAGTTGCGATGGCAGGCACAGCGACGGCGACACGCTTCTTCTCGTTGAGTCGCGCTTCCAGCTCCTTGCGACACGCAGTTCCTCAGAAGGCCCAAAACAGCAGCAGGCACTTCCACAAGAAGTCTGGGGAGCTGGGGGGTGAAGTTTGTTGTCCCTGAGACTTCAGCAGGAGGCAAGCTCTTTTCCAAGCCCTTGGAGATCCTTCACAAGTTGAAAGCAAAGTTACTTTCTCCTTCCTTTGGCAGTAAGGCAACCACTGCAGGCCAATGCCCCAAGAAGCACTTCAGCTTTGGAATAGTCTCTCCTCAGTTTCTTCAGGTTCTTCTCCTCAGTAAAGGTTTCTTCTTGTAGTCCAAAAGTGATTTAATTTCTTGGGAGCAGGTTCCCAATATGTATACCCAGAAATCCTTTGTTTTCTGGGGGGAGAGGGGCCTTTGACCAGTCCAAACCACTTCTGAAGCACTCTGTTTACCAGACTTCTCCTTTTCTTTCACAGTGCAGGGCATGCACATCAGACGCCCCACAGGAGGTGGAGCCAGCATTGTGGAAGGCAAGTACAGTCCTGGAGCACTCTGTTGACAGGACTCCTTCTTCTTTCAGTGTACAGGGCAGAGACATCAGCCGCTCCCCAGGGGTTGGAGCCAGCATTGTGGAAGGCAGGCACCGCCCTATTCAGAGTTCAGGTGCACTCCTCCCTCCCATCAAGATGCTGATCTCTATATTCACCACTGGGTGACTCAGCCGGTCTCCTGGAATTCCCCAGCCTTGTAACTCACAGAAGCCAGACATAGGAATACACAAACTAGCAGAGGCAGGTTTGAATGGTTAGACAAGCAAATACCTACTTTCTAAAAGTGGGTTTTGCAAACACAGAATATTCAAATAAACTTTACTAAAAGATGTATTTAATTATTCTGAGTTCAGGCATACTAAACTCGAATTTCTACCATGTTCTCTGAGCCTGTTAGGATTATAAAGTGTAACAATTCTAACAGCCCATTCTGTCCTATGGAGAACAGGTAGCCTTGCAATAGTGAAAAACGAAAATGGCTGTAACTCACTATTAGGACATGCCACACACACCAGGGCGTGTCCTACCTTGTACTTACAATGCACCCTACTCTTGTACCTACCATAGAGGTGACTGATATGAAGAAAAGGGAAGGTTTAGAGACTGGGAAGTGGGGGCACTTACCCAGTCAGCATGACAGTACCAGACTGCACGCAGGGTCTGCAGTGGCAGACCTTAGACACATTTTACAAGGCTGCTTCTGTGGGTGGCACAACCAGTGCTGCAGGCGCACCAGCAGAATTTGGATTACACGCCCTGGCACACTCAGAGCACTAGACTAGGGTCGGACAAGTAAACCAAAATAGCCAAACATGGAATCATTAATCCATACATCAATTTACAATAGGGAACACTTGCATTGTGGCAAGCCAAGAGGGATATTGCTCATGCTTGGAGGCTGCCTGCACGCCCTTCTTTGGCAGTATTGAGGAAAGGGGTGGACTGGTGTGTGCGCCAGCAGAAAGCCGATCTATGAATCACGGTGATGCCCCCAAAAACATAAGATAAGGGGTGGGTGGTGGGTATATCACCGACTACTGATGTGATGCTGCTGTTGTTTACAGCCATTTGTAGTCTGTTGCAATACCCGATAAGCATTATGATAATGTACACCGATTGTTGGTGGATGCTGCTGATAACTGGTAAAACCAATAAAATGTGAATATTAAAATTAAAGTAAAAATTCTGTCTGAAATGTCTCTGCACTCTGAACCGAGGGGTTGGAAACACTCAAGTTTGAACGTATGTGTAATGCTACACTCAGAAATGGTAAATAGCAGAAAAGAAAGCGTAGACCTACACCAAAGTGTGAGTGTAAATGTACCGAGGAGTAAATCTACATGTAAATTTACCTTTGTGAATAGGGCCCCAAGCTTTTATTATATAAACACTATGGGCCCAATTCATAAATGCACACGCCTAACACTTAGGCGCACAAAACACATATTTTGTAAGTGCTAGACCTCATTCCTGATTTATACAAATTAGGAATGTTGTTATCTAGCACTCACATATGGGATTTCCAGGCAGAGGGCAAATCTACTACTAGGGGTGGGCTTATGGCCATTTCTGAAATAGTATCTCATTAAAAGTATTCACCAACAATTTAGTGTCCCACCATAAAAGTATTCATAAATGTACTGAGGTCTAGCATGACAAAATGTGTACCAGAATGAGAATGCAGAGGAAACACCCCAAAAACGGAATGGATTCGTTGGAAGATGTTTCGTCATGGAGAATAAAGTTAAGAAAAACATTTTCAAGCACAAATGCTGTTTTGCATATATGTCCCCATGTAGTTTTTTGTGAAAAGGGCCTGCTGGACCTCCCACAGTACACGTTTTGTTTTTTACAACTCACACTATGGCCCTCCTTACGAGTGGCACAATTAATTGCAATAGGTGTGGTAAGTTCTGTTTTGTCACATATAGCAATTATGAGTTCAGTGATCAGGTCAAAACTGCCAATTTTTATTAGGGGAAAAATAACCATCATGTACCCGAACATGCAGCTTTTTGTCCAGTAAAGACCAAAATCTACGTTATTCCCCAAACACTCTTAACTAGATGGTATTTATTGCACCTGATAAATTACACCTCTGAGTCGGAAATTATTGTTTGCGACAAATATCACACCAATTATGGAGCCACTCATAATGAAGGCCTAAATATATTGGAAAAAGTGCCGGAAATTGGCCTATATACTTTTATAAATCTTCTAGTACCAATGTATACTTGGAATAAATATGGTCTCCTTTGTGTATGAACCCCAAAACACCCTTAGCATTTCTACTTGTCCAGGGCCGATATGAAAAAATTATTAAGCATCTCTTAGTTAATTAATAGTGATAATAAAAATCGAATCTAACATAAAATAAAATTATTTTTCTTACAATTCCATTCAAGGCCCAAAATATACCACTTTACTAGTTCACCTTGAACTGCTCTCTCGTTAGCCAATAGCATTCTCCAGTTAGTCGATTTCAGATTCTCTACTTTTCTTACTTTTAGATTCACCCGCCGATTCACACTGGTGTTGTACCACGTATATAGTAATGGATAAAATGGCGTAATGCTTGGTTCCACTTCCACTTCCATCCATTAATACCACGCCTCTGTCTCTATGGATCACCATCTTAATCACCTTCAAACTAGGGTCCCACGCCTCAATTTCCTTACGGGTCAGAATTTGAACCACTGCTGTAAATCGCACAAAGACAGCAAACTACATTCAGAGGTTCAGCATAATGTACCCTAAGCATATAAACGACACAAAACACCACCTAAAACTGTAGCAGAGCACGCAACGAATGGAAGTGCCCTTTGCGTTTATCGTGCCTTGTGAACGCAGTTCATTGAGATGAGTTTCAGATTTGGTGGTTCTTCCCCTCCCAAACGCCAAAATACCCCCCTCTGGGGTTGTCCCCGGCAAGCAACCTATATTGGTACTCTCATTCGCAGGGTCAGTCCGTATGGCAAAGAGAGTCCTAATTGGCAACCTGCTGTTTTTAGAAGGTTGCATTCGATCTGTCTCCGAGATGATGAGGCGAGAAAAACAAGGTTTTTACATTACTTTTCTTTATAACGTACCATGGATCTAATACCAGGGAGCGCCAGCCACACTTTTGGGGACTTCCAGATGAACGAACAAGAGTGTGTTGGTATCCAAGATCTCATAGCGGGGTGACTGCGAGAGTTTGATCTCCCTGTGGGCTGCCAGGGGCTGCTATAGGTTTTTTCTAGTGGCTAAGCTTGGAATTCTGGAAACTGACTGGTTGTGGGCTCAATGCAAGAAAGGTTGTGTGAATTCTAATGGAAAGTGAGGAAAACTGCATAGATATAGGCTGATAGCCCGATGAAACCTCCCCAAACAGCAGGTAGGATGTGGGACAGAAGGTCTGCTCTCCGTTAAAGACTTAGTCTGGGATGGGCGCCTCAGGAGAGGAGTTAAGGCCCTCTGGCCAGACGAATACTAAGTTGGTCAGGGTCACCAGCAAGCAGAATCTCTTCAATGGAGGTCTACAGCCTATGATGAGGATAGAGGTGAGATGATCAGATAGAAACATATGCTGACCAATGTTGGGCAGACGAGGCGCATAAGGCATAAGATTTGGGTCATATGGGTGGCATCAGAGCTAGGCATGCAAGATGGCAGCATAACTGTGAGGCTCGGGGGGTCAGAGACCCCTATCTTCCACCATCCTTGCTCTACCGGCCTATAATAGACACAGGAATGGTGCAAACCGGTACCGCATGCCCTGGGCAGCAGATGAAAAGCTTGCACCTGGGTTAAGACCACAAATCCAGTGTGGCTGGCTGAGGCTACACAGCAGGCTGGGTCTTGAGACCCATTCGGGGAGTATTGGGGCATCGATGCACTCATAGCTGCACCCAGTCTGAAGTGTGGGATTCGAGGCCCAAGGACCGAAATACTGCGGGGGAGAGAGGTGGTCGCACCAATGCCTAACCTGGACTGGTGCAGGCTACTGAACCTCTGCTGGAAAGCCGGAAAGACCAGTAGAGTTGGACAGAGGCTCAGCAGCTTGGCTGCTTTAGAAGCTATGGTCCTTTCTTAACTGCAAGAAAGAGCTGTGCCTGCAGATCCCCTAGGTAGACGGAGCCTCTGAGAAAAGCTAGAAGTAGGACACAGCACATCACCCCACATAACACTTGCTGGGGAATCACAGACCACTGCAGCAGAGCTGCCCCCGCTCAGGTCTGCTATATGCTGTGCATTGGAGGGGCTATGTCCCATTAGCGCTGCTTTGCTGGCCTGCTCAAGCCCCTTGTCCTGCATATGCATCCTAGAGACGCCATGCAGCAGGGGGTTAGGAGGGACCATCGCCGAACACTCAGTGGGGCACCTGCACCAAGTTCCTACTGGCAGAACCCTGACTGAGGAGATTAGACAGCGTGGCCAGTGTGCTCTCCTCAGCGAGCGCAAGGAGACTCCCTGCCAAGGGCTGCCAGCCTGTGAGAATAACAGAGCGACTTTGAGTGCCACCGGGATTCCAACTCACCACTTGGGACAATGGGAAATTCTGAGGATAGACAATCAAAGCTCTATATGGACTCCTGAAAAAGCACCCATGCGATGGTGCCCAAATCCTCCATACGCCAGGATCAGAACATCCTGAGTGAGGAGCAGAATGAAAGCACAGACATGGGGCCATTCTTCAAACAATGCAGACCATTCTAGTCGAAAATAGGCAGGCTGGGTGCAAAAAATTGATGCAATCTGAAGCAAGCTGGAAAAGCACAACGGCAGACTGCAGCAGGCTGAGCAGTAAATCTCCAATGTGAAAGAAGACCTGAGAAGACCCGAGGGAAAAAAAGTGAATAGGGCCTTAATATGGAGAAAGTCTCAAAGGTAACAGCAGCGAATAACAACGATTTGGAGGTGCGCTCCCACCGAAACAACATTTGAATTCTGGTATTCCTGAATCTGCAAATACTGGCTGGCTGGATTACTATGTCGAGAAGCTGCAGCGGTTCCTGTTTAGGGTGGATTCCTTTTCCAAGTTGTTAATAACAGAGAGAACACACAGAAGACTAGAGGCCAGAAGCCCACACAGAGCGCCTGCATGCTACCCAGCTATTGAACTACAAAGACTGCAACGTTGCTCTCCAGCTGGCCTGTGAGATGGGCACCTTGTCATTTCAGGGCAACTCAATCTCACATTTTCCAGACTTCTCAATGGCCATGCAGGAGGCATGGCGCAAATCATTACCAGTCAAACAAAAATCCAATGTGCAAACATACTATACGCAATTCTGTAACCGACGAGACTGCAGTTCACTTGATGCGGAAGAAAACATATATTCCAACCCTTGCAACAGCCAAAAGATTTCCTATGTAACTTGCCAGACACGGACCTGAAACAGAATTCGTTGTCGATGACAACTTGCTCTTCATCCCCAATGGTGGATCTGGACTAGGCGGTCGAGAACGACCTGCTCACTGGCAGTTGGCTGGATCTGTCCCCTCCGAGACACCTTCCTGCAGTAACCTCCATCCTGTGGAATTCTTTGACCTCTACACTGCAGACTGAGGTTCCTTTGTCGGGCTACCTCAGAGGGGACAGACGATGGTCCGTGAATATGTCTAGGTGGATTCATAACTAGGACCAATATAGTAATAACTGGTCGCACTTACCAATTCAGCATTGAACTGGAAGACCTATTAGGGTCCCTTCTGATGCCCTTGACATAGGTCGAGGGTCACTGCCTGGCTCTCTCTCGAGCCCCCAAAAGAAGAACCTCCAATAATGACTGCTACTTTTAGTAACACTTTGAATGCACCTTTGTTGCAATGTTGAAATTGTTTCTTACACTTGGGTAGGACATTCGTCCTGGTGGGGTTGTGCCACCAGAGTGGGAGAAGGGAGGGAGAAGCAGGGCACGAGTCGGGGGTCCACGCGGGTGGACGGCGTCCCCCCACTTCTTTCACAGGGTGGATGCCGTCCACCCTGCCAAGAAGTTGGACCCCACTAAAAAAGATGCTGAATTCGTCCCGATGTATTTTCCAAACACCGGGACACATTCAGCAGCTCCTGCACATTGTTGTCTGCTTTCGATCACAACAACGTGCAGGCGGGGACGGGGCTCTCTTATTTTGACTCCTGCTGGGATACTCGGCCTTTTAAAAAAAGGCAGAGTCTCAGGGGTCATCAAACCTCCTTTTGTTGGAGTTTCCTGCTGGCAGCAGTCAGGAGCCATACACCTGATGCAAATGTAGCAGAGGGGAAAGAAAGGCTTGCACCTTGTTAGCACTTCACACATACTTAGGAGAGGCAGCTTTTCACTTTGTTCAGGCTCTGTTGAGGAGATTTGCATTCCCTGTTAGAACTTCAGATGTGTTGATCTTTTCCAGTATTTGCACAAAATAAATTGCATTTATATACGCTTATTACCCTTGAGGAGGCGTTGTAATAATTTAAATATCATTATTTCTTTTAAAGCACTATGGCTATAGAAAGCTTAACGCTGACAAAAGGCAACATTGTTTTATATGTAGCATACAAAAAAATCAGGAGGGTTTGCAGGTATACTCGATATGTGCTCAAATGTACTCATGATTCACCTGGTAAACATATATGTGAGGGCTTAAGATCTGATATCACTTCTTGTGATGTCACCCGCCGTGATGTCACACGCCGTGATGTCACCCGCCGTGATGTCACCCGCCGTGATGTCACATGCTGCGTTGCCATGCGCTGCGATGCCACTTGCATTCTGATTAACTAGGTTAGACCCCCCCATTTCTGTTTTTTAGGACTTGTGCCCTGGGGAGAAGGGAATATAGCGTTGTTATAAGTTGAGTTCTATGCCGGTGACATTATGATACACACTCAGCTGATCTGAATGAAGGGCACTAAACGGCCATTGCCACAGACCGGCTCAATTGAGCCCACCGATTATATGACAAATCAGATCTATCCATTTGGGAACAATAATAACATGTATGAAATGGAATGTGTGAGGACTAAACAACCCTCCCAAAAAGAGGTGGATCCTCTCATACCTTGACCGCCACAACAACCAATTGGTCCTACTGCAAGCAGCACACATAGACCTGCAAATGGCAGCCACTTTTGCCTCATACTCGAGACCTATGTTCCCTGTAGGGTGCATTTTTGTTCACGCGTGCACCCTAATGTTTCCAGGCATGCAGGGCCTCTGCTGGAGCGCGTATCAAAAGAAAGACTTGCTGAGCTTTCTTTAATCATTAGCACTAAAGGATATTTTCTCCTAGTGCATGCTCTTATAGGAGCAGTACATCTGTTCTTCCATTACTGTTCGGATGGGAGCCTCTGGAAGAGAAAAATATGGCTCCCTGCTGGTGTTATGTGCATTCTTATGTCAATGCATTTAAGACCTTTACAAGCCCTTTAAAACCCGTATTCCTTGTCAGCAAGCCTTCAAGTGGCTTCTGCGGCGTTATGGCCAGAACTCCTGACTTTGAGGCTGGAGAACTTCTCGGCATCAGCCCAACATCTTGTGATTGGGGATAATCACATAATTTCCCTGTGCTTAAAAACACAAAAACAAAATGAATGTGACTTTGTCTAATGTGACTTGTGCTCATGTAAAATTTTCCAAGGGGGGGTTGGGGGGAGTGGCCAACCGCAGGGAGGTTCCCCCCCGCCAGCAGTTTGGGAGGGGCGGGGGGGAGTGGGGGGAGGCAGGCTTCAGGCTGGCCATCTTATTTTGGGCTCCCTAGTTTTGTAGCCCAAATGGAGCCAATCCATAAATTGGTTGAGCTCCTGCTCCCAGCCACCATTTTAGGTTTGGTGACCTGGTGGCTGGAAGGTTAGGTGTTTGTAGTTTTTGTGGTAGTTAGCGTGAGGATAGGCTGAAAGGGTGAGGTAGCTTTAGAGTTTCGTCAGTTATAGTTTAAGGTACCTGGTTGCTGTAGGAATGTCGCGGGAGGATTACCGCGTTTTGGAGGCCCTCCAGCTCCTGAGTGAGGTGGGCCAGATGGACCTCGTCGTCAGCGGGGCTGGCGGGGCCAGCGTGACAGGCCTCGGCAGGTGTGGCGGCAGCAGTGGCCACCTGCATGTCACCAAAGCGCCCCCGGACGTCCCCGGTAAGTTAAAAGGGCCGCCCACGATCCACAAAGGCGGCCCGACGTCTATGCAGAAGGCTGGGGGGGGGGGAGGGGGAATTGCCTGTTGTGGCGGGCGGGTCTGGGAGTGGGGAGGAGAGTTCTGTTTTGGGGCAGGGAGCCTCTGCGCATCAGTCTATGGAGCCACCTTCAGCTCCGGAGCATAGAGAGAGGGTCGTTTCTGCCTCCACTGCAAGGGGAAAGCGGGGGGCGGACGGTCTGGAAACTGGTGCTTCCCATCTTTGTCGTTCTTGTCCGATGGGCAGGCGGCGGAGGAGGCGGACGGACAGGTGGCCTGGGGTTGGCAGCGTCATCGGTGATATCGGGCTTCGGCAGCTGAGAGGCGGGTGGGGCGGGCCTTTCCTCCCCCGCACACGCACCTTTGGCAATGAATGAACCCGGCGGCGCGGAAGGAGGGGAGGGCAGGGGTGGCGGCCCTAGGAGCAAAGGAGGGTGAGAGCCTACAAACCTCAGGGCATTCAAACTGGGCGGCCCCTGTTCAGGGTGTAGAAGGCATGACATTTGGGGGGCATATCTCTAGCCCCCTGCTGTTCTCGCCACCCGGTTCATGTATGGGCGGGGAATTGCCTGTGGGGGGGGTTCCTTGGGGGAGGGTGAATGGGCAAAGGTGGAAGGGTGGGGGAGCATGCATAGTTTGTTTCCCAGCAGGTATTGCGAGACTGACAGATTGGCCCCACAATTATGCGGAGTGGGGCCGGGGGCTCACAGGGTGGGCAGTGGATTGTCTGGTTGGGGGTTGGAGAACAGTGGAGGTTTGGCGGGGAGAGATGCTGATCAGTCAATTGATTTAGATACAGCTGGGGGTTTGGATATTTTTCCTTCTTGGGCAGAGGGGGTTCGGGGCCTCGGAGGGGGTGGGCGATTGGCGGAACTTCCACCTTTGGGGCGCGGAGTGGGCTCTGGGAGAACCAGAAGGCCATATGTAAGGGAGGGGCCCAGAGGGGGTGCACGTGGGGTTTGGGGGGGCAATTGGGGGGGCAGGGTCAGCAAGGATTTGGGCCCCTCTGCGCGGTGGTGCAGGCTATGTTAGAGTGGAGTGGGGAGGAGGAAGGGGGTAATTCCCCCACAGTGGTGAGTATGGTCAGGGCAGGACAGGCGAAGGCGAGCCTGGGAGTGTTCGCCGGGCTCGCGGGGAGAGGGGGTATCAGGCAGGAGTAGGGGGCCCAGCACATCAGTCCAAACTTTTTTCTTTGCAGGTCAGGGAGCGTTGCAGTGCTGTGGGCTCGGTAGGGCAGGGTGCGGCCCAAGTACACCAACGTGAAGGGAGGGTAGAGCCCTGTATGGCGCAATCCATACCGGCAGGGGGATCCCCTCGAGGCCAGCGCCCGAAGGTCCAGCACGACCTTGCTGGCCCCAGCTACAAGCCGCACGAGAGGTCAAGGCATGGGGGAGTATCGGTGCGTACAGTCGGCTTCCCCGAATAGAGGACATGAGGGGGCTGTTAAGGCCAGTGTGGGTCAAGTTGGTCAAGTAGGCAACGTAGGGTGCTACAACTGGTGGTAGGCTCTCTGTTGGCTTCTACATGGGCAGCATAGAAACTAGCCTGGAAGGATTTCTTGGCATCTGGGGCCTGTAAACGATCTGAGGTCTCGCGTCGGTTGGAGGATGTAATCCAGTTTATTTTGGTACTCATTGACAAGGACCTAACGAAAGTTACCATTGCTGGGAAGCTTGCAGGCATTGCCTTCATGGGGAAACTCCTGTGGGGATACACTCCGATGGCAGGAGAGGTGGGAAGGAGGATGTTGGAAGGTTGGGCCAGGGAGAGGGGGAGAGAGTGCAGCACATAGCCCCCTTTCATGGCAGAAGCTAGCACATATATTGGAAGCGTTACCGGCAGTCTGCAGGGATGATCTTGAGTCCTGTTTATTCTCAACCCTTATGGTGCAGATGTTTTTTGGGGCATTCAGGGTGTCGGAGATTCTGGGCAACAAGGTCAGAAACGGCATGCGGTGGGAGGATGTATCCATTGTGGAGGAAGGAATACATATTTGGTTGGCTAGTTCCAAACAGACCAGAGGGGATAAGGAAAAGGGGTAAGTTTGGAAGTGGCCGTTCCAGCCGCGACGTGCCCCCTTAGATGGGCACGATGTTGGCGAGCTTTGTCAAGAGGCTTGGGGCCAGAGGCGGTTTTCCAGCACGCTAATGGGAGGAAGGTAATAGATTACCAGCTGCGCATGGTGTTGCGGAAGGATTTGTGCAGCATTGGGGTGAATGGGCGGAACTGGGACACATTCTTTCAGGATTGGGGCTGCAACGGAAGCCCATAACAGGGGCTGGACGCGAGGGAACATAATGAGGCTAGGGCGCTGGTCTGTTATCATTGCTACGTACAGCAGAATGCAGAGGAGGCGCACGCGTCACCCTCTTTTGGTTGAATCTCACTCCATTTTTCTCGTTACAGGTTTGGTGGCTGGGCCCCAATCAAAGGAACTGATCATTTGGATTGTGGGGCATTCTTTTATCAAATGGGCACAGGTCCAGGCTTGCCGTGTTACTTTACTACAATGTTTGGGTTTTAATAAACGTCTGTTTAACATTGTTTGGAAAGGTAAAGGAGGGATACGGTGGAAAGAATTGTTACCATGCCTTAATAAATGGATGTTGCAGGGGCAGTGCCAGATGTTTTGCTGGTTCACCTGGGGGAGAACGATTTGTGTGAGGTGAAGGGTGTGGTATTGATGAGGGCCATGAAGGACTCGTCGAGATTAAAGGAGCAATGGGCTGGGTGCCACGTTTTGTGGACAGAGTTGGTTCTGAGCAGAGTGTGGAGGGGTGCTTTGAACCTGAGGGCCATTGACAGGGCACGGAGGAAGGTGAATTCAGAAATGCCTCGGTATTGTCGTCCTCTTGGTTTCGGAAGAGTTACACATAAAGAGCTGTGTTTTGAGGTAGTGGAATTTTCAGAGATGACGGGGTACATTTATCAAGGCTTGGCATGGACCTCTACTTACTGGAGATTAGGGAAGTGTTGGCAAGATGTTTGAAAGTTCAGGCACATTCGGATTAGGAAGGTAAGCAGCTGGCCTATTTAGGGGGGCAGAAAGGGGGGTAGTTTCGCTCCCCCCCTGCTTTCTGGGTGGTGGGGGTTATTGGAAGTTTGCCAGGGTTGTCAGAGGTTTTTTGGTTATTGTTGGATTTGGGATATCGTCATGGAAAGGGTAGGCAAGTTAAGTTATAGTTAGGTTACCCATGTTCGGGATTTGACAGTGGTAAAGAAGCAGGCCCCAGAAGTTTTTTAACAGATGGGTTGAATATATTTTGATGATGTATATTGTAATGTTGTAATGTGCGGGTGGGGCGGGTTTCAAGGAAATTTTAGGGGCGGTGGCAGGGCCAAGGGTCAGGTCCATGGTTGTTTGGTGAGGTTTAGTTTTGTAAGGCGTTTGCCGAGGAATTTTTAATGTGATGCGCACCTGTTTCAATAAAGCGGCCTTTTACACACAGCTCCGAGTTTGTGGTCTGCTCCCTCCCCATACCTTGCGCTACATAAAAACAGCACAAATATACACAAAGAGGTGAAAACAAAGCATTTGCTTAAAAAAGTAAAGACAAATAGATACATATTTAGTTGCTAACTTGTACGAAGTGAATCCATAAAATCTGGTAAAATCACAGCTTCCCTGTTTAATTTGTACGATCTGAGGCAAATATTTTATTTTACCAATCCTCCTTTTTCTTCATTATTGGCTACGAAAGCACTTTCAAATATGTGAGTTCCAAATATCATTTGTACAAAAACGTTTTGTGTTTGATTTAACAGACTATAATGTTGCTCTTTAATAATCTGGATCACTTACAGGGTTTACATAACTATCTTGTCTCTTCCAGTGGTTCATCTTTAAAAACTAACATTTTTAATAAGTACTTCTCAGTGCATTGCTATATTGTGACGTATTCATGTCAAACCTAGTACATTTTAGGTTTAAATCTTTTATTGAAAGCAGCACATAAAAAAACAAACATACATTGCATATGCTATGTGGTCCGACATTGGCAAGGAACAGTTGAAAGGCACGTACAGCCCCAAGAAGGGTGAGCATAGTACGCAGAAACCAACCCGACCAATATAGGCATAAATAGACCGGAAGTGCTGCGAAAAACCCCTCAAAAGGAAACCCCGCAACCCACCCCCAACTCCCCGTTCCTTACCCCCCCGCACCTCCATGTCCAGTGCTCAAAGCCACCCCCCTCGCCCTCCCACTCTAGCTCGTAAGGGACTCTCCATTCACACCCTCCTTAGGCGTCCGTCTCTTTGGGCCCTGTGAGTCGCAACAGGCGGAGGTATCTCGGGCAGGTGAGCTCCCTAAATTCAGTGACCAACAGTGGGCGAATTGGTTGCCAGAGGTCATCATATTGATCTATGCCTCCGGCTAAGGTGAGTGACAGCTTCTCCATCCCCAATAAACACCACATCCTATGTAACCAGCCTGTAGTGGAGGGGACCGTAGCAGTGTGCCAGTGTGTGAGGATGTTCTGTACTGCGGAACCTAAGGCAATGGCCAGCTGGTGCCCCCTGCACGAACGCAGGGGGTATGTCAATGGAATAGGGAGCCCTAGCAAGGTATAGGCAGGGAATCGGGGTAGTTCTGTTTGGAAATAAGTATCAATGTCATCTATTACCTGCGTACAGAATGAATGGAGAAGAGGACAGTCCCATAAGAGGTGTAACAGGCTGCCTGTGTGTCCACAACGCCGCCAGCAATTTTTGACTTTACTGCGGTCCATCTCATGTATCCGTTCTGGGGTGTAATACCAATACGTGGATATCTTAGTTAGTGTCTCCGTAAGCCCCGTATGGTATGCAGAGTGACCAGGCACGGTGCGTCCATTGGAGCGTGGGGGCGTAGCACCCCCGCCCGCCGGCAGCCGCCCGCAGCTCCCTCGGCGACGGCGTTAAGTAAACTGAATCAGTTCAGTTTACTTAAGTTCAACTTCAAAGTAAAGACGCCAAGGCAGGCGGGACTTGGGAGAACTGACATTCCAATCATGTCAGTCAGCATGACATCACATCACCCACCCTCTTCAGAGTCTGAAAGGGGTGGACGGGGTGGCGTCATGTTGACTGACATGATGATGTCATGTCACCAGGGCAAGCAACACAAGTGCGCATGAGTGGGGACAGAGGGTGAATTTTTTACCCGTGCCCACTCATGCGCAATTGCATTTCCACTTTTTTGCGCATGCCCATAAGGAGCCCTTTGGGCTCCTAATGGGCGTGCTCCGGGCGAAGATAAACCTGTGCCCCAAGCGCCAGGATTGACTGCGAGGGGCTGCCAGTCCCCATTCGTGTGTGACGTGAGGCGCCAAGGGGTCGGTGAGCAGAGCTGGCGCGGACCCGGACTGGCGGTGACCTAGGTACTTTTTTAAAATATATTTAATATGTAATTCCCCCGCGCGACATCACCCTCCCTCCCTCCCCCCCAGCCGCGACTGCTGCCCTGTCATGACCGTAAGTGGCGCCTTTATTTTGCTACCCACAGTCGCATGTGAGGCTCGGGGGATCCAATGTTCGTGTAAGAGCGTACTGTTTTCTCACTGATCCCTTGTTTTCTAATTTCAGCCACTAGATGCTTTTCTTTCGTGTTTGACATCCGAGGTTATGAACCGGTCTTTAATTCTTCGTGATTGAGGTTAGATGTGGGTAACGGGCAGCTGTCACATGAATGCCCGGCTCGACTCGCCAAGAGAGCAGCTGAGCCGCAGCCAGGCCTTGGCTCGAGCCTTCGGTGTCTCGTCCACCCCATCTAGGGACGGACTGTCTGCCTAGACATGCTTGCAGTAGTGGCACCGAACTTGCACATCACAATACCTTTAGCTCAGGTCAACTGAAACACAGTGCGTTTTTCTAGTATGATCTGACGCTCACACGAGCAAAGGAACTTGGTAAATGCTATTGTGACATTTGATCTATGCGTGTTGTGCGAATGAAATAAGATTTGCACTGCCCACTGCTAAGGAGGATAACTATACCGAGAGCAGCGCATGCTAAACAAATTCAAGTTTAGGAAGGGCGCCTATTTTTTAAAACACTGCGCCGATTGATTTTAAGAATTAGCACTGTGTAAATTGTTATGTGATTTTAATAAATACCCTCTGACCTCTGTGGCAATCTCGCTCCTGCAGCCCCGGTCCACAGCAAGCGCTAGGCTTGATTGAGTGGAGGGCGCAGGGAGGCACCATCTTCCGGCTTTCCAGCCGAGGCAGGCACCCATTGGCCGAGCGGGTAGAGGCGGAGCTGAGGAAGAGCCCGTCCTCTACTTAAACCCATAGAATCAAGTACTCTCCCTGATGAAGCTCACACGAGCAAAGGAACTTGGTAAATACTATTGTGACATTTGATCTATGCGTGTTGTGTTGTGCGAATGAAATAAGATTTGCACTGCCCACTGCTAAGGAGGATAACTATACCGAGAGCAGCGCATGCTAAACAAATTCAAGTTTAGGAAGCGCGCCTATTTTTTAAAACACTGCGCCGATTGATTTTAAGAATTAGCACTGTGTAAATTGTTATGTGATTTTAATAAATACCCTCTGACCTCTGTGGCAATCTCGCTCCTGCAGCCCCGGTCCACCGCAAGCGCTAGGCTTGATTGAGTGGAGGGCGCAGGGAGGCACCTTCTTCCGGCTTTCCAGCCGAGGCAGGCACCCATTGGCCGAGCGGGTAGAGGCGGAGCTGAGGAAGAGCCCGTCCTCTACTTAAACCTGATGCCACCTATGACGCGCAGCGATGACGCGCAGCGATGACGCGCAGCGTCCGCGCCAAAGCCGCGCCGAAGACCCGCCAAAGACCCGCCCGTCTGTGCCCGTCCGTGACAGTACGGGGCATGGGGCACAAATTCATGCTCTATCTATCCCGCACAATGAAGGTATGACTGCAGAGCACCTTAAATCCTTACGCCCCAAACCCCACAAAGATTGCACTGTACTCCTGCCTACGCTTACCGGATGCCCCCCATGCGATAATTGCAATTTCTCTCCCACCAATCTTCAGCCCAATCCTGACCCCCAATTCAGCAACCCTAAACGTAAACAATACGGGAATTCTGACAACCAAGAATTCTCTTTTTGCAGCGTAAACTGCAGATCTTTGCCACATCATAAGTTGGATATATTTAACGTTCTACTCGACTACAATCCCTGCGCCCTCTTTTTAACTGAAACATGGCTGCACGAAAGCTCTGGCCCTGACATAGCAACGGCTCTTCCCTCCGATTATGCCATAGTCAGGAGAGACCGTGTTGGTCAAACTGGCGGAGGAATTGCTATCATTTTTAACAGAAAATTCACCTGCACCCTAGAACCCTCCCTTATCCCTGACTGTGAAGCTGCTTTCTTTAAACTGACCCTTAATCATAACTTCACAGCCTCTCGCATCTTAATATATAGACCTCCGGGGAACGCCAGCACATGGGCCGCTAACCTGGCTAACCTCATTACACCTTTTTATCTCGCCTCAAAAAATTTCACTCTCCTAGGAGATTTAAATATGCACTTTGATGACCCCCCTAATACGGCCTGCACAAACCTATTGGATGATCTAACAGCTCTAAACATATCTCTACTGAACTCTGGCCCCACCCACAAGGCAGGGCATCTGTTAGATCCTATCTTTTCAAACATTCCTGAACTGAAGTGGACAAACACATCTCCAATTTGTTGGTCAGACCACCATCTTATCTATTTTAGCCTTAAATTACCCACATCTAAACCTAAAAACGCCTGGCTTATCTCTGTTTTCAGAAACTGGAAACAGCTTGATATTGGTTACCTTAACAGAACTCTTGCCAAGAATCCTCCAACCCCAGCCTCTGACATAGAAAGCATAGCTCTAGCCACACACTCATGGCTGGAAAGCGCCGTCAACAGCTGCCTCCCACCTTCTAGAGTTAAAAAAACCACTCACCGCCCCCCAGCCCCCTGGTTTACTGAGCCTCTCAAAATGCAAAAGTCCAAATGCAAATCCCTTGAAAGAAAGTGGCGAAAAAACTACGCCCCCGAAAACAAAGTAACATACCACAAAGCCAGGAACTAATACCACTCAGCCTGTACTAGAGCCCGAGCACTTTATGTGGCAAATACCATAAACTCCGCGCACAATAAGGCGAAAACACTTTTCAATACAGTCAAAGACCTCGCAGGAGAAAAAACGACTGCATCAGTTCAGCCGCTTGATAAAAAACAATGCCAAGACCTCGCCTCCTTCTTTTGTGAGAAAATTGAAACAATCATCTCAGGTATAAAAAGCAACCTCCCTACTCATATCCCTGAAGAGGACACGCACCCCCCCCCCCAGTTCAAGTATTATTAACACTCTTGAACACTGGCCTGCCATCACCCTGGAATCACTCAATTCCATTCTTAGAACCGTCAAATCAGGCTCCCCTCGTGATCCAATTCCTGCCTCTGTTCTTAAGCAATTGGACACCCCCTCTTTGACCATCATTGCTGATACTTTAAACTCTTCACTTCAGCTTTCCGCAGTTCCCTCACTCTGGAAACACGCCATGGTCAGCCCATTATTAAAAAAACCGACAGCCAACCCTGAACTTCTAACAAACTATCGGCCCATCTCCCTTCTCCCAATCTTTTCAAAATTGCTGGAACGTCACATTCATACCACCCTTACTCTCTTCACCGAAGAGAATTCTCTCCTTCACTCATCACAGTCTGGCTTCAGAGCGGGTTTCTCTACGGAAACTGCTTTACTAGGAGTTACCAAAAACATCAGAAAACTCCTAGACGATGGCCAGACAGTCGCACTCATTTTGTTAGACTTGAGTGCGGCCTTCGATACCATCTCCCACTCCAAACTCCTGGCCACCCTAGAGAGAATCGGTATCCGTGGTGAGGCACTAAATTGGATCGAGTCTTTTCTATCACACAGAACCTTCCAAATCACATCCCCTATAGCTTGCTCAGAGTCAGTAAATGCCCTTCACGGAGTACCACAGGGCTCTATCTTGAGCCCGCTGTTTTTTAATTTATACCTCAGACCCCTGGCTGACCTAGCTGATAAATCTGGGCTTACTCTGATGACATATGCCGATGATTCTCAAATCATCTTCTCCCTATCAGAGGCAAGCCCACTGACCCCATCATGTCTTAAGCAAGGTCTCCAAAATATCTTCAGCTGGATGTCAGCAAACCAGCTGAAGTTAAATGGAGACAAGACCGAGGTCCTTCTTCTGGGGAAAAATAAAGACCTGTGGAATCCATCTCACTGGCCTTCCGAACTTGGCTCCATCCCTACCCCGGCCACACACGTGAGAAATCTTGGTGTTATCATTGATAACACCCTCTCAATGAAACAACAGGCAAACAAAGTGGTAGGCCTTTGTTTCACCATTATGAAATGGTTGAGAAAGATCCTATGGATGCTGCCCCTTGCCACCCAGAAGACCGTAGTCAATGCACTCATAACATCTCGGCTTGACTACGCCAACATCCTTTACCTGGGCTCAAACCAAGCTGTCACCAAACGACTGCAACTTGCCCAAAATGCGGCCGCAAGACTGCTTTGCAATATACCTAAAAAATCTAGTGTGTCCAAACATCTAATTGACCTTCATTGGCTCAGGGTGGAAAACCGCATAAGGTTCAAAGCCCTGAGCTATATGTTCAAGATTAAATCTGGCACCGCACCAAAGTATCTACTATCTCTTGCAACCCCTTACCTTCCAGCTAGAGAACTGCGCTCCCAGACCTCGGCACTTTTCGCAACCCCGAGATTCAAACTAGCGAGAATGGGAGGGAGATCATTCTCGGTACTAGGGCCCGCTCTTTGGAACAAGCTCCCGCTTCACATCCGCAAGGAAGATAACTATGCCAGATTTAGAAAGAACCTGAAGACCTGGCTCTTCCACAAATAAATCCTTTCACTTATCAATTTTCTCCTACTTGTTCTGATCTGTCATCGGCGCCGGGAAACCCTTTTTGGGTAGCTGTGCGCCATACAAATGTAAAAAATAAATAAATAAATAAATAAATCTGTGGCAGATTCGTTCTACACAACACTCTGGTAAGCCGAGTACCACAGCTGCCCCCCTCAATCTTGATCTGAGAAAGACCTTCACCCATCTTCGGTGTGTAAGGCCTGGGAAGGAAGCGCGCCTGGCTTGCATGCATAGGAATGTCACCCAGCTGGAGGAGCCCCTCTTGTATCTCCGAACACCCACCTGGAAGGGTCCCTCTTGTATATATATGGCGTTGTATGCCATGTGAGTGGTGTTGACGTGCTGTACTGGTACCTGTGAGGCAAAAGCTTTGGGTTTTGAGGCAGTCATGTCGTGTTAGGGGACGGTGGGGACAATGCAGCCTGTGGAAGTTGATCATTTTAAAACACGTGCAGGGCAGGGTTTATTCTGTTTACAAGCACAGTTGTACAAGTTAAGGTATCGCGCAAGTCTCAAAATGTAAGGCTGCACTGTTAGGACCATGTTATGTGCCTTAGGCTTAGTTAGACCTTGCAAAAGCCCCTTGTAGGTTGTTCGAGCTCCCTTGCTCGCCGTACTGCAGTACGACAATTTTACGCCTCACCTCTTTTAAAAGTCACCAGCCACCACTGAGAGTGACGCGCTCTACAAGAGATCTGGTCCCATTCTTTATGGCTCAAGGTCCTGCCTAGTTCACGTTCCCAGCGTTCCCTGCCTGGATTGTAGAGATGTGCTGTTGGTGGTTGTAAAAATGTATACAGGTCGGATATCAATTTAGTGTCAGAGGTGCGGGATAGAAGCCATCTTTCATATGGCTGGAACTTCCTTTCTGCCGTCTCCCTCACTTGTGGCTGGAGTGCCCAGTGTCGGACCTGCGTGTAGCGCATTCGTTCCGTCTCAGGGAGTTTATATTCTTGTTTAAAGAGTGGGAAGGGGAGTACTCCATCTGGACCGTAGATATGGTAAAGGAAACCGCACCCCGCGGGTCGCCAGTGAGTGAAGACTCCCTTCGCTAGGCCTGGAGAGAAGTCTGGATTGTCGACCAATGGCGTAAGTGGCGAGGGGAAGGTGGTAAGTTCGTGAATGGTATTAGTGGCGTCCCAGACTTTCAGAGGGACCCGTGTGACAAACGAGGCATAAAGGTTAGCGGGTCGGTGGGCCTTACGAAGAAAGGGGATTTCCTGGAGTGGGTGCCCTGCAACTGCCTGGTCCTGAAAGAGCCAGTGCTTCTCCGACTCCCACTTACTCCACTCCACTAAGTAGCACAATTGCGCCGCCTGAAAGTATTTTCGCAAATCCGGTATTCCCAAGCTCCCAGCCTCTGGGGCCAACATGGCCAGTGCCTTCTTCATTCTCGGCTTCCGGCGTGCCAGATAAAGTGGGCTAGGTCCACCTGTGCTTGCTGGATCCATCCTGCAGGTGGCTGAGGTAAAGGATTTGGGGCAAGAAGGTCATTTTGACCGCTGCGATCCTGCCTAACCAAGAAAGGGGGAAGTGTTTTCATCGTCCTAGCTCTTCGCGTATCTTCCCGTGGAGTGTAGTATAGCTGGTCGTCGTCATAGCTGAAAGTGTGGGGGCCAGCTGGATCCCCAGATACGGCACTGCGCCGGATGACCATTGGAGAGGAAAGAGGTTCTGTAGGTAGGCTTTTGTGGAGGGGGCTAGGGACAAATCGAGAGCCACTGACTTGTCCGCATTCATTTTCAACCCGGCCACGCCGGCAAAGGTATCCAACTCCGCTATGCAGGCCGGTAGGGCCGTCAGCGGGTTCTCTAGGGAGAGCAGGACATTGTCCGCATAGAGACTGATGGTGTGTGTGAAGCCACCGAACACTATCCCTGTTGTTGCACGGTTTTGGCGGATCCTCTGAGCGAATGGCTCCATATATAGGGCAAATAATAGGGGTGAGAGCGGGCATCCCTGCCTCGTGCCCCTCTCGATGTCGAAACTCTCCGAGCTGTGACCATTCACTCGCACCACTGCCGTGGGGAATTCGTAACAATTAAAAATGAGAGTGCGGAACTTCTCCCCAATTCTGACCTTCGCCAAAACCTGTTTTAGGTAAGGCCAATGAACCCGGTCGAACGCCTTTTCGGCGTCGACCGCCAGCATGATTCTCTCTCCAGGGATTCGGGAGGCTTTTTCTATGAGGTGGACGACCCTTTTGGTGTTATCTGCCATCTGCCGTTCGGGGATGAATCCCGCTTGGTCTGGGTCCATGACCGGGTAGGTGGGGGGGCCAACCTGGCCGCTAGGATTCCCGTGTATAATTTAAGGTCCACATTTATAAACGATATCGACCTGTAGGAGCCGCATTTAGCCCTAGCTAGTACACTTTAAAGATGTTTGTTGTATGGTTTACATAACAAAAGTTTTCAGAGCTTGGCTTGTACACAGGCTTTAAGAGCCTAGCCAGACCCTCGGCTCGGATCTGGGTTGGCTCTCCCGTTAATATGTTGGTTTGTTTTATATTTGGAGAGGCAGGCATCCCCATGGTAGCAGGGCACATTCTATTCTGCAGTCTGTTGGGGCTGGTCCCAAATAAACTACTGGCTGGGCACCCACGATGTGGGCACCTGGGTGCTGTCGGTTGGTCGCTTGGCACGCACAGTCTCAGACCACTCACCAGTAATATCGCAACTCGCACTACCTACTGTGCTCCAGAAGAGGTGGCTTTTGTGCCTCTCTCCAGAGGTTCTGCTCAATTCCGTGTTCATCACGGAGCTACAAACAGAAATCAGAGATTATTTCTCCCGCAACAAAAACATGGTCAGCTCTGTGGTCACTGTCTGGGAGACACACATGGCCACCACACTGGATCACATTGTTTTGTCATGTAAAAATGAATAAGACCACCTGCAAAAGCCTAGAAAATGAGCTACGATCATTGGAATAACAGGTGAAAGGTGGACAAGATGGGGGCATATTACAGTAGATTAGAAACAGAGTCACAAAATATGAAGAAGTGGTCCAGAGAGAATGCAAGTATAGAGGGAAAGACATGCTAGCTCGGGCCTATGGAGGGGGGGCTGCAGAAAAGATATATCACTGACTGCTAGGTTACAACGTCTATGATCTGCTAGTAACATCATTGAAATATATGACTCGATAAGGGAGAAGTGCTGGGAGCCTATCCGGATACTTAATGTATTTACAGAATTTCTTAAACGCTGTATTCCTCTGATTGTTCCCACCCACTGACTGACATAAACGTCTACTTAGCAGATGATGCCATTGAATGGTTGAGCAAAGGAAAAATTTTCCCTCTTGATCAAGCATTCACACTAGATGAGATCACTGTGGCCACTAGTTCCCTCCCCTCCTGCAAGGCACCAGTAGCTGACTGCCTACCGGCTGAATTCTACAAATGGTACACAACTTTGCTAGACCCTCATTCTGCATACTGGCAGTATACTCCGAGGCATAACAGGCTTCCACTCTCCCTCACTCCATGAGAAGCAATTATCATTATGCTGCAGAAGCCAGGATAAGGATCCCTGCCTTTATGACACATAATGATCTCCATCTTTATTGAATTGCGATGCCAAGATACTGGCCAATATAGCAGCAAATCGGCTAATGCTGTTGTTGCCTCACTTGGTATGACCAGACCAATCGGGCTTTGTCCCCAGACGCTCCACTGCACAGTGCCTGTGTACAATCTTTGATAGATTCAAATGGTATGCTCCCTCACGCAACCTCTGCTCCTCATCAGCTAAGCTGGTAAGAGTGTCTAGATTTCAAAGAGCTAAATCAGGAGGAAGGGCCTTTTGTATTGCAGCCGCACTGGCCTGGAATAAACGCCCAAGTGAACTCAGGCAGATGGAGAACTTGCTGCAGTTCAGGAAGAAGCTGAAGACATGGCTCTATCCTAGAGCATACGTTTCTGATCTCCTCACTCTAATCTATCCCTCTTTCCTCCACTACTCCTAGTTTGGCAGAACTCATGTATCTAAGCGCCAGAATACTTGTAGGGTCACAGTACGCTTTATAAATCCTAATTACAATTACCTGGACTAAGGGATGGTTTTGTGAGAACTCCGCAGGGGTGGCTCCTCCGTTATGGCAGAAAAGAGTTGCCCTGAAACCAGCAAATGCATGTACAATAAAATGATAGTAGAACAATAAATAAAACTGCTTTATTACTGTTTTATTTTACTCCGCAGCCGAGTCTTGAGGGCGCGGCCATCAACAGCAGAAGCAGTGGTGGGCACAGGACACCGTAAGTGCAAATGTCTGTTTGGCCGGCCTTGAAATGAAATGAAATGAAATTTAATTTGTAGAGCGCATGGCTGCTCGAAAGCGTCCCAGCGCTTGCTTAGGGAACCCGTCCTGGTATTCCCCTGCGAGATAATCCATTACTGGGCATCCCCAAGGTGAAAGCCAGGCATCCCGCTGCGAGGGGCCGTTGTGGAGATTAAGCAAGCTATTGCCCAGAGTTACAGAGTGGGACTCCATGATTGGAATAGGCACCGAGGCGAGAATTGTCAGGTCCGGGGAAATTTGAGCCCAGAACCCGCCGAGGCGGGGAATTGAACCCTGGTCCGGGCCAGACCTCTGCATCAGGGTCTGCCGCTCCAACCACTTGAGCCACACTTCTCCACCTTCTCAGGACGGCCAAACCAACATGCACACTTGGATATCTCCAAGTTGTTGCTTGGAGATATCAGCAGGGCTCAAAAACACAGTCTCCCATGTCCCTGCTGGAGCATGGAACCAGCCTGTCCCGCCCAATCCCTACACTTATCTTATGCTGGGTAATTCTCATGCTGGTTAATACCTGCATGAGAGTAGAGTATAGATTGGTGCAGGGGAGTCTGGGAGCCTGCAGGAGCATCGTCGGAGATGAAGAGGCGGCGAGGCGGCTGGCGTCAGGCTGTAAAGTAAGCTTTTTTTTTGTCCACCCGCTCTGACACACCAATTTCTCCTGCTAGCAGCTGCCACTGTAACCCGGTACAGACAGACATGAGAATGAAAGCAAACAGCATGGTCACAGTGGTGCCAGATACATCCCTTTATACACCGAAGAGGAGTGAGAAGTATATGTTAAGTGTATACCCTCGGCTTCCCTATTTTACTATTCAATAAACACAAGGAGAGGGCAAACTATTTAATTGCACAGAAAATTAGCAATCACAAAAAGCATGGTAAAAACGAGGTCCTGAGGAAAGCCTACTGACCCTTCACTGGCTTTATAAAGGCTGAAACATGTCGACCTATTGCATGCCTGGGAACAATAATTCCTAAAAACATCTCACTGATCTATTTTAATCTAGCCCTACAGCTCAGAATGATAAGTTTGTTAAAAAGGATTTAAAAGATATTTTAACACACTCACTCAACCCTGCCTTCACTCACTGCTGCCACTCAAAGAGCTCCACTTTCAAACGTTTCGAGACCACCAATTCACGTTCGGTGTCTGAGTGAGGGTCCAATGATGAAGCATGCCACAGGTGGTACCTGTGGGTGATGACCCTGTATGTATATATGTCATTTAATCAAGGCCTGCAAAGTCTGAAACGTGTCATGGCGGAGCAATGAGCAAATAAAAATATCTGCACCAGCAAAATTGGAGTCTATTCCTGTTTCTTCCACAAGTCAAGTGAACACGAAAGAACAAAGGATAAAAATCATCACACCATCTCAGAGAAAGATTAAATTTAAGAAATTGTGAAGCAAGCAATGATTTACCTGGGTACATTATGCTCACTTGTCTCAGATACAGTCAAGACAGACACTGTCACAAATAACTGGTCTCTCCTCTCCTTGTGGTTATTGCCAGATACATCCCAACATGTCTTTGTATTCTCAAACAAGGAATTCCAACTTCTCCTCAAAGTGTTTTTCTTACCCGTTTCTAAACAAGTTATCATTGGTGACTTAATTAATGAAGTTTATATATATATATATATATATATATATATATATATATATATATATATATACACAGCATTTAAGAAGAAGATATATCAAAAAGACTTTCAAATGAAGACTGTTTGCACGCACTGCATTTTTTGAACGGACCATCAAGACCAGAATTCCATGCGGCACACGCCCACATGGGCGGGACATTTATTGTGCTAAGGTGGTTTGCTCATTCCTTGGGGTCTCTGTTGCCAGTGAACAAGGGCGTCCTACGCCCGAAACGCGTTTGGCCATATTTGTGTGTTGCGCTGTGGATGAGGCTATCCTTGGCATTAAATGGACTTTACACGCTGTGTGTAGCCTCGTCATTTTGGAGACAAATCGTGGATGTTGTATAAACGGCTGGCTCGGCCGGGATGGGGCTCAACTGCAGGAACAGCGGGTCCGGAGTGCAGTGTATTTTGGAGCCACTTCTGGAACAGCGTGTCCGTGCTAAGGAGGGTGTTACCATCCTATTCCTCGCAGCAACGCATACCCACTGGGGTAAGACTATGTACTTTGAGATCCCTTGGAGCCCACTGGGGTGTTATTTTGAACGGACCATCAAGACCAGAATTCCATGCGGCACATGCCCACATGGGCGGGACATTTATTGTGCTAAGGTGGTTTGCTCATTCCGTGGGGTCTCTGTTGCCAGTGAACAAGGGCGTCCTACGCCCGAAACGCGTTTGGCCATATTTGTGTGTTGCGCTGTGGATGAGGCAATCCTTGGCATTAAATGGACTTTACACGCTGTGTGTAGCCTCGTCATTTTGGAGACAAATCGTGGATGTTGTATAAACGGCTGGCTCGGCCGGGATGGGGCTCCACTGCAGGAACAGCGGGTCCGGAGTGCAGTGTATTTTGGAGGCACTTCTGGAACAGCGTGTCCGTGCTAAGGAGGGTGTTACTATCCTATTCCTCGCAGCAACGCATACCCACTGGGGTAAGACTATGTACTTTGAGATCCCTTGGAGCCCACTGGGGTGTTATTTTGAACGGACCATCAAGACCAGAATTCCATGCGGCACACGCCCACATGGGCGGGACATTTATTGTGCTAAGGTGGTTTGCTCATTCCTTGGGGTCTCTGTTGCCAGTGAACAAGGGCGTCCTACGCCCGAAACGCGTTTGGCCATATTTGTGTGCTGCGCTGTGGATGAGGCAATCCTTGGCATTAAATGGACTTTACACGCTGTGTGTAGCCTCGTCATTTTGGAGACAAATCGTGGATGTTGTATAAACGGCTGGCTCGGCCGGGATGGGGCTCCACTGCAGGAACAGCGGGTCCGGAGTGCAGTGTATTTTGGAGGCACTTCTGGAACAGCATGTCCGTGCTAAGGAGGGTGTTACTATCCTATTCCTCGCAGCAACGCATACCCACTGGGGTAAGACCATGTACTTTGAGATCCCTTGGAGCCCACTGAGGTGTTATTTTGAACGGACCATCAAGACCAGAATTCCATGCGGCACACGCCCACATGGGCGGGACATTTATTGTGCTAAGGTGGTTTGCTCATTCCTTGGGGTCTCTGTTGCCAGTGAACAAGGGCGTCCTACGCCCGAAACGCGTTTGGCCATATTTGTGTGTTGAGCTGTGGATGAGGCAATCCTTGGCATTAAATGGACTTTACACGCTGTGTGTAGCCTCGTCATTTTGGAGACAAATCGTGGATGTTGTATAAACGGCTGGCTCGGCCGGGATGGGGCTCCACTGCAGGAACAGCGGGTCCGGAGTGCAGTGTATTTTGGAGGCACTTCTGGAACAGCGTGTCCGTGCTAAGGAGGGTGTTACTATCCTATTCCTCGCAGCAACGCATACCCACTGGGGTAAGACTATGTACTTTGAGACCCCTTGGAGCCCACTGGGGTGTTATTTTGAATGGACCATCAAGACCAGAATTCCATGCGGCACACGCCCACATGGGCGGGACATTTATTGTGCTAAGGTGGTTTGCTCATTCCTTGGGGTCTCTGTTGCCAGTGAACAAAGGCGTCCTACGCCCGAAACGCGTTTGGCCATATTTGTGTGTTGCGCTGTGGATGAGGCAATCCTTGGCATTAAATGGACTTTACACGCTGTGTGTAGCCTCGTCATTTTGGAGACAAATCGTGGATGTTGTATAAACGGCTGGCTCGGCCGGGATGGGGCTCCACTGCAGGAACAGCGGGTCCGGAGTGCAGTGTATTTTGGAGGCACTTCTGGAACAGCGTGTCCGTGCTAAGGAGGGTGTTACTCTCCTATTCCTCGCAGCAACGCATACCCACTGGGGTAAGACAATGTACTTTGAGATCCCTTGGAGCCCACTGGGGTGTTATTTTGAACGGACCATCAAGACCAGAATTCCATGCGGCACACGCTCACATGGGCGGGACATTTATTGTGCTAAGGTGGTTTGCTCATTCCTTGGGGTCTCTGTTGCCAGTGAACAAGGGCGTCCTACGCCCGAAACGCGTTTGGCCATATTTGTGTGTTGCGCTGTGGATGAGGCAATCCTTGGCATTAAATGGACTTTACACGCTGTGTGTAGCCTCGTCATTTTGGAGACAAATCGTGGATGTTGTATAAACGGCTGGCTCGGCCGGGATGGGGCTCCACTGCAGGAACAGCGGGTCCGGAGTGCAGTGTATTTTGGAGGCACTTCTGGAACAGCGTGTCCGTGCTAAGGAGGGTGTTACTATCCTATTCCTCGCAGCAGCGCATTCCCACTGGGGTAAGACTTGGTACTTTGAGATCCCTTGGAGCCCACTGGGGTGTTATTTTGAACGGACCATCAAGACCAGAATTCCATGCGGCACACGCCCACATGGGCGGGACATTTATTGTGCTAAGGTGGTTTGCTCATTCCTTGGGGTCTCTGTTGCCAGTGAACAAGGGCGTCCTACGCCCGAAACGCGTTTGGCCATATTTGTGTGTTGCGCTGTGGATGAGGCAATCCTTGGCATTAAATGGACTTTACACGCTGTGTGTAGCCTCGTCATTTTGGAGACAAATCGTGGATGTTGTATAAACGGCTGGCTCGGCCGGGATGGGGCTCCACTGCAGGAACAGCGGGTCCGGAGTGCAGTGTATTTTGGAGGCACTTCTGGAACAGCGTGTCCGTGCTAAGGAGGGTGTTACTATCCTATTCCACGCAGCAACGCATACCCACTGGGGTAAGACTATGTACTTTGAGATCCCTTAGAGCCCACTGGGGTTTTATTTTGAACGGAACATCAAGACCAGAATTCCATGCGGCACACGCCCACATGGGCGGGACATTTATTGTGCTAAGGTGGTTTGCTCATTCCTTGGGGTCTCTGTTGCCAGTGAACAAGGGCGTCCTACGCCCGAAACGCGTTTGGCCATATTTGTGTGTTGCGCTGTGGATGAGGCAATCCTTGGCATTAAATGGACTTTACACGCTGTGTGTAGCCTCGTCATTTTGGAGACAAATCGTGGATGTTGTATAAACGGCTGGCTCGGCCGGGATGGGGCTCCACTGCAGGAACAGCGGGTCCGGAGTGCAGTGTATTTTGGAGGCACTTCTGGAACAGCGTGTCCGTGCTAAGGAGGGTGTTACTATCCTATTCCTCGCAGCAACGCATACCCACTGGGGTAAGACCATGTACTTTGAGATCCCTTGGAGCCCACTGGGGTGTTATTTTGAACGGACCATCAAGACCAGAATTCCATGCGGCACACGCCCACATGGGCGGGACATTTATTGTGCTAAGGTGGTTTGCTCATTCCTTGGGGTCTCTGTTGCCAGTGAACAAGGGCGTCCTACGCCCGAAACGCTTTTTGGCCATATTTGTGTGTTGCGCTGTGGATGAGGCAATCCTTGGCATTAAATGAACTTTACACGCTGTGTGTAGCCTCGTCATTTTGGAGACAAATCGTGAATGTTGTATAAACGGCTGGCTTGGCCGGGATGGGGCTCCACTGCAGGAACAGCGGGTCCGGAGTGCAGTGTATTTTGGAGGCACTTCTGGAACAGCGTGTCCGTGCTAAGGAGGGTGTTACTATCCTATTCCTCGCAGCAACGCATACCCACTGGGGTAAGACTATGTACTTTGAGATCCCTTGGAGCCCACTGGGGTGTTATTTTGAACGGACCATCAAGACCAGAATTCCATGCGGCACACGCCCACATGGGCGGGACATTTATTGTGCTAAGGTGGTTTGCTCATTCCTTGGGGTCTCTGTTGCCAGTGAACAAGGGCGTCCTACGCCCGAAACGCGTTTGGCCATATTTGTGTGTTGCGCTGTGGATGAGGCAATCCTTGGCATTAAATGGACTTTACACGCTGTGTGTAGCCTCGTCATTTTGGAGACAAATCGTGGATGTTGTATAAACGGCTGGCTCGGCCGGGATGGGGCTCCACTGCAGGAACAGCGGGTCCAGAGTGCAGTGTATTTTGGAGGCACTTCTGGAACAGCGTGTCCGTGCTAAGGAGGGTGTTACTATCCTATTCCTCGCAGCAACGCATACCCACTGGGGTAAGACTATGTACTTTGAGATCCCTTGGAGCCCACTGGGGTGTTATTTTGAACGGACCATCAAGACCAGAATTCCATGCGGCACACGCCCACATGGGCGGGACAT